>NC_056745.1:1339986911-1340359953 GCF_019279795.1 Protopterus annectens
AACAAAACAAAACTACTTATCTTCCAACCCACCAAACATACTCAAAACAACTCTCACTTGAACATCACAGCAAAAGACAGCACCACTATACACCCAACAGATCACACCAAATTGCTAGGAGTGGAAATAGACAAACTCAAATTTGACATTCACATATCCATGACCATAAAAAATTCCACAAAAAACTAGGAGCGTTATACAGAAATAAGCAACTTCTCACCAAAGCAGCAAAGATTTCAGTAGCAAATTCCCACCTTATCTCCCACCCTACATTATGTTTCTCCAATATATACCAACCTAAGGTAATGCGATCTAAACAAGCTCGAGACCTGCTAAAACAAAGTCGCCAAATTCACCACAGGGGCATCCTACCGTAGTCACCACTGTCTCTCACTTGCTGAACTGGGCTGGCTTGAACTCCCTCACCTCCTTCAATGGTATCAACTCACACTCAATCACAAACTAGTAAACCATCCACTAAAAGTCCCATCCCTCCAGAATCTACTCCAACCCTATCGCACCACCAGACCACTAAGATCAAGCAACAAAAATCACTTACAGGTCACTAAAGCCAATAACTCTGCTGGAGAAGCACTATTCTCTTGCGCCACAGCCAAATTATGGAACTCCCTCCCACCCACAATTACCTCCGTACCATCATGCACTCACTTCAAAACTTTACTAAAAGCGCACCTAAAAACATGCTGGCTATGCCCTTGCAACTCCCCCTATAATATTACTCACCCACTACCTTTCTTTCCACCCCACTAACTACCTTGATTATAGCAAGCTGGGATACTCATAAGCCTAACTACTTATTATACAGCAGGAACTTCTTATTGTAACAACTGTTAATGTCTGTTATGTAATTCGCAAATGATAAAGATTCTAGTTGTCTACTGATATACTATGTTCTTCATCTGTAACTGTCTGTAATTGTTAATTGCTGTGTTGATCAAATTGTTAATTGCTATGTAAATCCAATGTAACTACTGTCTGTATATTTTAACTGTGGAGCTTTTCTCTCTGGGCCTCCACTGAAAATGGACCTACGTCCAGTCGGACACTCCCGGTCAACAAATGTAAATAAATAAGGTTTCATCCGCAATGCAGTCCACCTTAGCTAGAATTTTGTCCTAGAGAGATTCATGATACTTTAGCATACAGAAATGGCAATTCCATGCTCTTTCTGCCATGGTGGAGGGGTATAGGCTTTTTTCCCAAACCTAACAGTCTACTTTCCTTGTCATTAGGCAAGTGATGTCTGGTTGGTCCCTTAGGTACACCTTTTGTGGATTTAATGGACACTACTCAAGGGTCACAGCCTTTGAATTTTTGTAAAGACATTTATAAGATTCCAGCACTCTATAAAACCTGCCTGGTTTCCTAGGCATAGGAGAAAGAGAATTAGGATGTAGAGCAATGTTTTCAAAGACATCATCCAATACTACATGTACAGGAGGCATAGCCAGTGGACTGGAGGAAGGCAAACTTAACAGTTCCCTGCAATGAGTCTGAGCTTCTGAGAACGGTTTGCTTTCCCAAATGAAAGTCTCCTTCATTCTATGCAGGGTATCCCTGAAGAAAAGGTCCTCTGTGGGGGGGGGGGGGTACAGAAGACAGGGTGTCAGAGTCTGAATCTGGGCAAGCTTGCAAGGGGAAGTTTGCAGAAATTACAATTCCTCCTCATCTTCAGAGCTAGAGGAATCTACATCTTCCTGAAAGGCTACCTCCCTGCTTCTTTTGGATAGGGAAGCTTTAGAAGCAGCAGTATGAGGGGGCTCTCTGCATTTCAAGAAGGTCATGAATTCCTGTACTATTTTTAAGAGGTCTCGGGCTTCAGTCTGAGAAGAAGTGGTTGGAACCAGAGGAGAAGAAAAATAAATGGTTTGTTTCAGTTTGGGTATCCATTTAAAAGGGATGACCCGAGGTTGCGGTCGTCCAACTATGACTTCAATTAAGGTTTCAGTCAGAAGCTGAGGCCCACTGAGCGATCTCGGACCAAACAGAGGTGTGTGTCATGGTAACACTTGTAGGTAGGTTGCAGACTATATGTCAGCCTCCTGACGTGTAGTGCCAGAGGGTTCGGGCCTAGGGGTTGCTGCACCAGGGAGCTGCAAAGTCACCTCACCTAGATTGCAGGTCAACGTATGGATTACAGCTGAAGCTTTCTCGGTAACATTGGGGTCTTTTTTTTTTTTCCCCATTTCTTTGAAATGATGTTAGCAGATGCTGGAGTTTGTGGAAGCCCTGCAGTTTCCATGGTGGATTGCAACATCACCAGGGAAACTGAACAGTAAGACTCCATATGGAAGCCTAGTACCTCAGCTGCATGGGTTTAGGGTTTTTGTACAAAATTTTGCACAGTGAGGTCAATCAGAGATGTCATGCCAACACCTCAAGAACAGACAAAACAAGTGAAAAACTTTACGCAAGAATTACTTCCCACACTTCAAGTAATTACTGACATTTTGTACATTAAATTAATACAGAAATTTCCCCAAAGGGTAGAGTTACCACCTGTCCTACTTTGCGAGGGACAGCCCCTCTTTGGGTAGTGTCCTGCAAAAAAAAATTGAAAAAATGGCAGATGTCCTGAGATTTTAGGACAAAATTATTTATGTAATAGTTGCATAAAACAAAAAACTACAGAGTCAGCCCAGAACCAAAAAACGAAATCCACAATCCGGAAAGCGAAAGGCACCACACAAGTTGCTGGAAAAATACAATGAATTTATTGATTTTAACACCACAAACGTGAAGAATACACGCGTTTTCGTCCAAGTAACCCTCAGACTTCCTCAGAACAATCACTGAAACACCATTTTAATTGATAATTTATACACACCTCAATTAAATAAATCGATTGATAATTGAAGAATTAAAGGCACAAGTTTAAAAACAGAATAAAATGCAAAGGGATACGCACTGAAAAGTCATGGAATTTCATACACAAACATATAAAAAGTGATGAAATACTATAAACGTAAATAATGAATAAATATCTGAACGCAAATAATAAATTAATATCAAACACTGAGTAGTTATGTAGAACTTTAAAACCAGGAATATAAAAGTGCATTATAAAATTATTTAAAAAACATGTATAAATACAATAAATATAACACATTCAGAGAACAAATGTAGTTAATGTTGAATGATAAAACCCATCAAATGTATAAAAAATACATAAGAAATATAAAAATTCTACCATATTTGAATAAATCCTATAATTCTGCTGCCCTCAGTTTAAGCAAAGGTACCAATGAAATATGGTCATTGAGACCAGGGGATTTTTGTTGGATTCCAAAAATATCTGCCAAAAAGTTTCTCTGTACTCCAACCTGTGTTCCCAGGGCCCCCCTCTCAGTTCCTTGGGGACAGTTTCTAACACAAAAAAAGAAAAGTTGGCAATTAGAACATGTTAAAGTGTGTTTCTATAATGCATTGTTAACATTACATTTACTGACATCATTCATATGTTCGTATATTCTACGTTTTAACGGTCTCTTGGTTTTGCCAACATAGAAACTGTCACAACAACTACAGGTAACTAGATAAACAAGGCCCTGGGAGTTACAATTGGTGTAAGTTTTGGCAGTTTAAAGTCCTTTGCCTGCATGATAAAACAATCTGTTCTTTGTTAGAAATATAAGAATATTGGTTGCAGGCCCCACTTTTAAAGGTGCCCTTCCTTCTGTGAGTAAAAACAATATCATGTCTAACTGATTCCAGAATATTTTTCATGTTTTGTCCCTTCCTGAACACCACCTTAATTGGTATACCTTTCAAATTAGGCAAGTCTGTAAATTCTGAAAACTTAACCCATTCTCTTAACACGATGTTCTTGATTTGGTGGGCATTGGCACTAGAATTAGTGACAAATGCCCTACTGTAACCTGTCTCATTGAAAATCCTTGATCCACATTGGTTAGAAAAACTGCCTCCATTACCTAAAATAGAACTGTATGCAGTTTTCCTTCCTTGTGTAACCTCAAACTGAACAGAATTAATAAATTCAATGGAATAACCACATTCAAGAAACATCCGTTTCAAAACTGCACACTCAGATACATAATCAGAGTCATCTGAAGTCATGCGACTAATGCACACACATTGTCCTTTGAGGATGCCTTTTTTCCTGAAAAAATGGATGTGCGCTGTTGAAACTGATGTAAGTGTTAGAAAAAGTGGGCTTTCTAAATGCAGTTGATTTGAAACGATTATCTGTCTTGTGTAAAGAAACATCTAAATAGTGAACACTAGAAACAAACTTGATGAGTGAACTTAAAAAATTCAGTTTGCCTGAGATAGAAAATAAAATCATCCAAAAGTGCATCTCCCCCCAACCAAAAAATACAAATATCGTCCAGGAATCTGGAGTAAAAGTTCCAAAACTGAGAATAGGGACTGTGGTATATAAATTTATATTCCCATATAGAAACTATTATATCTGCAAAGGTGGGGGCATAACTGACCCCCATAGCAACTCCAGACTCCTGACGATAAAATTCACCTTAAAAAAAATAAGAAATTATTTTTGAGGACGAGGTCCGCCAATTCATTACATAAAAAATGTCATTCTCCGTTACCCCTGGTCTAGTTCTCAAAGCTTCTTCTAACCAAGTCAACCCTATACCGTGAGGAATCACCAAGAATAAATCCACCACATTAACTGTAGTGAATAAAAGGTCTGGTGAAAAATACTCAGGTTTAACTTTGCTGAGAAAATCCCATGAGTCTAAGTATATGAAGTTCTCCACCCCAAAGAGATTTTAGTTTCCAATCCAAATATCTGGCTACAGGGGAAATCTTAGAACCTTCCAATGCCACAATGGTTCTAAGTGGGGGGTCATCCACACATTTGTGAACCTTGGGTATCCCAAAGATGGAGGATATCCGAGGAAAAGGTTGATGTAAATATTGATAGGTGTCAATCAATGACACCCTGATCAAACAGATATTTAAGTGCCAAATCAATCATTTTGTATGAAATATTGATTTTGTTGAGAGACACTTTAGTATATCTGGAACAGTCATGTAAAATAGTACGCATTTTACTGTCATATAGAATTTTGTCCATAATGACTAACCACCTCCCTTATCAGGTTCCATGACATGAATATTAGGATTGGAACTTAAGGTATCTAATAACTTTAAATTCTTGTCATCGAGATTAGGAATAATTCTAAATGATTTGGATTTCTTATGTATCTCAATTTCAAGAACATTTTCCAAGTTTCTAAGCTGGGAGTGGATAGGAGGATTAAAAATACTCAATTTCTTGGGAGGGATTGACCCAGACACAGAGGAAGAGTCAACAAAAATATTCAATAAGTTGAGCCGTCTAATAAACATTTTGAGATCTAGAAGTACTTACGTTAATTTACTTTTAATAGTAGGCACAAATTTAAAACCTTTAATAAATAAATTAAAATAATCATCAGAAATCTCAAGATTGTTGTAATTAAAAATAGGAAACCCTGCTCTGCTGACCACGTATAGTGGTTCCTGGTTTGTTATAACATCCGCTATGAACAATTCTGATAATTCCCCCCTGGTCCCTCCCCTCCTCTGAGGGTATGCTCCTCTGAAAAATGAGTGTTAGCACTATTCTTGTTACGCAATCTGTCAGATCTCCGTGGACCAGCATCTTCATAACTATGGGCAGCATCATCGTGCAGTGGATTCTATTATTCTTAATTCTTATTAAAAATGATTCTGTTTTTAAACTTGTGCCTTTAGTTCTTCAATTATCAATCAATTTATTTAATTGAGGTCTGTATAAATCAATTAAAATGGTGTTTCAGTGATTGTTCTGAGGAAGTCTGAGGGATACTTGGACGGAAACACATGTATTCTTCACGTTTGTGGTGTTAAAATCAATAAATTCATTGCATTTTTTCCAGCAACTTGTGTGGTGTCTTTCGCTGCCTGGATTGTTTGTGGATTATTAGTTGCATAAAACAGTTATTCTGTATCTGAAACACCTAAATGTTATAAGAAATAGAATAAGAAACTAAAATGCTAAAAGAATAAGCTTTTATTTAGGCAAAAAAGTGAAGTTCTGTCCTTGGTACTGGCCGTAGGTATGTTTCGCCCTACAAAATCTGATGTTTGTACCAAAAATGTCCCACTTTGGGCATTTGAAAAGGTGGCAAACCCTACCAAAGGGGTACTTACCTGGCTGGAAGAGGAGGTTCTCTGTAAAAATGACCCAACCAATGAACTGTGAGCATTCTGAACACAAATAAAGTGCATCAGATTGCATAGCTAGAAAGAACTGAAGAAGGTTCTGACAGATGCTATTCTTATACCCGGAAGTCTTGACATTTGTCACTGGACATCCACCAGGTAGGGATGATGCAAAGACTCTGGAAATCAGGCAAGTAAGACCTAAAAATCAACACTGCAACATTGATCACAAAGAATATCTTGAGATATACACTTTACTAATGTCTCAAGGAAAATTGAAACTAGTACACCCAGAGTCCAACAGTCGAGATCCAGCTCATGTTATACTGCCAGACTGAAGGTAATGCAGCTGTCGAGGAAATATAGTATTTCATGGGTCGAGAGTGGGAACTATTATGGTAAAAGCCTGTGGGAAACAGGTGCATAAGGGATGTGCAGCTAAAAGCACTATGTTGTACAGCCCCTGAAAAATCAAGTCTAAAGAAGGGCAAGGATAGAAGGCTAGCAGGGCAGGACCTTAAAAAGAAAAAGGTATCTGGCAAGCTCACAGGGAATCACCAGTAGACAGAGTCAAAAAGCCTTCTATCTGAAAGAGATTAAATCAGCCTGGGGAATAAGATAAGGAAAAGTATGAGGTCCATGATGGGATTCCTGTACAACAAACAGAAATCTAGACATTAAATAGAATGACTAAAAGGTATTATGCTAAAAAGCAATCCATCAGAGGGACAATAAAACGTCTGGGAACAGATGCAGCATTAGGCAGAATGCCCCAAAGAAAGGCTCATCAGCAAAGATGAATCTTGTAAGCTAGCAGTGGGATAACTGAAAGGTACTGGGTAATATTTGAATTAACAACCTGAATCAGACAAAGACAGCTTGAGGATGGCAATCTTAGTCCCAGTAGTAGAGGAAAAACAACGGTGTAAAAAGGGAAGAGGAAAGAGTGCCCAAGATACCTCTGAAGCATAATTTTACGACCAAGAGTATGAAGAAGCAATTACTGCAAATATAGAACATTATCCTGAAAAGAGGTAATGAGAACGTGAACAAAGCTATCTACACACAGACAAATGTAGAGAAATTCATAACTGGAAATTTGCATAACAAGGCATCAGACAGCAGCAGTCAACAGTTTTGCTCAAAAATTCTAGAAGACACACTGCAAATTGTTCCCCCCAAAAATTATTAGGTGACAAAGAATTCAAAGGCATAAGCATTGACACAAGAACCATGACCACAGACTGGAAAGGGTGAAGGCAGAGTATCAGCCAAAGCCTAAATCTTATTGCCAACAAAAATTTAACGGTTAAAAGTGTGTCCAGCCACTGAATGCACGAGACAGACCCCAAAGCAAGGAAACTCGATACATATGGACTAGACAGGAAGAAATGATTAAACTGCTGGTGGCAGTCCAGGAAAGGGGAAACAGGATAAGTAAGGCAGCCTTGTCAAGATAGCAGTGAATCAGGAAAATTCGAACCTGCTGTTCAGGATGATAATGAAGTTCTAAAGGTGGAAAATTTTTCTGATTATTGCTGTGACATCTGCATGGCGGGCCTCTGCTCTGTCAGCTCACATGGTGGAACAACTTACCTGATTTTTCACAGTTCATTTCCTGGTACTGTCATCATCTCACAGTAAGGTCGTTTATGGCTTGATTTGTTGTTTAGGTGCCCTTTATGTAGAGTGTTCAGGGTCCTCCATGTGCTTGCTTAGGTTTTCTTTGAGTAAGACATGCAGCAGGCTGAGTGTCTATATTGTTTTAGGTGTGCATGCTGTGTGTTCCTAACACAGCAGTAGGGTTCGTAGACGGTGGGGGGGGGGGGGGGGTCAAACACCAGGCATGGTCAAGCGCACCCTGAAATTTTTCATCACTTTTTTTCAGCAAAGACTCATTCAACAGAAAAAAATTGCAAGCTTTCTTAAAAAAAACATCCTTCAGCTCTGGGTTTGTTTTGCTTTGTTTTCTGCGCCTGTTCATTCTCAAAAGAAGCTGAATGATCAAGACTGCTCTGGTGGGAGGCTCCAAAATGAAATGTTCCACTCCATTCAGAACAAGTATAAACATGTCACAAAAGGGTTAGACAGGCAGAAACACAGGCCAAAATCAACAACTGTACATTTGTCTAATCTCCATAAAAGGCAAATTAAGGCATGACCACAACAGACACAAGTCAGAATTAGACTGGTGAGAGGATCTGAAAGTGAACCAGTTTTCATCCAGCTTGGGACCAACTACAATAAGCAAAAGCAAGGCATGCACAAAACAACATCAATCCCTATGGAATTAACAAGCCTAAGGAGATATCTAAAAGAAGGTATTTAGGACAAACCTCTTGTCTCTTTCATACGTTCATATAGGTGTGTACTAGACTAATGGCCCTGGAGCCTTTATAAGCCTAGCCCATAGAATTACTCTGGCATCGTGCCACCTGACCTTAGTTCCCCAGTGCCTCTGTCGAGAAGAGGCACTGGAGTGATCCCTGGGGTGAATCTTCTATTTCCCATCCACTCAAAGAGCCAACTGAATGCACAAGACAGACCACAAAGCAAGTAAACTCCTTGAGAACTGAAAAATGAATTTTGTCCCCCCCCCCCTTAAAAATCATCAGTACAGTCCAACAACCAGGCTAGAAAAAAAGTGCAAATTGCACCACGATATTTGAGAAATAGGCCCAGACAAGAACACAATCAACCCTGAGGCCACAGTCAGGCTGGTGACAGGGTCAGATAGGGTTACTACCGGTCTGTTTTTGTGCAGGTCAGTCCCTGTTTGGGCAGATGTGTCCCAAGGGGAAAAAAACTAAAAAAAAAATGGCAAATTTCCTAACATTTTAGGACAAAAAGCATTTTCTAAGTTACACATTTAGGCAATTAACAGTTAAATGAAAGACACGAATGCAAACACCAGAGAACTGAAAAATGGTTTCTGCCCCCCCCCCCCCACACACACACACACACGTACACACACACACAGGAGCTGCATGCATCCAGTAGACCTCCTAAAAGTTTAGAGTGCCAGTGCCATGGTGTAGAGGGATAAAGCCCCGATAATAGCCCATATTACCTGGGCTAAATATCTTTTTATGAAACTCAGAGAGACCTAGCTGGAGCCCCAATGAAAATGCTTCCTCATCAGACTAAGTTTCTGCTAAGGAGACACCTTTAAAAGAACAGTCCAGTGAGGCTGCCTCCTTACTGTCCATATCATAAAAATGATTAAGGTTATCTGTAGTACTCTAGATCTTCTTCATCCAAACTGGGATCAGACAACTTCAGAGTAGGAGAATTGTTCTTTTGCTTTGTCTTTTCTTGTCCCCTGGGTCTTATCCAATGGTGCAATCTCACTAAAGCTACTGTCCATAACAAATCCCCACCAAACCCAGTTAACTTCACTGAATATGCAGAAACATACACCACCAACAAACCCAGTTAATTTCACTGAATAGACAGAAAAAAGAAGTTATGTACCTACCGTAACATTCCAGTTTCGTTGTCCTTCATCTCACCTTCCTTCTTGCTGGATGGGTTCGGAGCTGATCCTCAGCTCTGACTCGGCCATTTTCTATAGCTCGAGAGCTCTTTACTGGCTCGAGACTACCCCTTACCCCAGAATGCCCAGCGTCAGCTACCCAGATCTCATTTGAGATAGCTCACACTAGACATAATCATAGAAGATAATCCATTATTATTAAACCTGGATATACAGTAAATTGTCATGTTTTGCTTGGGAAGCAACTAAGAACAAACAAGTTAGCCAGTGAAACCATTGAAAAACTCCTCTCAATCCTCGAGGAAGGAGGAAGGAACGCAAGAAGGAAGGCGAGATGAAGGACAACTAACATGTAACGTTATGGGTAGGTACATAATTTCTTTATGTTAAGTTGTCCAATCTCACCTTCGTTCTTGCTGGATGGGACAGCGTCCCTAGCACCTCAATCCTAGGTGGCTCACTGGAACAGACTCTTCAGAACCGTGGAACCAAAGGAAGCCCTGCCCTGGGAGACCACATCTACTTTGTAATGAGAAATAAATGTATGAGGATCTGCCCAAGTAGCTGCTGCACAAATTGAATCTATGGGCAATCTAGTTTGAAAAGCTATCGAAGTAGCTACTGACCTGGTTGAATGAACTTTGGGTCTTGCTGGAAGATCTTTCTGTCGCAAATGTTAAGTATAGGCAATGGTGTCTGATAACCACTTTGACAAGGTTATTTTAGAAACTTGAAGGCCTTGTTTGTTGCTGGCAAATGAAAGGAACAACCAATCTGATTTTCTCAGCTCTTAAGTTCTATGGAGATAGAAACGTAGTTGTCTATGCACATCCAATTGGTGCAATCTGTATTCTGCCTTGTTGGAATGATTAGGGAAAAAGACAGGAAGTTCAATGGATTGATTCAAATTGTGTTCTGAACAAATTTTAGGTAGAAAAGATGGGTTGGTTCTCAGAGAAACTCTGTCTTTGTGAAAAAACAGGTATGGAGGGCAAACACATAGGGCATGGAGTTCTGAAACACATCTGGCAGAAGTAACAGCAACTAGGAAGAGAGTTTTCCAAGAGAAATTTCAAAGAACATTATGCTGCTGGTTCAAAGGGTGGCAGTATTAAGGAGGCCAGAACCAAACTGGGATCCCAAGATGGAAGGCAGGCGCTCACTGGGGGTCTAAGTAGAGATTTACCTCTCATGAAGGCTTTACAGAGTTTGTGAGACATTATGCTGGGGTTAAAAACTCCGATGTGAAAATTTGAAATGGCAGCTAGTTGTACTCTGATGGTAGCAGCAGCTGCACCAGATTGAAACAGTTCTGCTAAGAAATCCAAAATTTCGTGTACACGAGCTATAAAAGGATCTAAATTCCTGGATTCTGCCCAGTAAGAGAATCTTTTCCATTTGTTAGCATAAACTTTCCTTGTAGTTGCCTTATGGGAAGAAACAATAATATCACACACTGCTGGGGAAATATTGGGGAGCCTGGCTAAGATTAGAAGTGGAGTAACCAAGCTGTGAGCTTGAGAGATTGGCGGGATTGGTGTAACCCACCTGATTGATGAATTAAGAGGTCCGGCATTGGGTCCAGAACCCAAGGCTGGGCTAGAAGGTGGGGGTGAAGGAATGGAAACCAAATCTGTTGAGGCCAATTGGGGGCAATGAGGATCATTCTTGCAACCCAACGATTTTGCTTTCTGAATGACTTTTGGAATTATGGGGACGGGGGGAAATGCATAAAGGAGTCCCTGAGGCCAATCATGGACTACAGCGTCCCTGGGTGTCTGACCTGAAGGAGGAACAAGGGAGAAGTAGCTGCTGCATTTGTTGTTGAGGGGAGAGGCAAAGAGATCACAAGCAAGGCTGGCCCCATTTGCGGAAAATAAGATCCACAATTTCCTGTTTCAGAGACCACTCATGCAGCATGAGGATAGACCTGCAGAGCTCGTCTGCTATTACATTGGATTTCCCAGGAATATGCATTGCTGTCAGAAAACGTTGGGAGGAAATTGCCCATTGCCACAGTCTGAGGGCCTCTTGGCACAAGGGGTAAGACCTGGTTCAGCCCAGTTTGTTGATGTACCAAACCCCTGACATGTTGTCCATCCATAGTGCAATAGCCCCGGCAGGGAGAGAGTCTTGAAGAGCTTGCAGTGCTAGGAGCACCTCTCTCATCTCCAGGACACTGATGTGCAAGTGATACTCGTGAGTTTGCCACGTGCCTTGGGCTGTCTTCCCTAGATAATGCCCCCCCCCTATCAGGGAAGCGTCTGTGGTCAGTGTGGAAACCGGATGGGATTCCATGAAAGGTCTGCCCTGAGTCACTAGTGGGGAGACCATCCACCAGGAAAGGTGTCTTTTGCAAGACTCCATAATTAGCATCATGTGAGACATGAGTAATTCCTGGAAGGACCATTATTTGAAAAGAAGACACTGAAGGATTCTGATGTGAAAGCATGCTAAAGGAACTAGAAGAATGGCTGCTGCCATGGCCCCTAGAGCGTGAAGGACATATTTGACATGAATTCTTTTGCTCCTCAGGAGAAGTGACACCTGTTGTCGAATAATGGAAACTCTTTCCTGTGGCAATTTTAGAATCATTTTTCTTGTGTCTAGCTCTGCTCCTATGTATGTAATAGATTGACAGGGCAACGAGGCAGATTTTTCGAAGTTTATTGTGATGCCTAGTTGAGCACAGGATGTGATGGTGTAATCTCGTGCCTATATAAGTTGATGCCTGGTGGTAGCAGTGAGGAGCCAGTCGTCTAGATAAGGAAACACCTGGAATCCTAGATGTCTCAGGTGAGCCGTAACTACTGCCATGCATTTGGTGAACATCCTGGGGGCTGTGGTGAGACCAAAGGGCAGAGCTCTGAATTGGTAATGACTGACCCCTAGCCGAAGTGTAGAAATCTCCTGGACCATCTGTCCATTTTTATATGATAGTACACGTCCTGAAGATCTGTGGAGCACATCCAATTGTCCTGACCCAGAAAGGGGAGAATGGACTGTAGTGTTACCATCTGGAACTTTTCTTTTTGTACAGATTTGTTTAATCTGCTGAGATCCAGAATTGGTCTCCAGTCCCCTGTCTTTTTGGGCAATAAAAAGAATCTTGAGTAAGTTCCGGATCCTACTTGGCCTGTGGGGACTTCCTGGATGGCTCTTTTTTCTAGCAGTCTTGAAACTTCTGTGACTGCCTGATCCCAAAGATTGGGTGGAACATCTGGGATGGATTTTTTTGAAACATTTGTCTTCTGGAATATTTTGCCAGGCGATTAAGTACAAAGAAAGCCTTCCCCTGATTGCCTCCAGAGTTGAGCAATCGGGCATCCCTTCAGGGATGTTGATAGGGTATGGAAGAGAACGTATCTCTGTCACCCTGATTATGCAGACCTCCTCTGCCACGAGGGCAACATCTACCATTGTCATTGTTTCCCCCTCTGCCCCTGGGGGAAAAAAATCACCACGTGGTCAGGCAAGGGTCTTTGGGATTTTCAAAACCACATCTTTCAACCTTTCTGACCCTTTGGGTATGGTCTGGTAGGAGTGGAAAAACAGACTTCCACATCAGAGGGCATCTTGCCTTCCTGCTGTCACCTGGTAAGCGTGTCTTTCACCTGAGGCCCAAAGAAAGAGAAGGCAAAGGGGGCATTGGTGAATGATGCTCTGAAAGGTTCCGCAAACTGACACAGTCACAGCCAAGAATGTCTCCTAAGAGCCACTCGTGTTCCTGCAGCTCTGCTCGCTCCATTGGCTGCATATGAAATAAGCCTCATGGAGGAGTTGACTACTGAATTTAAAGTCGCCAGCTGGGTAGCTACCTTGGCTGAAGCTCCCTCAGCTGTGGGATCTTGTAGGGCATCTCCAAGCTCTTTTAGAAGATCCCTCTGAAGTCTAGTAAAATGGGAAAGACAGTTCAGGGGCCTAAGGGAGAAGGTCACTGATGAAAACATTTGCTTCCCATATCTGTCCATCGTATGAGACTCTCTATTCGGTGGATGGACAGATGAGATTTCAGCTAACTTTCTCTTTGTGGCTGCTGTTACCACCATGGCATCAATTGGGACACCTTTAGTCAGGAATTGTTTGTCTTGGGAAGCTGTGATAAATTTATTAGGTCTCCATGGGACAAGTTCCATGGGATCTGGAGCTGACCAAGCCTTTCGAGACACTATGGACATGAGTGGATCAAAAGGCGGGGACACCCAGGAGGTGGAAGGCCGGGAACCAAATGTGTCCAGGTATACAGACTCATCCTCGGAGGAGGCTAGGGAAGTCCAGCTACGCCTTTGCCTAAGAATCTTGAGGATGTCCGAAAAGGTAACATCTTCAGAGGGGGACCCTGAGGACCCCTCCATTTCATCCAGGTCTGTATCGGAGGTGAGAGACTCAGGGGAGTCTTGGTGCTTCCTCTTGCACTTTTTAGGTTCATAGGTAGGTACGAGGTTATCGGCCCGAGGGCATTTATAAGCCTAACCACAGTGTGTCGGCTTTCGCCGCCCCATTGATTAATTAACTAAGATTAATTAATCTGTCAAGCAGAGCCAATGAAGTGATCCCAGGGGTGTATTTTCTGTTACCCATCCACTTGTCAAGGTTTCTCTTGGAAGAGTGTTAGTGAGGGGCTCTGCCTAATGTAGTTAAGAATTTTGTTCCAAAGCATGGGGAGTCTCTGTGACAGGAATCTATCCCTCCAGCATGTTCTATTTATTGTTGTGGCAAGGTTTAACTCACTAGATCGCGTGGCTCACAGTGACTTGGATTTCTTTAGGTGGAGCATGTCCATCAATTCTGAGTTGGACATGGCTTTGTAAGTCAGGCAGAGATCACCTCTGAGTAAGCGATATGCCACTGAGTATAGACGGAGTTTTTTCAGTCGGGCTGCATAGGACATATGTTTGAGGCCAGTAATCCTCTTGGTGAGGTACTTTTATGGTCTTTCCAGCTGTTGGAAGTGTCTTGTGAGGTACATCCCAAATGGGGCATTGTACTCTATGATGGGTCTAATGAGTGACGAGGAGAGGGGCACTATAACCTCTGTTTCTAGATGCGAACCCTTTAGTAATTAGATGAGCCACATAGAAAGATTTCCTAACTACTCTGGCAATATCATTGTCAAAGGAGAGATTACAATCTACCTGTGTCCCCAGATGTCTTACTACCTCTTCTGTATTAAGGGGGCTGGCTGCCATATATGTGGCAATCCGTGGGGGTTTTGTTTTTCCCAAATGGGATGACTATGCATTTTTTGGCATTTAGCTTGAGGCCATGACTTTGACACCAAGTGTCCATCTCAGTAAGGCTCTTTTGGAGGATGTCCGTTGTCAGCCAGAGAGTCAATTATGGCTCCCAGTTTGTGGTCATCGGCGAACTTGGTTAGCCATAGTCCTCCTGTGTTTGCCTGTACTTCTTTGAAGTATATGCCAAACAGTACGGGTCCCAGGACCGAGCCTTGTGGGACACCACTTGTGACTGGTTTAAAGTCGGACCTGGAGCCCGCTATTCTTACTGTGCGAGTTCTGTCTGTAAGCCAGTTGGCAACCCATCTAGTGACGTACGGGTTTATGTTCAGGGTGGTGAGTTTTTCTGTAATACCCGAGTGGGGAATGGTGTCGAAAGCCTTGGCGAGGTCAAGGTAGGCTGTGTAAACCACCTTTCCCATGTCTATGGCCTTGGTGACTGTCTCGAAGAAGTCAACCAGGTTTAGTAGGCATGATCTGCCCTTAACAAAGCCGAACTGGGTCGGGTCAAGTGTTTGGAGGTTCCCAATGTCTTTGTTAATGAGTTCCATGATGATGCACACCATAGCCTTGCAGACCATGCTAGTCAAGTTTATAGGGCGATAGTTACCAGGGTCAGTTGTGGCCCCTCCTTTGTGGAGAGGAATAACCGTTGCTGTGCATCATTCTATGGCACGTAGCCTGTGGAGAGGCTGAGGTTGAACAGCGTGTTTAGGTGGGGGGTTAGTTCGTTCTGTAGTTCATGCAAGATGCAGCCTGGGACACCATCTGCTCCCATTGACTGTGTTTTTGGCTTTTGAAAGGGCTGTTTTCACCTGTGCGTCTGTGATTTTTGGGACACTATACTTTTCCGGTATTGTGGGCCGTTTTGGAGGTGGGGGGGGGTGAAGTTTGCACTGAATCCATCTGCCAGGATGTTGGCAATATCAGTAGGTTCAGTATATTTTGTGCTATGTTGCACTAGTTCAGTGCATATCTGCAAGTTGCCACTTAGATTCTTAACATAGCTAAAGAAGGCTTTGTGGTTATCTTTTGAATCCTTGGCTATTTTTCTTTTGAAGTTAGCCTTGGATGATTTCATGAGGGACCTTAGTTTCTTACTGATACTGATCAGGGACGTCTTTCCTTCATGGAATTTGCTTTTTTTTCTGAACTAGTTTCCTCCTTCTATTGTATAGCCTGTTTATTGCAGGGGTCCTCCAAACTGGTTTCCTTCTCTTAGTGAGTCTTGGTTTTGCTAGGGATGGCACAATCCATTCACCCTTGCAGGTGCTCATAGAGTGCATTTGTAAAGGTTTCAGCATTTTGGGCAGCGTTATCCTTTAGCGTGGGGCTGTGAAACTTACCACCTCCGTCTTAAGTAAGGTGAAGTTTGCTTTCGAAAAGTTTTTTACTGTGGTTTCCTTAGTTGGGGGGTGGAGTGGGGTGTGGACATGCAGAGTGATTAGTTTATGGTCTGATCTAACCAGTGACGGGTTGACCTCCAGTGTGGAACACCTGTCGCCCATGTTGGGGATGACTAGGTCCAATATGTTTTCACCTCTGGTAGGGGAGTTTACCAGCTTATCCAGGGCATTTGAGTTGATGAATTCCAGGAAGCGCTGGGCCTGGGAATTTGTACTCTAGTAGTTTTCTCACTGAATGGTAGGGTAATTGAAATCGACCAATATCAGGGTGTTCGGTAGGACCTTCATGTTTTCCAGCGTCTCCAGAAAGGTGGAGCGGTGGTCCTGGGTCATGGAGGGTGATCTGTAGTAGGCCACAATTTGCATTGCAGATTTGCCCGATGTTAGTTGCACATGGATGATCTCAGAGGTATCATGCTGAGCCACTAACGTGGAGGTGTAGGTATCCTAGATGAATTTTGGTTCTTTTGTGTTTCGGTCCGTGTTCTGTGGCCGAAATGTGTGGCATGAGTTGCAGCCCGGTAATGCTGGAGTGCTCTCTGGAACCTTGAACCAGGTTTCAGTTACTGTACAGCTGTCGACATTCTCCATACTGAGGAGTGCTTCGAGCGCGTGCATTTGAGATTTAAACTACTGCTGTTGAGTAGCATAACCCTTAGTTTTTTGTTAATTGTGCTCTTTACGGATGTGGGTTTGACTTTTGAGCTTTGCCTAAAAAAGGCACTATGGGAGCAGCAAGAGCCTTGGCCAGTATTCGAAAGCCTAGGGGTGGACAGGTGGAAGCCATCTCTTGCGAAGCAACGTGGTTTGTTGAGCATGTCATCCCAGGCTGACAGACACTGGATCCCCTTTGAATGACACCGAAGCTTAGACAGTTGTTGAAATTGATCATTTTTTCTTTATACTGAGGTATCATTCTTGGTGAGGGCAGGATGCTACTCAGGGTCAGGGTCATACTAGCCTGGGCTGCATGATCAGAGAGCTCTTCCATGTCTTTCTTCATGTAGTCCAGGGAGGTACGTCTCAGGTCATTCACACCAACATGAATAATGAGAATCATATTTGTACTTGTTCTGGAGTGACCTGAGTGCTTGTGTTATGTGGCAGAGTCTGGCTCCTGACAGGCAGCTAACAGTAACCTTCTGCTTGTCCAGCCTAGTGAGTGGGACGTCAGTGTGCCTGACTATAGAGTCGCCTATTACTAGTGTGTTAGGTATGTTATTTCACCTTAAGGGCTGCGATTGTGCGGCACACTGATTTTGTGTTTTATATGTTGTCTGGCTTGTGATGGGAAGTGCAGGTTGTTTGGGTGTCTGCTTTGGAGGTCTCTGATGCTTTTGCAGGTTTTTATTTAGAGCCTCAGAGTATGATTTTGTGTATTTATGTGTATTTTTTGCATGTGCTGTTTTAGTAGGTCTGTGTGCGGCTGGAAGTGTGGTGCAAGTGTTAACCTTCTTCTCTTGACTGTCTGTTCCAATCTTGGGTGGAGACCGCTTAGTTTCCAGTTTGGCTGTACAATTGCATTTCTTGCATATGTTCGTGCTTTGTGGTAGGAGGAGAGGGTTGTCTGTGTACACGAGGCAGTTGTAACATTGCCTCAGGATACCCAGATTCACCAGCTGGACTGGAGAGTGCATCTGAAGTTGCCCTTTGGTCATGCCTGAATAGTAGGATGAGCTGCTTAGTTGCTTGGTTGGTGAGGGGTGAATAAAGAGCCTTGCCCTGCTGGGCACTCAGCGTCAGGGTATATTAGTGCTTGCTATTAGGCTGTAAGATGCTTTTTGAGTGCTTAGGTTGAGAGTTAGACTAGTTTCAAGGGATAAACTGAAGAGGAGACTTAGTGGAGCTGGGAATAATTTAACTGCAGCAAACCAGCACTGCCCAGTGCGCAAAACAGTGCAAACGTGGCTTTTATAGTAGGGAAATGAAAGATAGAAATTAGCCCAAAATGGCCAATAAACTACTAACTTCTGGGCTGGAACCACTGACAGGTTGCTCAAAGCTCCCCTCTCTCACAGGTGAGCAGAGAAACTTCCTTCTACCCAAGTAAGGTATGGGCAACTCAGAAACTAGTATCACAGCCCTGAATTCAGCACTAGCCTGAAAACTGGACTATACTAGCTTAGAAAGGTGGGAAACAAGGATTTTTTTTTTGTTTTGTTTTTTTGAAAAGATAAGGCAAAAACAGTAAAAAAAAAATACACTTAAAACAGCTTTTCTTCCGGGAAGTATGCTCAGAATGCTCTGAGGTGGTTTCGGAAGAGGGTTCACCCAATGGGGTGTCCTGGTGCATAGGTTCCCTATGCTTTGGAGCTTAAGGAGGAGCAGAGGTTGGCGCAGGCACCGAAGGGGACGGAGCCGATGGGACCGATAGTGGGGCAGTCTGTGGGGACAGCACTCTCCGCATGACCTCAAAAGAGTCACGGTCTCGACACAAAGAGGGCTCCGGCAAGACAGGAATCCCACTCTGCACCGAGGGCGACGGAAAGGGAGAGCGGGGTCAGACAAGGGTCCGATGCCACTTCCCCCATCTGAGCCAACAAGAGAGCTTCGGTGCCCAGATACCTCGATGGAAGGAAAAACCGAGGTAATCTGAGCCAACAATGGAGACGAAGAGGAATTCATCGAAGCCGAAGGAACCACCATCAGAACGTCCATGGATTCCAGCTGCAAACTAAGCATAGTCGGAGGAGGAATTGATATTGAAGTGGATGGGGCAGAGGCCTGTTGAGGCAGGCTCAAAAGCAATTTTGCAAGGGCCTGTGACTTCAGCAACCTACTGACCACTCTTTCCACGTCCTGATCCGATAACCTTGAGGATCAAGAGAAGTGAGAAGCTGAGCAATGACTGGCTGTGCTCTGAAGTAGGTGTGATTGTGGCACCGAGCAAATCTGCTCCAATGAAGGAGACCTAGCTCGTTTCTGGCTCTGAGATGGCTCCAAGGTAACAGTTGGAGCCGACGGAGGAGTAGTCTTGCCTGTGCTAGAGGGCACTGGCACACTTGGTCTGTCAAGCTCACAGGTCGGTTCTGAACATGGAGCCAATGGCTTGCCTGACTTCAAACATGCTTTAGCCGGAGAATCCTGTTTCAACAATCCATGGAGGATTAGCTTGTTTTTCTGCTCCTGCAGGACCCTTGGACTACAGGCATGACAAATAGAGCAAGAGTCCTGCAGGTGCAGAGCCCCCAAGCAGTACATACAACTAGTGTGCCCATCTGTCAAAGTCATCTTCTGACAGCATGAGTCACACTTTATAAACCCTGAGGTTTTAATTTCTGAGGACAGTACGAGAAAGAAAGTAAGTACCACAAAAAGACACACTACAATAATAAAAAAATTATACTGATAAAAATCTTAAAGGAGAGCCTCTAACTTGAACGGCTGTCCTTAAAGGGGAGGGAGAACTCTCTAACTTAAATGAGTTCAGGGAACAACAGAAGGCCTAGAGACTAAGGGGCAACAGCCAACACAGCAGAAAAACACAACAAAGGACAAGATAAGGGGTTTACGACTAAATAAACTTACAAACTACTATAAACAGAGAAAAAAATACTAACGTTTCAAGTAAATTATTAACAGAGAAAAAAGTTATACTAAGCCTGAGTCAGTACTGACGCAACCTCGCAGCCAAAGCGGCAAATGAGATCTGGGTAGCTGACGCTGGGCATTTTGGGATAAGGGGTAGGCTCGAGCCAGTAAAGAGATCTCGAGCTATAGAAAATGGCAGAGTCGGAGCCGAGGATTGGCTCCGAACTCATCCAGCAAGAAGGAAGGCGAGATTGGAGAACTTAACATCATACACCACCACCACACTGTACTAGCATGTAAACAGCTGCATAGATGATGCAGCTGTACCCCACTGTAACAAATGCAGGGCATCCCTCAGAAGCAAAGCCACATTTTGGAACCTAACATCAATAAGCTTTATGATAAAAGAAAAAGTTTGACCACGCATACCTCTAAGTTGGTTAAACAGGATAATGAGCTGGAGTTTCTCCATGTGTAGGTCACCACAGATAAAATCCTGTACCATATCCTAGCAAGCTACAGGCCACACACTGTATCCCATAAAACTCATAATGCACACGTAAACCTATTGGAGACAGTCACCATCCAACCAAACAACTTACTTATGGGAGACTTTAATTCGTCTATAGAATGGAAATCCTACAAGGCCCAAAACTTGCAGGCACAGAGATTCCTGGACTCATAACTACAAACACCCTTAATCAGTAAGTGCATATACCAGCTAGAGGTTCCAACATCTTGGACCTTGTACTCAACAAATATGGAAAAATGGTGCACCACCCCCAATGTTATGTCCTCCTTGGTAAGGTCTAATCATAAAGCTGTCTCCTTCAAAATCAAAATCAGCTCTGTAAACCCAGTAACAGTAAATATTCCAAGGCAAATTACCTTTTACTAAGCAATAGCTTGTCAAAATTCAATGTTCCTCCAAATGCAGAAAACACAGCAGCATATGCAGATTTTTTTCACTTTCACATTAACTTTGGACAACCATGTCAAAGGCTGCAGAGAGGCTGCTGCAGCCCAAAACTAACTCCAAAAACAAACCATTCTGGAGGCATCCTAGATTAAACAGGTTACACAACAAAAGGAAAAAAAATCATGGCTAAAATCAGCAAGTGTAACTCCCATAAAGATGGGAACCCTCTCATAAAAATAAGCAGGCAGCTAAGAGGGTTAATTAAATCAAATAAATCTAATTTTGAGGTCAATATAGCTTTCTAAGCAGAAGACAACCGTAAGACCTTCTTCAGCTATGTCAGAAACCTAAAAGACAGCACACATTAGTGTGCTGAACTGGTTGTTAATGGTGCCACATTTATTGCCTCCAGGCAATACAGTGAATCTGCTGGCCGACAAATTCACCTACACACACTCTCCCCCCAGCCACCTCCCAAGAAATACCTTCAAATATAACTCCTCCAACTATAAACAGAGATCATGCACAGATTCAGTGGGCCCCAATAATATCCCAGAATGCCCCCCCCCCCGAACAGTCTAAAACATGAAGTATCACAGCCATTGGAGTTACTATTTAACTATAGTCTTAAAACAGGCTTTGTGCCATGAGAATGGAGAGCTGCAACATTTGTCTCCCTTCATAAGCGTGGACCATAAACAGATCCTGGAAACTACAGACCCATTAGTCTGATTAGTCTTATATGCATGGAAAGAATTATAATGGAAACGATCAACAATGACAGAGGAGACCTTCAGACACTGGATCCATCCCAGTCTGTCTTTGTCAAAGGAAGGTCATGCCTACTGAACCTGGTGGACTTTGAGAAGGTCACCAAGGCAATGGATAAGGGTTAAACAGTGCATACTGCCTACCTTTACCTAGCTAAAGCATTTGATACAATACCCCACTCTGGCATTGTTAAACTTACAGAATTAGTCATAAACCCTTACATAACATGCTGGACAGCCAGCTGGCTCACAGATAGGACCCAGGAACTTAGGATTGGTGAAACCACCTCCACAAAGAGGCCAGTCACCAGTGGAGTCTCTCAAGGCTCTGTGCTGGGCCCACTTCTCTTTGACATCTTCTTCTCAAAGGTCAAAGCTAATGTCAAAGGCCTCTGGTTGGCCAAGTTTGCAGATGACTACAAACTGGGAGAAGTCACAGAATCCCTCCAAGCCACTATCTCATAAGGGGGTCTAACACAGACAAATGACTGGTGCCAAAGCTATGGCTTAAAATTCAATGCAAAGAAATGCCTTACAGTGTCCTTTTGGGAAGTCGGCCACCACAGGAAACATCATCATCAATAAAACACCCCTAAGAGGTGAACCACTGGTCAGGGATCTGGGAACACATGTAGACAATAACCTGGCTTTCAACCAACATGTATCCATGGTACTAAGGAAATTCTATGTTGTTCAACTTATCTTCAGCCTCAGTGTAGGTAACATTGCTCCCAATCAGCTCAGTGCATAAACTATGCCTAGTGCATGGCCTCTAGGTCCAGGGAAGTCACTGTACCACTATACTCAGCCTTCATCAGACCCATAGAGTGTAATGTCCCCTTCTGTATGTACCTGACCAAACACAAGCGGTAACTGGAATGTCTGTAAAGGCTCCTTACAAAAAGAACACAGGCCATAAACAATGTCCTGTGCGGATCACCTCAAAGCCATACCTCTATACTCTGTCTCCTACAGACTACCGAGGGATGATTTCTGCCTGGCATACAAGGTATCCCTGGACCCCTTTTGCACATCTGCAAAACTAACCGTATCAAAACTACTAGATCTACAGACCTAAATTTTACTTGCAACATAAACAGGACACTTGGAGAGACAAATATGCATCTCAGAGAAATCCCTTTCTCTGGAACAGGCTCCCCACCCACATGAAACAAAGTCCATTCCTAACCCTAATTAAGCATAACTTGATAAGTCACCCCTGTTGTGGCAACCACGTCTCTGATGGACACAGGCAGTCAGTAAATCACACTGTAAACATCACCCCTATATAAATGTCTAAAACATACAAAGTGTGGGACATACTTGGGTTGCACAGCTAGGCTCAGAAAGGCCCTAGTGGTTGTTAGCCTAGTATACACCTACGAACCTAAAAAAGTAGGAAGAGTAATTCCCGAAATGTTAGAGCCTTTGTTACAGAAATAAAAAATACAAACTCAGGAGCTTAGTAAAATTCACCAAAGCCAAGATTAAGATCAAAATAGCTACTCATGCCAATGACAAGGCATTTTTGAATTATGTTTGTAATCTCAAAAGTACAATGCAGCAATGCACTGAGCTGAGTGGGAGCAATGTTACCTAGACTGAGGCTGAAGACATAGTGAACCCACTGGCCAATAAAGTTAGCTCTAATTTTACCCATCTCTCCTCCACCTGTCCCTTAAGAAATTCCTGAAATTGGCTCGCCTCCAGCTATCACACAAGACCAAGTCCGAAAAATGCTATCAGAAGCTAAAAATATTGCATCAATAAGTCCTGACAATATCCACGCTTGCATCTTAAAATAGCGTGAAGCACAATTTAAACTACAGACTTAACAATATTCAGTGTCAGCCTCCATACAGGTTTTATATCAAGTGAATGGAGAACAGCTACAGTCATTCCCCTGCAAAAGGAAGGACCTTCCAAAGACCCAGGCAATTACAGACCCATATGTAAAGCCTCAGCCTCATATGTAAAGCCATGGCAAGACTTATCACGGCACTAACTGATCAGGACATAGGGAACCTCCAAACACTGGATCAGTCTCTGTTTTGGATTTTTCAAGGGCAGGTCATGCTTACTCAGCTTGGTGGATTTTTCTGAAAACAATGGCTGAAGGCAAAACTGTACACATTGCATACCTCAACCTGGCCAAAGCTTTTGACACAACTCCCCATTCAGGCATGGCAGAAAAGCTAAATAAACTGCATATAAACCCTTGGTGCCAACTGCTCACAGAAAGGACACAGATAATCTAAATAATAGAAGTTACCACCACAGAGAGGCCAGTCTCCAGTGGAGTCCTTTATCCTGAGGGAGAGGTTCTGTAGGCCATTATCCTCTCTGATGCATGACAACTCCAAAGGAGATATCCTCAGAAGGGGATTGTGTGGGATGCCTCTCTATACTCAAAGTCGCTATCTGACGTGACTGACTCCAACGTGGAGCCTGGGTGATTCCTTGTACAGCACCTCTTCTTAGGTGGCTCAGGGGATGATGCTCGAGTCCTCACAGTACCGTCTCTGCACTAACGCAGAAAATATGGGGTTAAAGGAATGACTGTGACCCGAGGATGTGTTTGCAGAAACATACAAGATTGATTGAGTGTCCCCAGGGTTGGTACAGTCCCTGGTGGAACCTGTGGGTCCAAGCTTTGGGGCAAATAAATCATCCTCCCCAATACTTGGAAAGAGTTCGCCTTCTGTGAGTGGATCCAAAGAAGCCACTCCTGTTGTCAGATCCAACTCCCCAACAAGGAATAGGACAACACAGGAGAAATCTGTGAATCACCAAGGAAGCCAGTACTAGTACAGAGATCAGATTAGAAGATTCAAAAGAGAATATCACTGAAGCAACCAAACGAAATGCCCACAACTCCTCGGATCCAGGACTCGGGAATTGGATCGGACAAGGTTAGAACAGAATAAATCAGATGAATCACTCCTGGAACCAACAAACATGGAACGTGGGTATCCAAGCCACAGGATATGGGTGGACAGCCAGTTCTGAGACGACCAGAGTCCATCAGGTGAGGACACCTGGGTAAGGGTTAAGTGGACAGATCCTACCAGCTCTGGAGCCTAGGAATGACCTCCACCATCTCAATATGGCTCTTGAGAAATTACTTCAAAGGATGATCTGGATCAGCCTCAGAAATGCTTCTATAGGACCTGAAGATCCATGTTGACACAGCAAAAGATCTCAAAGGAATGTGCTCTGTTTTCTCCAAAATTCACTTTACTGGAGAGTCCTGGATTGTAACTGTCTATCCAATTTCTGGATCCAGAGATTAAGTACATTTTGGGGTCTGAGAAACATGCTCTTAAATTCCTGGAGCCTTTGGTGCCAGGGTTGGTACCAAAGTATCACTCATCTTTTTCTTCGTATCAGAATTTTTTCGGTTTGAAATAGTTTCTAAAGACTTTTTAGGTTTCAGGGTCTCTGGATCCGGTGGAAGAAGCCCTTTGACAATGAGCTTATTCTACTAACACTCTGGGTATAAAGGCAGCTCAAATCTCACAGGACAGTGACAGATGTCAGTACCCAAGTACAGCATGCAAAGGTGGTGGGATCTTGAGACCACATTTAGCACATTTTTTGAAACTTGCATTACTCCATGTTGAGCCAAACTGCTAGATTCACAAAATTACTAACGCTGTACAAACTACAAATACCTAAAGTATAGGAATAATTAAACTTTAACTACTACAGCAATAATCCAAGTTAACAACACAGCAAGAGAATTCTCTAATATATGTGATTACATCAAAATATCTAGTATAACTACTTCATCTAATAGCCTAGCACTCTAGAAAGGGAAAGAAAGAAGGCAATGAAACTCCAGCGAAAAGGCAACATAAAACTGACAAAGCAAGTCCAAAAATTCTTAACAATTATAAGGACAACATTAATTAATGGGTAAAATGTTTTCATTTAGCTAGCTTTTGCAAAGAATGATCACAAATATAGAAGTTTTTAGGAGGAACACTTATCAGCCTAGATCTTGCTGCTACTTGGAAAGGCAGTAAATGAGATCTGAGCTAGTTGGGGATTATGGGAAGGAAAAATTCTTAAAGGGCTTGAAGCTGGAGCATTAAATTTGCCAGATAAGATCCAAGCAGTGGCTTGAGGACTCGTACATTGGCTTGGACAGACTGAGTGAACAGGATCCACTGTTTTCTATCTTAGTAATATTACTACTAGGACTACACTGAGTTTTTCTTTTAAAAGTACCTCTTTGTCCAGATTTAAGATAATGTGCTGAACAAGACTTCTAACAACTATTGTGAAAAATTATTAAACTGTTTCTTCCATACCTATACAGTAATTTAGTGCTCAGCCACTACGATCTCTTGTACAGACCCTAGGCAAGACTGTGCAGGTGTGGACATGCACTGCATGACTGATGGCTGAAAAGGGGTGTGGTGTCATATGCAAATGAGGAATTAGTAAGAGATGCAGACTTGCACATGACATCATGCATACAATAACATGGTTGACATTTATGCAAATTCAAATATGGGATCTTTGACCGCCTTCTCGGTCACAGAGAGTTTTCAGGGCTAAATGACCTAGTGGGTTAAAAGGAAGGTGTACCATTTTCATTACATCGACGAACGTACAGTTGTGCAAGCTAATCTTATAACAGCAAATGTTTGAATGATCACTGCTGCAGTAGCTTTAGCTATATGGGTTATTATCCTGCCAAGGATAACAGCCAGCCAGATTCTAAAGCTTCAGGGCACCTTCCACGCACTCAAATTGTCAAGCAGCTCAAGGTGGGCTGACTAAAAGACAACTTTGGGAGCAAAGCCGTTCAATACTTTCCCTGCTAGCAGAGAAAGGGAGGCTGAGGCCTGAAAGGACAGAGCTGGAAACAACAAAAAAACAGAATGTCCACACCTTGGCATAAAAACAAACCAAAAAACAAGGTGGGGAGGAGGGATAGAGCAGCTACTCTATTGTTACGATAAGTTGAACATAGTACAGTTGGTAGGTTGATCATATTGATCACTACTGCAATAGCCTTAGCTAGATAGGTAGATTACCATAGCTAACTACATTTTAGAGGTGGAAGGAAAGGTGTCCAGGAGCCCCTGGAGAATGGTCCTAGCAAAGTTTGATCTGGACCTAGAGAAGTAATCAAGCTTATACTGCTTTGTAAAAGTATGTACACAGGAACGAGTGGCAACTTCTAGAACACTTCTGAAATCCAACCTTTTTCCAAAATTATTTATTTATTTATTTAAATTTGTTGACCGGGAGTGTCCGACTGGACGTAGGTCCATTTTCAGCGGAGGCCCGGGGAGAAAAGCTCCACAGTAAAATAAACAGACAGTAGTTACATTGGATTACATAGCGATTAACAATTTAACATAGCAATTACTTAACAACATATTTACAGATGAAGAACATAGTACATCAGTAGACAACTAGAATCTTTATCTGTGAAGTACATAATAAGAAGTTATGTACTCACCATAACGTTCCATCTGAGTAGGTGGCTTAATTTGTCTGCAACCTGTGGGTCTTGGATCCGATATCGGATCAGAGCCGGCAACTTGTTTCATAGCTAATGGATCCGAGCTCCTAGCTCCTCCCCTCACCCATAATCCCCTGCCAACCCTCCATGACCTCAGATCAAGTTTGCCCCTCTATAGATACCCAAAAAGGGTATTCCAATAAAACAACTCACATAGATCCATTTTGAAGGCCAGGGGGAAGGAGGGGGGGATGGTTGCAGATAAATGAAGCCACCTACTCAGATGGAACATTATGGTTGAGTACATAACTTCTTAATCTGAAGTAGGGAATTCACTTGTCAGCAACCTGTGGGACAGAGTCCCCAGCTACCGGAATCTTGGGTGGCCATCATGGAAGGATATTGCGGAGCACCGCAGAGCCAAAGGATGCTCTCTCTCTAGAAATTACGTCCAGTTTGTAGTGGTTAACAAAGGTATGAGGTGAGGCCCAAGTGGCTGCCGAACAAATATCATCCAACGGAACTCTAGATTTGAAGGCAGGAGAAGTAGAGATGGAACGAGTGGAATGTGTGCAAACTCCTTCAGGTGCGGGTCTCCCAGAAGCTTGGTACGCTAAAAGAATGCATTGGGAAATCCAGCGTGACAAGGAAATTTTTGATACTGCTTTCCCCAAATTAAATTTGGCAAAGGAAATGAACAGCTGGTCGGATTGCCTGTGACCATCAGTTCTATGAGTATAAAAACGCAGCTGCCTATGAACATCTAATGAATGCAGCTTGTACTCTCCTTTATTCTGATATTTAGGAAAGAAGACCGGTAGATTTATGGATTGATTTATATTGGTTTCTGATGCTATTTTGGGAAGGAAGGAGGGATTGGTCCTGAGGTACACTCTATCCGGATGAAAAATCAAGTAAGGAGGTTTCACAGAAAGGGCTTGAAGCTCCGAAACTCTTTTTGCTGAAGTAATGGCTACAAGGAATGCTGTTTTAAAGGGCAAGTAGTTGAGATCCACTGAAGCGGCAGGTTCAAATGGTGGAGCAGTCAGGGCTTGAAGAACTAGTGAAAGATCCCAAGGGGGTACAGCTTCTTTTATAGGGGGTCTGAGCAAAAAGGTGCCCTTGAGAAAGGTTTTACACAATTTGGCCGACATCAAGGGCCCTGTGTCATGTCCCACATGGTAATGGGAGATGGCAGCCAAGTGTACTATGACGGTTGAGCAACTAGCACCTTCCTGAAAAAGTCTGGTTAGGAAGTCTAGTACGGATGGAAGAGGAGCCGTAAAGGGATCTAGATTATGATGCTCCGCCCAGACGGAGAAACGTTTCCATTTACTGCGGTACACTTTCCTGGTGGAAGGTTTATGCGCTGCCACGAAGATGGCTTTGACTGGTGAAGAGATATCGGGAGTCCTAACTAGGAGTGGAACTGGTCCAGATTTGGGGTCAGCAAGCCCGACGGATGGGAGATTAGATCCGGGCTGGGATCCAGAATCCAGGGGGGATTCACTAGGTGAGACCACAGGTAAGGGAACCAAATTTGCCGAGGCCAGAATGGGGCAAGGAGGATCATCCTGCTCCCCAACCACGAGGCTTTCTGTAAGATCTGTAGCATCAGGGGTAGAGGAGGATAGGCATAAAGTAGACCGGGAGGCCAAGCATGCACCAGAGCGTCTCTTGGAGTTTCCCCTGGAGGGGGAATCAGAGCGAAGAAATTGTCGCATTTGGTGTTTGAGGGAGAGGCAAAAAGATTGCAGCAGGGTTGCCCCCATATTGCGAATATCTGCTTCGCTACTAGAGGGTTGAGAGACCCACTCGTAAGGGGTAAGAAGGGTGCGGCTGAGTTTGTCCGCTAGGATGTTGGCCCGCCCCAGAATGTGCGTTGCAATCAGAAAGCAGTTGATGGAAATCGCCCATTCCCACACTCTCATGGCTTCGCGGCATAGAGGGTAAGACCTGGTTCCCCCGTTTGTTGATGTACCAGACAACAGACATGTTGTCCGACTGAATTGCAATAATTCCTACGGGGAGGAGATTCTGAAGCGCTTACAACAAGTACAGCACCGCTCATCTCCAGAACATTGATATGCAGGGAGGTCTCTGTATCGTTCCACGTGCCTTGGACGGTCCTGCCTGAATAATGCCCCCCCCACCCGAGGCGGGAGGCGTCCGTGGTCACCGTGGCGAGAGGGGGAGAGGTGCAGAAGGGTCGGCCCGTATGGAGATCCGGAGCATGGAGCCACCATAATAGGGCCCCTCCTGCAAGCCTTGCTGATAGCGACGGGGTGATAGAGAGGAAAGGACAGAAAGGACCATTGTACTAGAAGGGTCCACTGCAGTACCCTCATGTTCAGGCGGCTGCATGGAAGGAGCGTTATCGCTGCCGCCATGGAGCCCAGCACCCTCAGGACCAATTTCGCCGGTGGTGCTTCTGACTGGAGGATGGCCCGCACATGAAGTTGCAAATTCCGTAGTCGTTCCACCGTCAGGAAGGCTCTTAGATCTCTGGTGTCTATTCTGGCTCCTATAAATTCTATGACTTGTGTCGGGGCCAGAAAATATTTGTCGGCATTGATGGTGATGCTAATTGGGGGGCTAGGCGGAGAAAGAAATCTCTGGCTGAGCAAAGTAGATGCCTTGTTGGGGCGGTCAGGAGCCAGTCATCCAGGTACGGGAAGACCTGCATTCCCTGGAGTCTCAGGTGGGCCGCTATCACTGCTAACACCTTGGTGAACACCCTGAGGGCTGTGGTGAGGCCAAAGGGAAGGACCCTGAACTGGTAGTGACTGGCTCCCAGCCGGAAGAGGAGAAACCTCCTGGATCGTCTGTCCATTAGAATGTGGTAGTACGCATCCTTGAGGTCTATAGAGCACATCCAATCGTTCTCCCTTAGAAGGGGGAGAATAGATTGTAGAGTGACCATTCGGAATTTTTCCTTGGTTACCGACAGGTTCAAACGGGACAGGTCTAGGATTGGTCTCGAGTCCCCCGTCTTTTTTGGCACCAAAAAGAACCTGGTGTAGAACCCTAATCCGAGCTGGTCTTGGGGGACGGGCTGGATGGCTCTTTTTTCTAGCAGCTGCTGAATCTCTGCGGCTGCAGCCTCCCTCTGATTGGGTGGGTACATCAGGGTGGTTCTTGAATTTGGGGACATGAAGTATTGGAATTTTGTACCCTCTGGATATAATTCGAAGCACCCAGTGGTCTGTCGTAATGGACTCCCATGCCACCAGGTGCTCCGAGAAGCGCCCCCGACTGCCTCCAGAGTGGAGCAGCCGGGCAACCCTTCAGGGCTGCTGTGTGGGCCGGTCAGAGAAAGGTTCTCTGGACCCAAAGTTCCTCGGAGCCCCTCTGCCCCTGGGGCGGCGTCCTCCCTGTCCTCCTCTGCCACGGAAGGACTGGTTGTCCAGAGCGGGTTGGGAGTGTTGCGATTTCCGGAACCACATCTTCTTCTGACCCTTTTGGTTCTTTGAAAATGACTGCTGGGGAGCAGAGAAGTGGACTCCAACGGCAGACAACGTCTTCCCGTCCTTCTCGCTCTGGACTAGTGTCTCACAAACTGTTTTGCCAAAGAGGGCAGAACCATTGAAAGGGGCGTTCGCAAAGGACGCTTTAAAAGGCTCCGCAAAGTCACAATGCCGGAGCCAGGCCTGACGTCTCATGACTAGGCCCGCTCCACTAGCTCTAGCGGCTCCCTCGGTGGCGTGGGACAATAGCCGCATAGAGGTATTTGAAATAGATCTCAGAGTGGCCATTCGGGTGGAGTACAACTGTTTGTCCTCCGCCGACATGGACTCAGGGGGGGAGGCAGCGTATTCTTTGATAAGATCCCGCTGCATCCTGATGACGTGTGCCATATAGTTCAGAGACCTTACCAAAAAGGTCGCTGAACTAAAAACTCGCTTCACTAAGCGATCCATCGAGCGGGACTCCTTGCTCGGTGGATGAACTGAGGGGCTCTCCTGAGCTAGTTCCCCCTTCGTGGCTGCCGCCGTCAACATGGCATCTACGGGGGGACCCTTGCTCCAGTGTGACCGGTCTGCGGGGGGGCTCAGTATCCTGTCCGGGTGTTTTGGGACTGGCTCCACGGTGTCCGGGTCCTTCCACGCCCTGGTGGTAATAAGGTCCACCAGGGGGTCGGCCGGAGGGGACACCCAAGAGGTAGACGGGCCTGCTTCGAATGCCTCCAGAAACACGGACTCGTCGCAGGAAGCCTTGGGGGCAGACCACCCACCTCTGATCCGAAGCATTTCCATGATTTTTCCAAAGGAGACATCCTCAGGGGGTGATCTTGGGGAGCCTTCCTCTTCATCCAAGTCCGTGTCCTCAGTTAAGGACTCAGGGGAGTCCACGTGCCTCCTCTTGCACTTGTGCTTGTGAGGCACTTCCTCGGGGGGGCTGTCCGAGGAGGTCTCGCCAGCAACATCCTGTTCCAATGGAACAACCTGGGACATCGAAGCAGGCTGTCCCTGTGGCCGGGTGATGGAAGCCTGGCCCAGCAGAGAGGGAGTGCAGGGTGGAGCCGAGACAAGGGCCAGGGGTCCGGATGCTCTCGACAGAGCCCTCTACACTACATCGAAGGCTGAGGGGGAACCGCTCTCCCTGGGCTCCGAGAGCAGACTCCCACTCAGATCCGATGAAGGGATCGGAGCCGGAGCAGAGACCATCGGATCTGAAGGACCAGTGTGCTCCGACCTGGATGGAGCCGAAGGCACACTGAATCCCTCGGATCCGAAGCTTGGCCCACGGCTCCGAGAGGTCGGATCCGAAAGACTCGAGGGCAGGGTCAGATCCGAAGTACCAAGAACTGTCGGCGCCGACCCACCCCCGGCTCCGACGCTGCCCGGCTCTGAACGCTCCGAACGCGGGTAGCGGGTCGGAGAAGGAGCAATTGGAGCAAAAAAAAAAGGTGTCGAGCTCCCCCCCAAAGGGGGGAGGCAAGAGCACTCCCATCTGCAGCTGGGCCTGGATGAACCTTCGCATCATCCGGTCCAAGTCTGCATCTGACATACTGAACATTGACCTCAAAGAGGCCACTGAGGCAGGCCTGGAATGCCGCCTCGATGACCTCGATGGAGATCGGGCCTCCTCCTTCTCGGGTCCTGGGGAGAAGCAAGGAGATCGGATCCGAGGAGGAGACCAAGAAGCTGTGGAGGGAGAAGCCCGCTTAGCTGGCGGGGCCGAAGCGGAGGCCTCGGCCCACCGCTTGTGGTGCTTCTCCCTCCGTTTCTCCCTCCTAGCCTCCCTGTCCTCTGGCGCTTTAGCGGGAGTTTGAGTCCCGGTCGGAAGGGGTGCAGGAGTGGCAATGACCACAGCCTGTTGTAGTGCCACGGGAGGAGCAGGGGCCGGAGCCGAGTCTGGGGGCAAAAGTCCCGCCAGGACCAGCTTCGACCTCCGCTCTTTCAGTGCCCTGGGGTTGAACGCTGCACAAATGGTACAGCCTGAGGAGAGGTGTTCAACCCCAAGGCACCGAACGCACCGAGTGTGGCCATCAGCCGGGGAGAGCTTGTGGCCACACTCGGTACATTTTGAAAAAATGGCTTTTGGGGCCTCAGCCATACTTGAGGAAAAAAAAAACAAGTACTACGCAAACACACAGGCCCCAAAACACAAACACACACACACTCACTAACGACCAGCGAAGGGAGGGAAAAAACTATATTAAAAAATATAAAATACAGGGAACCTGACTCTTACACACGTTTTAAAGTTAACGATAGGAGAAAGTGGAAGAAAAATGCACTTAACTGACGATACTCGCTAAGAGCTCAAAAATCCAGCCAATCACAAGCGCGGCAAACTAGATCTGAGGTCATGGAGGGTTGGCAGGGGATTATGGGTGAGGGGAGGAGCTAGGAGCTCGGATCCATTAGCTATGAAACAAGTTGCCGGCTCGGATCACATATCGGATCCAAGACCCACAGGTTGCTGACAAATGAAGTCCCTACTTCAGATCAGACATAAACAAATGTTACAATGAGAAGTTCCTGCTGTATAATAAGTACTAGGCTTATGAGCATCTGAGCTTGCTATAAAATCAAGGCAGTTAGTGGGGTGGAAAGAAAGGTAGTGGTTGGATGGGGTGGATGATATTAGAATGGGAGTTGCAAGGGCATAGCCAGCATGTTTTTAGGTGCACTTTTAGCAAGTTTTGAAGTGGGTGCATGATGGTACAGAGGTAATTGTGGGTGGGAGTGAGTTCCATAATTTGGCTATGGCGCAAGAGAATAGTGCTTCACCAGCAGAGTTATTGGCTTTAGTGATCTGCAAGTGATTTTTGTTGCTGGATCTTAGTGGTCTGGTGGTGCGATAGGGTGGGAGTAGATTCTGGAGGGATGGGACATTTAGTGGATGGTTTACTAGTTTGTGGGCGAGTGAGAGTTGATACCACTGAAGGAGGTGAGGGAGTTCAAGCCAGCCCAGTTCAGCAAGTGAGAGACAGTGGTGACTACGGTAGGATGCCCCTGTGGCGAATTTGGCGATTTTGTTGCAGCAGGTCTCTAGCTTGTTTAGATCACATTGCCTTAGGTTGGTATATATTGGAGAGGCATAAAGTTAGGGTGGAGATAAGGTGGGAATTTGCTATTGAAATCTTTGCTGCTTTGGTAAGAAAAGTACAGTTTTGTACCTACCATAAATGTAGATGTTCGAGTGCTAATACAGCTGCAGTAATCACATATGGGTTCCCTGCCGTCAGGCGGGTCCTCGGTCGGCCGAATTCCAAAGTCTAGGTCCGGCGTCGGTTGTTGTCGCTTTCTTTCCTGACGTCAGTGCGACAGGGGTATATAAGACACAGCTGACGCCATATTCTTCAGTCTTTTCTTGCCCCAGATGTCAGGTGCCCCCAGAAGGAAGACAATACATAAATTATATATATATATAAATATATTCAAGCAATGCAATGTAATCAAAAAAACAGTAGTTGCAAGCAAATACACCATAGGAGGATAACCCAAATTAGGTTGTATGAGGAGGTGTTAGCCACTAATCCTTTACCAAGAGGGGAAGGAGGGAGGGAAACCTGTACTGCAGCTGTATTAGCACTAGAACATCTACATTTATGGTAGGTACAAAACTGTACTATGTTCATCGTGCATACAGCTGCAGTAATCACATATGGGTAGAATCCCAAAGCTACGCACAGGGTGGTAGGCACTAGGTGGAACTGGGATGAGCCAGAATGCCCTGCAACACAGCAGTGGCAAAGCCTGCTCTAGTTTTGGAATATAAAGGCAGGTGGTAGTGTTTTGTGAATGTATGCACAGAACTCCAAGTGGGAACTCCTCTGAGGAAGGCTGTAGAGGTAGCTGTGGCCCTGGTGGAGTGTGATCTGATGCCTGTAGGGACAGATTTCCCATGATAGGAGTAACAAAATCGTATGCAGTGGCCTATCCATTTTGAAATTGTCAGTTTGGTAACAGGCTTCCCTTGAGCTCCCACAGCATAGGACACAAAAAGTTGTTCTGATTTCCTGAAAGGCTTTGTTCTGTCCAAATAATAACGTAGCTGTCTATGGATGTCTAAGGAATGTAGCAGCCTTTCCCCTTTGAGGATTGGGGTAAAAGGTAGGTAAGTGTATGGCTTGATTTAAAGCTACCCTGGATACCACTTTAGGCATAAAAGACGGGTTGGTTCGAAGGGAAACCCTGTCCTGATGGAAGATGAGAAAGGGCTGCACAGCCATGAGGGCTTGTAGTTCCGAAACCCTACGAGCTGAGGTAATGGCCAGAAGGAAAGCTGTTTTCCAGGACAAATACTGCAAATCTGTTGAGGCAGCTGGTTCAAAGGGAGGCAATGTTAATTTTTCTAAAATGTAATTAAGATCCCAGGCTGGCACTGGTTGTTTCCTTGGTGGTCTTATATTTTTAGCCCCTCTGAGGAACTGTCTTAAAAGTGGGTGAGAGAATAACAGTGGATCCGTGTTGAATTCTGCAGAAATGGCTGAGGCATGGATTTTTATGGAGGAAAATGAAAGTCCACTGTTCAGCAGCTCAGCTAGATACTGTAATACCTGAGGCAAATTCAGTTTTCTAGGGTCCTGGACTTTTTTCTCATTCCAAGAGCAAAACCGTTTCCATTCTGCGGAATAAGCCTTTCTAGTAGATGGCCTTCTGGCCTCCAGAATGACGTCCTGCACCTCTTTGGGGAGTAGGGTCTGTTGTGGTGTTAAGGAATTTTCCATGCAGCGAGAGTGAGTGTTTTCAGCTGACTGTGAAGAGTTTTGTAGCTGTGCTGAGTCAGCAGAAGAGGCATTAGAGGTAGAGGCCAGGGAGGAGTATGTGTTAGGCTCCTCAGGAGTGGGTACCAGTGCTGTCTTGGCCAGTCTGGAGCAATCAATATCATCTTCGGTCTGTCTGCTCTTGCTTTCAAGAGCACCTTGGGCAGAAGAGGCAGAGGTGGGAAAGCGTACACTGTCCATGCTGTCCAACTGAATGAAAGGGCACCCACTCTCCAGGCCTTTGGATGAAAGGTCCTTGAACAAAACTTTTCCAATTGATGATTCCTGTGGGAGGCGAATAGATCTATGTCTGGCCTCCCCCACGTTTGGATTATCTTTGTAAACACCTGAGGATGCAACTTCCATTCGTGCGGATGTCATATTTCTGCTTAGATTGTCTGCCAGCGTGTTTTCCAAACCTGGCAAGTACTGTGCTTGAAGTTCGATTTGCCATTCCAGAGCCAAGTTCCAAAGTGTCATGGCTAGTCTGCACAGGGGGTATGAATGTGTTCCTCCTTGTTTGTTTATGTACCACATTACTGTGGTGTTGTCTGTTCTTATCAATAATTGTCCAGGATGCAGGAGGTCCTTGAATGCTGTAATTGCATTTATCACTGCTAGCATTTCTTTTTGATTGATGTGAAGGTGCTTTTCCTTTTGGGACCATTTGCCCTGAATGCACCTGCCTGTCATGTGTGCCCCCCAGGCGTAATCTGAGGCGTCTGTTGTGATGACTTGACTTGCTTGAGGCTTGCAGAATGGGAGACCTGTGTTTGTTTGACATGCTTGGGCCCACCACAGAAATTCCTTTTGCAAACATGGAATTATTGGTATTATTGTTTCCAAATTGTGGCTGTGTTGAGACCATAGTTTTTTTAGGTACCATTGAAGTTTTCTCATATGCAACTTTGCACATGGGATTAAAAGAATGCAAGATGCCATGAAGCCCAGAGCCTGCAGGATTTTCCTTGCAGTAAGCCTGGTACAATTTGCTAGTATTTTGAAGTACTGAGTTATTTGCCCCTGTTTTTCTGGCGTAAGGTAGGCCATCTGGGTGTTTGTGTCCAAGTTGGCACCCAGGAAAGTTATTTTCTGAGATGGTGTTAGCCTGGATTTCTCTTTGTTGATTGTGTATCCCAGAGAATTCAGTAACCGTGTTGCATAAGCCAGATGTTCCAGAAGTATGTGCTTGCTGTCCGCTTGGATCAGGCAGTCGTCCAAATAAGGGTACATTTGTATCCCTTGAAGTCTGCAGTAGGCAATTACTGATGCCAGGCATTTCGTGAATATTCTGGGTGCAGTAGATAAGCCAAAGGGCAATGCAGAGAATTGATAGTGGATTGAACCTGCAAGAAATCTGAGGTATCTTCTGCAGCTTTGTCTGATTGGGACATGCAGGTATGCCTCCTTGAGGTCCAATGTTACCAGCCAAAACTCCTTGCCCAGCATGGGAATAAGCTGCTGCAATGTGAGCATCTTGAATTTTGGTACGAGTAGAAATGTATTTAGGATGGAGAAGTCCAAAATGGGTCTCCAGTCGGTTCCTTTCCTTGGTACCAGAAATAGTCTGGAATAAAAACCTTGACCTTGTTCGTGAGTAGGTACCTCTTGAATAGCTTTCATGTCCATGAGTTTTGAAATTTGTATTTGTGCCTCTGCCCTTTTATTGTGTGGCAGGTTTGGCATGCCTCTCATTTTGGAAGAGTGTGAAAATGAAATCTGTAGCCTCTGTTTATAATGTCCAGGATCCATTTGTCTGTTGTGATAATATGCCAATTTCTTGTAAATAATGCCAGCTTTCCTCCCAAGGGAGCTGCCAGCTGAGACTTGTTTGGCATGAAAAGGAGGAAGTCATTGGGTTTGTTTTCTGTATTGTTGTGCACTGTCTTCGCCACCTCTTGGTGCTGGAGTTTGCCATTGCCTGCCTCTATAAGATCCTTGAGATTGTCCTCTGCCCCTTCTGCGCCTGTATCTACCTCTTTGGGGCTTGTCCGTGGCTGGAAAGGACCAGTTTTTAGAAGGCCAATTTCTGCTAAAACGAGGTGGTTGTACCTGTAGAAAAGCCTTGACAGTTTGCATAGATTTAGCTTTTTCTTCCATTTTCCGTAGTATCTCCTCAGCATTAGTACCAAATATACATCCTTTTGTAAAGGAGCATCTAGTAGTTTAGCTTTAACATGATCAGGCAAGCTTTGTTCCCTAAGCCAGGCATGTATACGAATGACTGATCCTGTAACAGCAGCTCTACTTGAGGCCTCTAAGGCATCATAGCCACATTGTAAAGTGTGCTTACCCACTTGTTCTGCACTATGCATCATATCCTGCAATTCCTTCAAATCTGGTTGTTCAGGTTGAGACATTTTATTTCTTAATTGTGATAACAGAAACTGCTGATATTTAAGCATATGGAACTGACAATTTAAGGCCCTCATGGCTAGGGTGGCCGAGGTGTATACCTTTTTTCCCCATCTTTCTAAGGATCTAGATTCTCTTTCGGAAGGTAGTGGATTCTTGGCAGTAGAGGCCTTCATTCCCTTGGGGCCTTGAGAAATGGTTTCAGGGTCAGCATTATGGCTTTTGAAAAGAAATTGGTGAGAGTTAGGAACTCTGTAGTACCTATCAGGTTTGACTGGGGGAGGAGGCAGGGAATCCGGATTAAGACAAGCCTCCGAGTAAACATCATCAAGTATGTCCAAGACAGGAGGTATAGCCAGAGGTCTGTGTTGAGGTAACAAAAGAAATTCCCTAAGCCTTTTCTTGGAATCAGAAAAGTCTTGGCCTTCCCAATGGAAGTGTTCCCTCAAGGTGTGCAAGGTTTCCCCAAAAGAAAAATCCTCTGGGGGAGATACAGAAGGAATGGACTATTCTGCATCAAAATCTTCATAAGGGGAGTACGAGTGTTCCTCTATATCAGAATGTTCTGAGAAAATGGAGCCCTGTTCAGAAGAGGGAGAATCTTCCTCCACTCTGGGTCTCTTGTCTGGAGGGGGTTGGGAACCCCTGATAAGAGTAATTAAATCCTCAGCCATTTTAAGCATCTGCTTTTTAGGCATGGGGCCTGGGGATGGGCCCTGAGCAACTGGCCTCTTGGGATGCATGGCTGATTTGGACTTAGTAAAGGCCTTAATGGAAAAGGAAGATGAGGGTGTGGAAGCGGACCTGTCCACATTAGGAGGCTCTACACTCACAGTGGCTTCGGTGGTTGTAGTCTGAGTAAGGGCCGAGGTACCTGTGGTCTCGGTTACAGAAGACACCGCCAAGGAAGTGTCGTCGGTAGTCAGGGACTGCATAGGCGTCTCACTGATAACCGGACCACGTGCAGACGGTTTTGGCAACGAGTCTGTGGAGACCGCGGACCTCGCGTGTCGGTCTTTGTCCTTGTGTTTTTTGGACAAAACGGTAGTCGGAGTATCCGACGACATTTTATAATCAAAGGCTTTACCAAAATAATGTTGGGCGAACTCCGCCCGACGCTTAATAGTGCGTTTTTTGAAAGTAGCGCAAAAGCGACAGCCCGAGACGTCATGGTCTGGGCCTACACAAGGTATGCAGAGGGAATGGAAATTCTTATGCGGTATTTGCTTCCCACAAGAAATACAATTGTTAACTTTGTCTGACATCGGTCTGAGGCAAGAAAAGTTTCCCCAACGGGGTACTTAGCTTTAAAGAAGACTTCGGTTTCCAATTTTTCGTAAATTCAGGAGCTGGCCGACCGGCACTTGCGAACTGCTTCTGCTTCGGGCACCGCACGGCAAAAAAGACTGAAGAATATGCCGTTGGCTGTGTCTTATATACCCCTGTCGCACTGACGTCAGGAAAGAAAGCGACAACAACCGACGTCAGACCTAGACTTTGGAATTCGGCCGACCGAGGACCCACCTGATGGCAGAGAACCCATATGTGATTACTGCAGCTGTATGCACGATGAACATCTGCTTATTTCTGTACAACGCTCCTAGCTTTTTGTGGACTTTTTTTAAGGTCATGGATATGTGAATGTCAAATTTTAGGTTATTGTCTATTTCCACTCCTAACAATTTGGTGTGTTCAGTTGGGTATATAGTGGTGTTGTCTTTTGCTGTGATGTTAAAGTGAGAGTTGTTTTCAGTATGTTTGGTGGGTTGGAAGATGAGTAGTTTAGTTTTCTTTGGGTTGAGTATTAATTGGGCATCGGATAACTAAGTTTCTACAGAGGAAAAGGCTTCCTGTGTTACTTTTTGCAGTTTTGGTAGGGACTGGGCTGAGCAGAGGATGGTCGAGTCATCTGCGTATTGTATGAGTGTGCCATGTTTGGTGGCAGAGGCTAGATTATTAGTGTAAACGGAGAAGAGTAGGGGTCCAAGGATGGATCCTTGGGGAACCCCTATGGAGACAGGTAGTTGGGAAGATGTGTCATTCTGCCATACAACGGATTGTTGGCGGTCAGACAGGTAACTCAAACCAGTTGGTGACTGTGAGAAGGATAGGTTATTGAGAACAGAGATAAGTTGTTTGTATGGGACCATGTCAAATGCTTTAGATAGGTCTAGGAAAGTAGCAGAGGAGAGATAGCCATTGTTTTTATGCTGAAGGATATATTAAGCAAAGACCCTGGTAGAGTGGGCCTTGACCCTGCCTGGAATAGTTTTGTCATGGTGACTATAACAAAAGATAACAACATTAGACAACCATCTAGAAATGGTCTGTTTTGACACAGGTTTCCTTCTTAACTTCACAAGAAAAAAAAAAAAAAACTGATCCAAACATCTGAAAGATTTTCCCTTTGTTATTTGCATTATATTTAGAACCACTGGCAAAGAAAATAAGCGACTCAGAAATTCAAGGATATAATTGGTATGGTAGTCAATAAAATCTGTCTCTATTTGCAGATATGTTTATACAGCTTACAGTATTACAGTATAGCATATACAGTGTGGTGGAACATTTTGAGACTGTTTCAAATCTTTTCAGTTTACAAAATTAATGAAGCTAAAACAAAGGTAATAGTGGTAAATTATGTACCCACTGATTCTGGTGTGGCAGTCAAGGATATGTGGGAAAAGAATGAACAAAATATAACACAAAGACTGATTAAATGGAAGCTTTGTTATATGGATATGGCTAGTAAGATACAAGCAATCAAAATGTTTTTAGTCCCATTAGTCTTGTACACAGGTCAGGCATATTTTAATCAACCAGAGAAGAAGTTGTGGATAGCAATTAATAAAGAGTTGAAGAACTTTATTTGGGAGGGGAAGACAGCAAGAGTCAAGTGGGATAAGCTGATTCTTCCAGTAGAACATGGCAGATTGGGATTACCCAATTTGAGTGGGTATTTCAGAACTACACATTTAAGGCTCCTATCCTATACACAGCACAAGCAGAAAACTATAATTCAAAGTGGAAAGAAGAGATGCTGAAACATGGGGGAAGCTCAAGAAACAAGGAGAGACTGGGATTTTGGATGCAGACCTTTAAGGAAAATAACAAAAATCATACAGAATATTATATCCATAAAGTAGCAGAAAGTATTCCAAGAGCTAAGTTAACAAGGGAATGGAGAAAGGGGATTCTGCCAATAGGAATAACTGTAATTAGGGTTAAGACAATAGACAGAGTTTGAATTTATTGGAGAAAAGTGGCAAAGGAACCAAGGTATTGGGAGCAAATAACTAGAGATGGAAAGATGACAGAATGGGAAAATGCAAAGAATTTATTTGGACTGCAGGTTAGAGATTGCCTTCCCTATCAAGGATTGATACCAGGCAAAGAGAAAGAAAAAGGGGAGTCCTAAATGAAAGACCAGCACTGGTAAAGTTTTTAGTAGAATCTAGAACAGAAGCTGCCATTAAAAAAGAAATAATTGGTAGAGTATATAAAATACACAACATACACCACATTTGCAAATGCCATAAATATAGCAAACCTGCTGGCAGACAGCTTCAGTGAAAACTTCACCCCCCATCAGTAAATCAAGATATTCCCAGCACCTGCCCCTCTCCCCTTATCTCTAGGGAGCAAGTCATCACTGCCCTCTCAAAGGCAAAAAAATACAGCCTCCATGGGACCAGATAACATCCAAGGCTCCATCCTACATGAACTCAGGCAGGAACTTGCAGCACCATTAGGCACCCTATTCAACCAAAACCTGAGCACCAACTTCGCCCCAACTAAGTGCAAGACGGCCACTGTAATCCTTTTCCACAAAGATGGAGCGTCCACCAATCCAGGAATTTATAGACCCATCAGCCTACGTAGCCTGATCTGCAAGGCCATGGAGTAGATCATCATGGACCTCATTAACAAGGACACTGGCAACCTCCAAACACTTGATCACACACAGTTTGGTTTAGTCAATGGAAGGTCATGCCTGTTAAATTTGGTTGACTTCTTTGAGACCATCACCAAAACCATGGACGAGGGTAAAACTGTACACACCACCTCCCTTGACCTGGCCAAAGCCTTCAACCCTATTCCCTACCCAGGTATATTAGTTAAACTCTCTCAACTAGGCATCAATCCATATGTTACTAGATGGGTAGCAAACTAGCTCACAGACAGAACCCACCAAGTCAAAATAAGGGAAGCCACCTCAAGCAGTAGACCCATAACAAGCGGTGTACCCCAGGGATCGGTCTTGGGGTCTCTGTTGTTTGGGATATACTTTTCTGATGTGCAGGCCGAAACCAGCGGACTATGCCTGACCAAGTTTGCAGATAACTGCAAGCTGGGCGCTGTCATCAATTCCACTAGTGATGTGGACATCCTCCAAGAGGGTCTCACCCAAACAAATGACTGGTGCCAGAAACAGGGCCTCAAACTGAATGCCAAAAAATGCATCATCGTCCCCTTTGGGGAGAGTGACGTCCCCACAAATGATCACATTAATAATAAGGTCCTAAGCATGCAATCAGTTGTGAGGGACTTGGGCACCCAAATTGATAGCAAACTGACTTTAGACCACCACACTGCCTCTGTTGTACGGAAATCTTTCTATATGGCCCACCTATATGGCCCACCTCATTAGTAAAGGTATCTTATTCAGGGATAAGGTGGTCATAACATCCCTGTATTCTTCACTTATAAGAGCCATTATTGAGTACAATGCCCCTTTCAGAATGTATCTCGCAAATCACAGAAGTTCCTTACCAGGAGAATCCAGGGCCTCAAACATCTACCCTACACACATAGGCTAAAGGTCGTATCCCTCTACTCAGTCTCACACAGACTCCTCTCTGGCATACAAAGCAATCTCAGACCACACCTTGATAGTACTGCTGCATATCCGCAAGTCAAGCTCCACATAAGTAACCAACAAGTGCAACCTCAACCTGGTCTGACATCAATAGGACTTGTTGGCGGGACAGATTTGTGGCCCAGATATTCCTCTCTTTTGTGGAACAGATTCCCTCTCCATGTCAAGCAGAGTACCACATTAACCCTTTTTAAGCACACCCTGGATAACTGGATGGGGAACAGAAAATACACCCCTGGGACTCCACCTGTGTCCCTGATTGACAGGGGCATCTGGTGCGGACTTGTCAGAACATGGGCTAAATTCTTGGCTAGGCTTGTAAGGGCCAATAGACTAGTAACTTCATATGATCCTATGCTCCTATGATCCTAATGCATGATCACTATAAGAATCAGAGAAGGTTAGAAAGGATTGGGAAGAGAGATTGGATAAGCAATTCAGAAAGAAACAATGGGAGGATATATGTATGTCGCCTAAATATGCAATAAAATCTAGAAGATTTAGGATTTCTGCTTGGAAATGTTTACATAGATATTTTTATAGCCCAAATACACTCCAGAAATGTTTTCCTCGGGTAGACAGCAAATGCTGGAAGTGTTGACAGGGAAGAAAGAGGTAGTTGGGGACATATTTTCTGGGAGTGCAGTGAGTTAGCAGACTAAGAATTCCATGTAGGATGCACTGTCAGAGATGCTGGATGGGCAGATTGGTGTGACGAGGGAGATGTTTTTTTTTGAGCTATGATATAGAATTGGAATTGCCTAGACATGGTAAGGCTTTGCTGTCTCTAATTATGGTGGCTGTCAAAAAAAGCAATTTCTAAAAAATGGAAATCAAAATCTAAACCAACTACATTACAAGTAGTGAATATAGTAGCAGATACAAGACAACTGAGATCTTTAGAAAAAAGCAGGAGCAAACTACATAGGAAAGAACAGGAATTGTGGTAAAATACATATAGGGGAGGAATTAGGTTTAAAACAAGGGAGGACTTAAATGAGCCATGCAATGTTTGACTGAAAATGACTGGGTAGATTATACAAGTGATGTATAATGTTTGCAACTGGGAGTGTGTCAGTATGATTTGTGATGTAAAATGCTTGCAACTAGGATTGTATTGGTGTGGCTTGTTTTCATTTATATAAATGTATGTCATAAGTGATGGTTTAACGAAGATATTTCTTGTTTAAAAACAAGGGACAGGAACTGAATAATTTAAGTAATGCTGCTTAGGTTATAGGATACATAACAATATATGTGAAGTATAATGTTTAACTTTAACAATGCAGTTTGATTACTTTTATATAAATGTAAATGTGCCTATGTCACAAGTGACAACTTAATAAGGTTTTTAAAAAAACATCTGAAAGCTTTATCTGTGTTAAGATAGCACCAGAGTTGACTGTGGACATCCAAGGTATGAAGTAGCCTTTCTCCCTCATTTTAGGTTTAGGAAAGAAAACAGAGAGATGGACAGTTTAGCTTAAAGTTAACTTGGTTACCACTTTAGGCCTAAAAGAAGGATTAGTTCTCAAAGAAACCCTTTCACTATGGAAAATGAGATAGGACTAATTCACCATAACAACTTGCAACTTAGATACCCTTCTTGTAGAGGTCAGAGCAATCAGTAAAACTGTTTTCCATCTTAAGAACCTTAAGGTAGACAGATTAACTGTTTCAAATGGAGCAAGCGTTAGCTTTTCTAACACAAAATTAAGACCCCCAAGGATGGGCCACCAGTTTTCTTGGAGGCCTCTTAAGCAAAACTCCTTTTCAAAAACAATTTGGCATTAGACTGCATTGAAAGAAGAGGATCTATGGAAAGACATGCTGAAATGGCTGATAAATGAACTTTGATAGAGGAATAAGAAAGGCCATAGGATAGTATCACACAAAAATACTGTTAACACCAGAGGACACCTAGCCCCAAATGGGTGCTGGTTATGTTGTTGGCATCCACTAGAAACCACTTCCATTTGCAAATATATGATTTTCTATTAGCAGGCTTTCTTTCCTCCGTTAGTACCTCATGCACATGCTCAGAAAAAGGGGGGCCAAAGAAGGAATTAAAACCTTACCCAGGCAATCAAATGAAGATGACTGATGTCGGGGTGTATCAAACACCTGTCCTTGTGTGAGGAGATCCAGTCTATGAGGAAGCATGTGGTAAATTGCCCCTAACCATTTCTTAAAAAAGGGAAAACCATGGCTATTTGGGTGAGAAGAGAGTCACCACAACAATCTTGGGGGATTCCTTCTGAATCTTCAGAAGTACCCTGAATATTAGTAGAAATACATACAGAACATTCTTGTCCAAGGAAATAAAGACATATGCCTTCAAGGTCTTCTTGCATGGAGTCCTCGAACAGAATCTTATCAGTTGATTGTTCAGAGTGAAAGCAAAGAGGAACTCCTCACAGATGGATCAAATCTTGGAAGATTTCCTTTCTAGTTTCCATTTGTGAGAGTTAGCTTTGGTCCTGCTCAGCTTGTCTGCCACACAGTATTGCTCTGATGGAATGTAGGATGCCTGAAAAATGAAATTGTGTTGTGAGGCTATATCCAAAGCTAACATGGCTAGTCTGCAAAGGAAGTATGACCTGGTTCCTCCTTGCTTGTTAATATACCACATGACTGTAGTATTGTCTGTATCCACTGGAAGAGGTCCCAGGACCAAAGACAGTTCAGAGAGTTGAGTGCCTTGATCAGGGCAAGCATCTTCTTAATATTTAAGTGCTTGCATGTGTCCTTGGTGTCCCACACCTCCTGTACTTTAATCTCTCCTGAAACTGCTCCCTCAAAATTCAAGATATCTGTGGTGACTGTCTACTTTGGAGCAAAAAAAGAAAAAGAGACACCTGGAATTAAAGATATATTCTGTCTGCTCCAAAAGACTTCTCTTCTGACAAACCCCAGCAAAGAAAAAGGGTATTGATGCTGGGGCCAAAGAGATTTCCGATACTACTGTGTCCTTCTCATGTGCAGTCTTGCCAGGGGGATTTGAGAATCAAAGATGCCATGAGACCCAAAATCTTGAGGTATCTCCTCACAGTGACCAAAGTCTGAATGGAAAACCTTAGAAACAGATCTAAACAAAGATCTATTTTTCCCTATGGAAGAGGAGCTCTTTGAACTGAGGTGACATCCCAAGACCACAATCCTGTGTGAATCAGTCAAGACATACTTTATAATATTCTCTTGGAATTCTAGCTTGTGTAAGCAATATCTCACCCAGGAGAGACATTCCTGACACTTTGAAAAAGACTGCAGAGATAAGCAAGTTGTCTAAAAATGGGAAAATGTGGATACCTGGTAGTCTGCAATGTGCAATAACTGGAGCTAGACACCTTGTGAACACTCCTGGTACAGCACATAGTCCAAAGTGTAAAGCAAAGAAAGAACAGTTATGTAAAATAATACCATAATAGTATAAGTCTATGCCTTCACTGCTGCAGTATTCTTAACGTATGGGACTCCCTGTCATGGAAGCCTGAAATCTGGCCAGTCTCCCAAATACTCCTGTTGATTTAAAGGTTTGCCAAACATTACTGAAACACTCCTTGCGTAAAGTAGGGAATAAAGGTGACGTTCAGGCCTCCCATAGTCAAAACTGATTACCCCAGTAGGAACGCCAGTCCAAGAAACCCAAGGGGTAATCTGTACATCCAGAAAACAAAGGGTCAGGGGGAAGGAGGGAGGGAGCGAACGCTGCAGTAGTGAAAGCAAGAACATCTACCATTATGGTAAGATTTTATACAACTGTACTATGTCCTTACATTCACTGCTGCAGTATTCTTAACATATGAGAGAGTGCCAAAGCTCAAGAGGAAACTAGGGAGGGGGAAGGAGCAGAAGAGCCCCCCCTAAAAAGTCATGAAAAATGGCACTAGCAAAACTGGCCCTAGCTCTAGAGACATCCATCCAACTTGTAGTGCTTGGTAAATGTATGCACAGAAGTCCAGGTAGCTTCTTCAAGAATAGAATTAGTATCTAATCCCTCGAAAAAAGCACCAGAAGAAGCCACAGCTCTAGCAGAATGAGTCTTGACTGAAGAAAGGCTCTTGCCAAGGAAAGTGTCAACAAAAAGAAATAGCCTTACAAATCCAAGAAGAAATAGTTTTCTTGGACGCAGCAAGTCCAAAAGATCTAGGATGAAAATAAACAAATAACTGATCAGATTTTCTAACAGCCCTAGTCTTATCCAAATAATACCCTGAGTTGCCTATGCATGTCTAAAGTATGCAACACCCTCTCACTGCCAGTTTGCGGAGAGGGGAAAAAGTACGCAGATTAATAGATTGACAGCTCATTAACCACCTTATGCATAAAAGAAGGGTTAGTGCACAAGGACACCCTGTCCTCATGAAAGTTCAAAAAAGAAGGACAAGCCATAATGGGCTGCAACTCAGACACCCATCTGGCAGAAGTAAGCGCTAACAAAAGAACAGTCTTCCAGGAACAGTGTTGCAAGGAAACTGAAGCAGTAGGCTTGACTCAACTTCTCCAAAACAAAATTAAGATCCTAGGGAGGAGGAACAAGCTTCCTGGGAGGTCTAATATTAAGGAGACCTTTAAGAAATTGTTTCATCTCAAATGTAGAAGCTAGAGGAGGAGAAAAAGGCAGATAAGCAGAGATAGTTGATAAATGGACTTTAACTCATTAACCCACGGCACTTCTGTGCTTACATCCGAGCACAGCATGAGAAGACTGCAATTGCAAGCTGTTATCAACGACTGCCTTCCACAAGTGCAAGAACTGCAGTTTGCTTGTTTGTGTCTTTTGGCTTTTTCCCGGTTAGGGGTCGCCACAGCAGAACTCCGGTCCGCTAATGATTGTAGTTAATGTGACCTTAATGTAAAACACTGAAATCGTAAGTGAACTTGTAATTTCCCTTATACAGTTATGATTCAGTGTGTTTTTACATTAAGGTCACATTAAACTTTTCTTAGAAAATGCGGTTAAAAAGTAGTTGATAAAGCAAGTGGTGGCAGCCAATCGGATTCTTGCAATCCAAGCCACCACTTGTGTAATGTTCTCCACCCCCAACCTAATATTCTTTTGTTTCCCCCAAATAAGTAGAGGTTCCAACAGCAGGTATTTCCTTTCTTTTTGCTAATATTTGGAGATTTTACCTGCTACTAGATCCATCAATTTTATTTGGGCATGGATCGCCAGAGATTTGTTAGCGAGGTAGTTGTTACAAGGAGTTCCTGGTATAATTCAGCTTGGCCCAAGAACTACAGTAAAAATATTAAAGATGTTAGAAGGCTTATAAGTTTTTTCTCTTTCTTTTTCTTATTATTGTGCTGTAGCTTTCTTTGTGGAGAAACCTTGTACAGTATGTTCTTAGCATTTACCCTTTTTAGGGCAAAGATGCAAGTCCAGTTACAGCAGACACTAGCAGTCTCTATCTCTTGTAATTCCTTACTAGCGGTCTCTCTCTCTCTCTCTCTCTCAGTTCCTTTTTTTTCCAGTTACTGTGTTTAATATTGTATCGGTACATTTCCAGTAGGCTAATGTTCTCATGTGGTACATTGCAGTGAATTTCTGATCAGCCGATTTTATCACCTGGAAGCCTTGTATCATGTTTTTGGGGAAGTAGGCACAGGTTCTTCTGCTCTTATCCCTTTTGTGTGTGTGTGTGTGTGTGTGTGTGTGTGTGTGTGTGTGTGTGTGTGTGTGTGTGTGTGTGTGTGTGTGTGTGTGTGTGACCTGCAAATTGTCAGTGTAGAAATAAACTGAAAAATTAAAATATATATTTGTTCTTGTTCGGGTATTTTGTTATGTTATGAAATGTAACAATATGTCAGTACGGACTGTGTGACTTGCATTAATTTGAGTAACGAGCAGTGGCACAATGGCATTTCTCAGCAGAGTCTGCATGTTCATACTGTGTCCATGTGGGTTTTCTTTCTTTGCTTAGTTGCCTTCGAAATTTCAAAGATGTATAATAGGCAGATACGGAACTCTAAATTGCCAGTCGGTATGAGTGTGCATTACCAACTCAGACATTTGTCTCCTTTTTGAATTTTGCACTTAAACACTGGGCATGTAATGGGCAAAAGCCCTACTTCTGTGACCTCAATCATAGCTACACCATACATTCCTTTATACCATGCCTCTACAATCAATGCCCTCAGTCTCCACCAGAGATCCTTGATGAAGTCAACCAGAAAACTATCCACCCTCCTCGGGATAGACACTGTTGGAAACTCCTTGTGTTCTGGCTGCAGTGTGATTCTCAAACAATTTGGAAATTTATCGCTAATTGACTAGTATACTTCTTGGTATTTTAACCTTTCAGAGTTCTGCATTGTCTTAATTTTGCCTGACTGGATTTTATATATTTTCTGGCATTGTTTTCTGTTTCTCATCTGTCCTGAAACTGCATTGTTTTCTGTTTCTCTTCTGCCCTGAAACTGCATTGTTTTCTGTTTCTCATCTGTCCTGAAACTGCTTCCCCCCTATTCCTGTGGTGACGTTTAAAAAAATGGTACAACGGCTTTTGTATTATCTGACTGCTTCAAGGCTTGCTGATTTAAAAATAGTTTCTGTTTGTAAATTCCTGCATACACTGTTGGAAATACCTGGTGTTCTGGCTGCAGTGTGATTCTCAAACAATCTGGAAATATATCGCTGATTGATAAGTATATTTTTTGGCATTTTAACCTTTGAGTTCTGCATTGTCTTAGTTTTGCCTGTCTGAATTATTTTATATATTTTCTGGCATTGTTTTGTTTCTCATCTGTCCTGAAACAGTTTTTCCCCTACCCTATTCTTGTGGTGGTGTTATAGTTGGTGGCTTTGCAGTTGCCTGCCCCTACTGTAAATTTGATCTGGGACACACCTCCCAGTCTGGTGTTCACGCTACTTAATACAGAGAGAACATTTGAGAAGGCCAACCCACTTAGGTTCTTAACCTTGAATTTTTCTTCTGCTCCTTCTTCCTCTTTCCTTGCACTTTACTAAAAAAAATGCACTTTATTTTGCCTTTGCCTCTTCTTAAAAGTACTCAATTGTATTTACTCTACTAAATTCATTACTGCTTGGTAGTAGCCTGATTACATTGTAATGGTTACTCAGCCTTTTGGTTTAAACACTTTGCCTCTAGACCAGTTGTTTTACATTAAGAATGTTTGTAGTCTGCACTGTTGTGGCAGGACAGGTAGTTTACATCCTTCTAAATTGGGAATTGCTGAATGAAGGCTCAGTGCCTGTTATTCTAAAACTGTATTAGTTCTGGATAAAGCACGTGGGCTTCAGGCCCGTTATTTTTCATTAAAAAGGTTTGTGGTCTGAACTCTTGTGGGAGGAGAGGCTAGATTCTTCCCCTATGAGGTGGGAATTTCTGGTTAAAGCCTTATTGTGCCTGCTTATTTGAACTGTTTCTTTCTGAAATTGGCAAGCCTTGGTTGCTGTAGCATAGACCAGATTCAGGCATCCTGAAAACAGTTTTGTTTGTATAACTTGAGCACTAATCCAAGCCATCTCTTTTGGAGAAGGTTCTCTTGCATCTTAGTGGCAGGAGTGTGCAGTTAGAACTTGTCTGATTGAAGACTGCTGGAAAAGGGCTCAGTTTTGAGCTTTTTTACTGGTTAATTGGGCAATTTGTTTAAATCAGTTTGCTTGTTTTCTATTGTAATATAAAAAATGCACTTTACTCATTTGCTTTTACTATATTTGTTTTTCTTCCTACTTTACTACTTTATTTTGCTTTTGCTGCTTGTTCTTAAAAGTACTTCATTGCATTTATTCTGTTGCATTTATTATTGCTTGTTAGTAGCCTGATTAAATTGTAACATTTATTCTAAGCCTTTGGTTGAAGCACTTGGGCTTCAGACCAGTTGTTTTACACTAAGAAGGCTTGTGGTATGCACTGTTGTGGCAGGACAGGTAGCCTACATCCTTCTAAGTTGAGAGTTGCTGATTGAAGGCTTAGTGTCTGTTATTCTAAAAATGTATTAGTTCTGGTTTAAGTACTTGGGCTTTGGGCTAGTTATTTTACATTAAGAAGGTGTGGTCTGCACTCTTGTGGGAGGAGAGGATAGATTCTGCCCTTTTGAGCTGGGCGTTTCTGGTTAAAAGCTTACTGTGCCTGCTTATTTGAACTGTTTCTTTCTGAAATTGGTACGCCTTGTTTGCTGTAGCATAGACTAAATTCAGACCTACTGAATCTAGCTTTGTTTATACAACTTGAGCACTAATCCAGACCATCTTTTTTTGGAGAAGGTTCCCCTGTACCCTAGTGGCAGGAGTGTGCAGACAGAACTTGTCTGATCGAGTACTACTGGAATGTGGCTCAGTTTTTAGCTTTTTATTAGTTAATTTGTTTAAATCAGTTTGCTCATTTGCTACGGTTACATTAAAAATAAATATACACTTTATGCATCGCCACTTGGGTTAAAGTATTCCCGGTGTCAAAGTCTGCTCTTCAAATTGTCCCTTAGAACTAGCCAGTTTTTTAGTTTTAGCACAAAAATCTGTTTCTTTGCGCTCAACACGTGTTCAGAACTCATAAGTACAAAATAAGCTACAGATTACTACACTCAACTTTCCTCACTTGTCTAGAGGAAAACAGGTTTTAGTACTTAATAAATAAGCACCTATCCAGGCATGTCTAAAGGTCAGCTCCCGGTGTTTTCTCCTGTCTAACTGATGAATCTGGGCATCTTGGGGAATGCAGCAATTGTCTCATGTACACAGACAACCCTCTCCTCCTAACACCCAACACTACAACCTGTGAGAGATGCACTTATATAGCCAAACTGGAAGCAGAGCTCTCTTCACCCAAGACTGGACTAGACAGTCAAGAGGAGAAGGTAAACACTTGCACCACACGACACTCATCACACAGTCCCTCAAAACCTACACCACCAAAACACACACACAGAAACACGAAACACACACCTACATGCACGGAGGATCTCAATAAAGATCTGCTCAAGCAAGAGAGACCTCCAATGCCAAAAGGCAAGCAACCTCCACCCCCCAACACAACCCAAATGACACATAGCCCACAAACTCAGTGTGCCACTCAACCACAGCCCATAAGGCATAACAACGTACCCAACACTCTAGTCATAGGTGATTCTATAGTCAGGCACACTGATGTTCCACTCACCAGGGTAAACAAGGAGAAAGGTACTGTCAGCTGCCTGTCGGGTGCCAGGATCCGCAACATAACATACGCACTCGGGTCACTCCACAACAAATACAAATATGACTCTTGTCATTGTCCATGTTGGGATGAATGACCTGAGATGTACCTCCCTGGACTACATGAAAAGAGACATGGAGGAGCTCTCCGATCTTGCAGCCAAGGCAGATATGACCCTAGCCCTAAGTAGCATCATGCCATCACCCAGAATGATACCACAGATGACTGACTTCAACAATTGGCAAAACACATTGCTTTGCCAGAAATGGACTGCACCTGTCGCCCTTGGGATTCCGGATACTGGCCATAGCTCTTGCCACCCCTATAGTGCCTTTTTTTGGTAAGGTTCAAATGACAAATTTACCACCTTAACAGGTACAAGCAAGCAAAGTTTGAGGGTAATGCTACTCAATGCTAGAAGTCTAAACCTCAAAATGCATTCACTCGAGGCACTCCTTAAAATGGAGATCATCGACATCTGTGCAGCGACAGAGACTGGATGCAAGGATCCAGAGAGCACCCCTTCATTACCAGGCTATAATTCATACCACACCTTTCGGCCACCTAACCTAGACCAAAACACTAAAGGCGGAGGTGTGTCCATCGTCATTAAGTACCTCACAAGACATTTACAACAACTGGAAAGGCAGCAGAAATACCTCACATAAGGGATTACCGGGCTCAAATAGATGCCCTATGCAAACAGTCTCAAAAAACTTCAGCTTTACTCCATCGCATATCACCTACTCAGAGGCGATCTCTGCCTAACATACAAAGTTATGTCAAACCCAGAGCTGTTGGACATGCTCCACTTAAAGAAATCCTGATCCCTATGAGCTACACGCTCTAAGGACCTAAACCTTGTCACCACAATAAACAGAACATACTGGAGGGATAGATTCCTGTTCCAGAGACTTCCCATACTCTGGAACAAACTACATCTCTATATCAAACATAGCTCCCCATTAGCACACTTCAAGAAAAATCTTGATGACTGGATGGGAAATGGGAAATCACCCTGGGGATCACCTTTGGGGTTCTGCTCGACAGGGGCACAGGAAAATAATTTTCTTGGGTGGCAAAAGCCAGGGTACCTTTTTGGCTAGGCTTATATAGGCCCTAGGGCCAATAACCTAGTAGCTACCTATGAAGGATATCCACCACCTCCACGCTAGTTGATCAGCATAATGCATCCAAGATTATCCAAGTGCAACTAACTCTGGGCAAGACCGCAATCCAAATTGTAACTTGCTACAGATCCCCCACCATGCCCCAGGATTCCCACTCCTCATTTCTTGATGCACTGGAAAATATTAGGGTACAACCCAACACTCTAATAATGGGCGATTTCAACTACCCCACCATTAACTGGGAGAACTACTCATGTACCAGCTCTTTTGCTCAACATTTTCTGGAATTCATAAATTCCAATGCTTTGGATCTACTTATCCACACCCGCACCAGGGGCAGCAATATCCTAGACCTGGTCATTACCAACATGGGCGACTGGTGTTCCACACCAGAGGTCAATTCCTTGTTGGTCAGATCCGACCAAGAGCTAATCACACTAGACATCCTCATCCCGCTCCCACCCCCCATTAGGGAAACCACCGTAAAAAAATTCTCCAAAGCGAACTTCATGCTTAAGACAGAAGTGGTAAACTTCACAACACCCATGCAGATGGACAAAAGAGGTACGACTGCTGAATCCTACACAAATGCACTTTATAAGCACTTACACGAGTGCATGGATCATGCTATCCCCCAACAGATCCAAGATGCTATCCTCCAAAAAAAAAGGAAGCCAGTCTGGTGGTCCCCTGCCATAAACAAACTCTGCAACAACAGAAAGAAACTGCTGCAAAAAAGAGTAAAATCCCATGGCTGGAGGAACTCTCTGGTCAGCCTCAGTAAGAAGCTGAGATCCCTCATAAAATCCTTCAAAGCTAGTTACGAAAACAAAATCGCCACTGATTCTAAAGACAACCACAAAGCATTCTATAGCTATGTCAAGAACCTCAATGGCAACACTCAGAACTGCTCCAAGTTACAGCACAATGGCACTAAATATATAAAACCAACTGAAATTGCCAACATCCTGGCAGATGGGTTTAGTGCTAACTTTACCCCCTCTCACCCCCTAAAGGGACCATCTCTATACCGGAAGAATGCAAAGTTCCTGTAATCACGGCTGCACAGGTAAAAAAAAAAAAAAACTCTCCAAAGCCAAGAACACAGCATCCATGTGACCTGACAATGGGTCCTGTTTGGTATCTACTTTTCAGGCTAACACAGAAGGTCTTTGGCTAACAAAGTTCACAGATGACTGCAAAAGTACAGTTGTGTACACTTACCATAAATGTAGATGTTTGAGTGTATTCACTGCTGCAGTCATTACATTTGGGAAATCTGTTGGCAGGTTGCCCTCAGTCAGTCTGAATATCAAAGTCTTGGGTCCTGCATCAGTTGCTGTCTCCTCTTCCATGACGTCAGGTCGTCAGGGGTATAAAACATGCAGCCAACGCCATTTTATTCAGTTTTTCTTACCCCAGATGTCAGGTGCCCCCCAAATGGGGAGCAAAAAAATAAAAAATTTTTATATATATATATATATAGAAAAAACAGCAATATATATGTAAATGCACTTTTAGCAACATAAACCTTACCTTCATCTAAAAGCAAACACACCACAAAGGCTTAAGAATATAGTGAAGAGAAGTTCTAGGATAAAGGGGGATGGCGGGTGGGTAATCCAGACTGCAACAGTGAATACACTCGAACATCTAGATTTATGGTAAGTGTACACAACTGTACTATGTTCTTTGTGTTTCACTGTTGCAGTTATTACATTTGGGTAGAATCCCAAAGCTATGGATGGGAGGATGGAACTAAATAGCATAACGAGCGGCTATAAGGCCCTGCAGAACTGCAGTGGCAAAGCCTGCCCTGGACTTAGAGAAGAGAGGCAAGTGATAATGCTTTGTAAAAGTATGAACAGAGCTCAAAGTAGCAGCTTCTAGAATGTCTTTGGTTGGAACTCCTCTGAAAAGGGCAGCTGAGGAACAGGCAGCCCTGGTGGAATGTGACCTGCTTCCTTTGGGCACCGGTTTACCATGATGCAAGCAGCAGAAACGAATGCAGTGGCTTATCCACTTAGAAATAGTCTGCTTGATATAGCCTTCCCCTCTGATCCTGCAGCAAATGCCACCAGTAGTTGCTCAGACTTTCTTAGAGATTTGGTCCTGTTTAAGTAGAATCGTAGTTGTCTGTGTACGTCAAATGAATGCAGAATCCGCTCCCCCTTGTTCTGCGGATTTGGGTAAAAAGTTGGCAGGTGAATAGTTTGGTTAAGAGCCACACTGGATACCACCTTAGGCATAAAGGAAGGGTTGGTCCTGAGGGACACCCTGTCCGAGTGAAATGTAATGAAAGGCTCCACAGCTATGAAGGCCTGTAGTTCTGAAACCCTTCTTGCTGAGGTGATTGCCAAAAGTAAAGCAGTTTTCCAAGATAAAAACGTTATATCCGCAGTAGCTGCTGGTTCAAAACAAGGCAGGGTGAGTTTTTCCAGCACAAAACTGAGGTCCCATGCAGGAGTTGGTGACCTTCTGGGAGTCCTTAAATTTTTGGCCCCTCTAAGACACTGTTTTAGCAGAGGATGAGAAAAGATGGGAGGCTCCATGTTGTAATGAGCCGAGATGGCAGAGGGATGGATTTTTATTGAAGAAAAATATAGGCCCTTGTCAAGCATCTCAGTCAAGTATTGTAAAATCTGAGGAATATTTGGTTTAGCTGTGTCTGTTCCTTGTGCTTGGTTCCAAGCACAGAATCTCTTCCACTTATCAACATAAGATTTTCTAGTACTAGGCCTTCTGGCTTCCAAAATGACATCCATCACAGATTTACTGAAAGGTGGTGTTTGAATAATTACATGATCAGCCATGCTGTCAGGTTCAGAGTTTGGAGCTGATTGTGCAGAATTTGATTGCTCTGCTGAGACAGTAGATGAGGTATTTGAGGCAAGTACCAAGGAGGGAAGTTGAGACATATTACTTAGAACTGGGTACCACTGCTGGCAAGGCCAGTCCGGGGCAATTAGGAGCATTTTTGTTTTTTCCTGTCTGACCTTTAGCAAGACCTTGGGGAGAAGAGGCAGAGTAGGAAAGGCGTAGACATACAGGTTTTTCCAACTGAAGGACAGGGTATCCACTTTCCATGCTTGTCTATGATAAGTCCTTGTGCAGAATTTGTCCAGTTGATAATTTTGGGGAGAGGCAAATATATCTATGTCTGGGCTCCCCCCATTCCTGTGTTACCATGCTGAAGATTTGTGGATCCAGTTTCCACTCGTGAGGGTCCATAAGATTTCTGCTTAGGTTGTCTGCCAGAGTATTTTGTTTTCCTGGCAGGAACTGTGCTTGAAGATGTACTTGGTAAGTCAAGGCTGTGTCCCACAAAGCCATGGCTAGTCTGCAAAGGGGGTAGGAATGTGTACCCCCTGCTTGTTTCTGTACCACATAACCATGCTGTTGTCCGTCTTTATCAGTAGTTGTCCTGGATGAAGCAAGTCCTTGAAGGCTGTTAGGGCATTCTGAACAGCTAGCATCTCTTTCTGGTTGATATGCAGATGCATTTGTTTTGGGTTCCATATGCCCTGAATGCATCCCTCCGCCAGGTGGGCCCCCCAAGCATAGTCTGATGCGTCTGTAGTTAGGGTTTGGGTGGCAGGGGGTAGAGTGAAAGACCGTCCCTTGTTTTGGTGACATGTCTCTGCCCACCAAAGAAACTCCTGTTGTAGGCAGGGAATGAAAGGAATCATTGTTTCCCGACTGTGACAATGTTGACTCCATAAACTTTTTAGATACCATTGAAGTTTCCTCATATGCAGTCTTGCATATGGAATTAGTAGAATGCAGGATGCCATAAACCCCAAAGCCTGCAGAATTTGTCTTGCAGATAACTGGGTTTTTGTTGCCATCTGTTTGAAGCATATAGTCAGTTGCCTTTGTTTGTCTGGCGTAAGGTAAGCCATCTGGGCAGTTATATTCAAGCTTGCATCCAGGAATGTAATTTTTTGAGAGGGCACCAGCTGTGATTTATTTTCATTTATTGTATTACCCTAGGCATGTCAGAAGACTTTTTACAAATGCCAGATGTTGAAGAAGAATGTCCTTGTTTTCTGCTTGAATGAGACAGTCGTCCAAGTAAGGATAGATTTGTACGCTTCTTTGTCTGCAAAATGCAATTACTAGTGCCAGGCACTTTGTAAAGACCCTGGGCGTAGTAGATAAGCCAAAGGGCAGTGCAGAGAATTGGTAATGCATAAAGCCTGCCTTGAAGCGGAGGTATCTTCTGCACGATTCTCTTACTGGGATATGCAGGTATGCCTCTTTTTAAGTCTAGAGTCACTAACTAAGCGTTCTTACCCAGCATGGGCAGTAGCTGTTGTAAAGTCAGCATTTTGAATTTTGGAATGTCCAAGAATGTGTTCAAAATCAATAAGTCCAGTATTGGACGACAGGCATCATCTTTTCTGGGTACCAGGAACAGTCTGGAATAAAAACCTTGTCCTTTTTCCTGTTCTGCTACTTGCTGAATAGCCCCATATCCATGAGGGACGTAACTTGTTTCGGAGCTTCTGCCCATTGATTTTGTGGCAGATCTGGCCATTCGTTTGGAGTTGGCAAAGAATGGAAATGAAATCTGTACCCCTGGGATACTATGTTTAATACCCACTTGTCCTGGGTAATTAACTGCCAATTTTGAGCATGAAGTACTAATTTCCCCCCCAAGGGGGATGCCAAAAGATAAGTGCTTGTTGATGGTAGAGGGAAGTAATTGAAACTGCTTACTGTAGGGTTGTGCTTTGTTTCCTCCAGATTTGGAGGTACAAGCACCCCATTGCTTTGACCTGTAAGAACCCTGTGATTGGTATATAGAGCCTTCTGAGCACCCGGATTTGCCTTGTGAAGCTCTGCTGGACACAGGAAAGGACAAATTTTTAGTAGGCCAGTGCCTACTGAATCTGGGTGGCTGCACTTGTAAGAAATATTTTACAGTTTGCATAGATTTAGCTTTGTCTTCCATTTTTTTTAAAACCTCTTCTACCTTATTACCAAACAGAGTATCATGCTGTAAAGGTGCATCCAACAATTTAGCTTTAACATGATCAGTCAGATTTTGCTCCTTGAGCCAGGCATGCCTTCTAATCACAGATCCAGTAACTGCAGCCCTGCAAGAGGCCTCCAAGGAATCAAAACCACATGGCAAAGTATGCTTTCCAATCTGTTCTGCTGCATGCAATAATTCCTACAATTCTTTATTTTCCACACAATCAGAAATCAACATAATTTTCTGTTTCAATAAGCCCATAACATGCTGTTGATATTTAAGCATATGAAACTGGCAGTTTAAGGCCCTAATTGCTAAGGTTGCAGACGTATAAACCTTCTTTCCCCATCTATCCAGCGCCCTGGAATCTCTATCAGAGGGGGTAGGATTTTTGGCTGTAGAGGCCTTTATACCTTTGGGACACTGTGAGACAGTTTCAGGATCAGAAGCAGGATTTTTGAATAAAAATTTGTGGGAGTCAGGAACCCTGTAATAAGTTTCTCCAAAAAAATAATCCTCAGGAGATGCAGATGGGATGTATTCTTCTGCATCTGAATCCTCATAGGGTGGTACAGAAAATTCCTGATCAGAAGAGGAATCAGAAGAAAAAGAAACCTGATCTGAAGATTCATAATCAGTGTCTTGCCTAGGCCTCTTAGCGCGGGGGACGGGGAGGGGGTTTGTAACCGCTGATCAAGATAATTAAGTCCTCAGCCATTTTGATCTCTTTTTAAGGCATAGGGGCCTGAGCACGTGGCTCATGCGTCGGTTTTTTAGAGTTAGAAGTTGTTTTTGAAGCTGGCGTCGGTTTTATATAGAAAAGTTGAGGCCTGAAAAAGTACAGTTGTATACACTTACCATAAATGTAGATGTTCGAGTGTATTCACTGTTGCAGTCATTACACATTTGGGTAATCTGCTGGCAGGTTGCCCTCAGTCGGCCTGAATTCCAAAGTCTTGGGTCCTGCATAGGTTGCTGCATTCTCTTCCATGACGTCAGGTCGTAAGGGGTATAAAACATGCAGCTGACGCCATTTTCTTAAATTTTTCTTGCCCCCGATGCCAGGTGCCCCCAAAAAGGTAGCAAAATTATTATATATATATATATATATATATATATATATATATATATATATATACATATATATATATATATATATATATATATATATATATGCACACACACACACACACACACACACACACACACACATACACACATGCATCAATATAAACTTTACCTTCATCTACAAGCAAATACACCACATAGCTTGCAGAAGATACAGAAGGAAAGATCAACTTCAGAATGACAAAGGGAATGGCGGGAGGGTAACCTGGACTGCAACAGTGAATAGACTCAAACATCTACATTTATGGTAAGTGTACACAACTGTACTATGTTCTTCGTGTTTCACTGTTGTAGTCATTACATTTGGGTAGAATCCCAAAGCTATGGTTGGGAGGCTGGAGCTAAACAGCATTAGGTGCAGCTATAAGGCCCTGCAGCACTGCAGTGGCAAAGCCTTCCCTGAACTTAGAGTAGAGAGGTAAATGGTAATGCTTTGTAAAGGTGTGAACAGAACTCCAAGTAGCAGCCTCTAGAATGTCCTTGGTTGGTACTCCTCTGAGAAAGGCTGCTGAAGTAGCTGCAGCCCTGGTGGAATGAGACCTAATGCCCTTGGGCACAGGTTTACCATGGTGTAAGTAGCAGAAACGGATGCAGTGGCTTATCCACTTTGAAATTGCCTGCTTTGAAATAGCCTTTCCTTCTGATCTTGCAGCACATGACACTAGTAATTGCTCAGTTTTTCTTAGACCTTTTGTCCTGCTCAAGTAGAATCTTAGCTGTCTGTGTACATTCAAGAAATGCAGAATTCTCTCCCTCTTGTTCTGCGGATTTGGATAAAAAGTTGGCAGATGAATTGTTTGGTTAAGAGCCACACTGGAAACCACCTTAGGCACAAAAGTAAGATTTGTCCTTAGAGACACCCTGCCTGGGTAAAATATGATAAACGGCTCTACAGCCAGGAGGGCCTGTAGCTCTGAAACTCTTCTTGCTGAAGTAATTGCTAGTAGCAGAGCTGTTTTCCATAAGAACTTTAGATCAGCAGTAGCAGCTGGTTCAAATGGAGGCAGGGTGAGCTTTTCCAACACATAATTGAGGTCCCATGCAGGTAATGGTGATGATCTAGGAGGCCTTAAATTTTTGGCTCCTCTAAGATACTGCTTTAGCAAAGAATGAGAAAAGATTGGTGGCTCTGTATTGTAATGAGCCAAAATGGCAGAGGCATGAATTTTGACTGATAAGAAAGATAGGCGTTTGGCAAGCATCTCAGTTAAGTATTGTAATATCTGAGGAATATTTGGTTCTGCTGTACCAGTTCCTTGTGCTTGATTCCAAGAACAGCATCTCTTACATTTGTCAGCATAAGATTTTCTAGTGCTAGGCCTTCTGGCTTCCAAAATGACATACATCACAGCTTTACTGAGAGGTGGTGTTTGTATGACTACATGATTAGCCATGCTGCCAGGTACAGAGTCTATAGTTGATTGTGCAGGATCTGACTGTTTTGCTGGGACAGTAGTTGTGGTCTTTGTGGCAAGATCCAAGCTGGGTATTGAGCCAAGTTCCATAGGATTGGGTACCAGTATTAGCGGGGCCAGTCCGGGGCAATTAATATCATCTTTGGCTTCTCTTGTCTGACTTTTAGGAGGACCTTGGGTAGAAGAGGCAGAGGAGGAAAGGCATCAACTGATAGGTTTTTCCAACTGAAGGATAGGGCATCCACTTTCCATGCTTGTCTGTGATATAGGGCATCCATTTTCCATGCTTGTCTGTGATAAGTCCTTGTGCAGAATCTTTTCAATTGATAATTTTGAGGAGAGGCAAATAGATCTATGTCTGGGCTCCCCCCCATTTCTCTGTTATCATGCTGAAGACTTGTGGATTTAGTTTCCACTCGTGCGGATTCTGCTTAAATAGTTTGCCAGAGTGATTTATTTTCCTGGCAGGAATTGAGCTTGAAGATGTATTTGGTAGGTCAAAGCTGTGTCCCACAGTGCCATGGCTAATCTGCAAAGGGGGTATGAGTGTGTGCCCCCTTGCTTGTTTATATACCACATGACTGTGGTGTTGTCCGTCTTTATCAGTAGTTGTCCTGGATGTAGCAAGTCCTTGAAGGCTGTTAGGGCATTCTGAACAGCTAGCATCTCTTTCTGGTTGATATCTAGATGCATTTGTTTTGGTGTCCATAAGTCCTGAATGCATCTTCCTGCCATGTGGGCCCACCAGGCATAATCTGATGCGTCTTTTGTTAAGGTTTGGATGGCAGGGGGTAGAGTGAAGGGCAGTCCCATGTTTTGGTGACATGCTTTTGCCCATCATAGAAACTCCTGCTGCAGGCAGGGAATGAGAAGAATCACTGTCTCCAGACCGTGTGAATTTTGACTCCATAAACTTTTTAGGTACCATTGAAGTTTCCTCATATGCAGTCTTGCATATGGAATCAGTAGGATGCAGGATGCTATGAAGCCCAGAGCCTGCAGAATTTAACTTGCAGAAGACTGGGTTTTTGTTGCCATCAGTTTGAAGTAAGCAGTCAGTTGCCTTTGCTTGTCTGGCGTGAGGTAAGCCATCTGGGCAGTTGTATCCAAGCTTGCACCCAGGAATGCTATCTTTTGAGAGGGTACCAGTTGTGATTTCTTTTTGTTTATTGTGTACCCTAGGCATGTTAGAAGCCTTTTCACAAACGCCAGGTGTCAAAGAAGAGTGTCCTTGTTCTCTGCTTGAATGAGACAGTCGTCCAAGTAAGGATATATTTGTATACTTTTTTGTCTGCAAAATGCAATTACTGGTGCCAGGCACTTTGTAAAGACCCTGGGCGCAGTAGATAAGCCAAAGGGCAGTGAAGAGAATTGGTAATGCATTAAGCCAGCCTTGAATCTGAGGTATCTTCTGCACGATTGTCTTACTGGGACATGCAGGTATGCTTCTTTTAGGTCTAGAGTCACCAGCCAAGCATTCTTGCCCAGCATGGGGAGAAGCTGCTGCAAAGTCAGCATTCTGAATTTTGGAATGACCAGGTATGTGTTCAAAATCGATAAATCCAGTATTGGCCACCAGGCTTTGTCCTTTCGGGTACCAAGAACAGTCTTGAGTAAAAACCTTGTCCTTTTTCCTGTTCTTATACTGTCTGAATGGCCCCCATATCCATGAGGGACGTAACCTGTTTCTGTGCCTCTGCCCATTGATTTTTTGGTAGATCTGGCCAACCATTTGCCATTGGTAGAGTGTGGAAATGGAATCTGTATCCCTGTGATATGTTTAGTACCCACTTGTCCTGGGTTATTAACTGCCAATTTTGAGCAAAAAGTGCTAATTTTCCCCCTATGGGTGCTGCCAAAAGATAAGTGCTTGGTGTAGGCAGAGGGAAGTCATTGGGATTGCTTTCTGTAGGTTTGTGCTTTATCTCCTCCAGATTTGGAGGTGGAAGCGCCCCATTGCTTTGACCTGTATGAATCTTGCGCCTGGTATCTGGAAACCTTAGGGTGTCTGAATTTGCCCCTTTGAGCTCTGTCTGATGCAGGAAAGGATCAATTTATTTTGTAGGCTAGTGTCTACTGAATCTTGGTGGCTGCACTTGTAAGTCTTTAACAGTTTGCATAGACTTAGCTTTGTCTTCCATCTTCTTTAAAACCTCTTCTGCCTTAATACCAAACAGAGAATCATGCTGTAAAGGTGCATCTAGCAATTTAGCTTTAACAGGATCAGGCAAATTTTGTTCCTTTAACTAGGCATGCCTCCTAATCACAGATCCAGTAATTGCGGCCCTGCAGGAGGCCTCTAAGGAATCAAAACCACATTGCAAAGTATGCTTTCCAACTTGTTCAGCCGCATGCAATAATTCTTGCAATTCTTTATTTTCTGCACATTCTGAAATCAACATAAATTTCTGTTTCAGCAATCCCATAACATGCTGTTGGTACTTAAGCATATGAAATTGACAGTTTAAGGCCCTGATTGCCAAGGTTGCAGATGTATAAAAATTTTCCCCATCTGTCTAGTGCCCTTGCATCTCTGTCAGAGGGGGTAGGGATTTTTTTGCTGTTGAGGCCTTAATTTCCTTTGGACCCTGTGAAATAGTTTCAGGATCAGCAGCAGGGTATCTAAATAAAAAATTATGTGAGTCAGGGACCCTGTAATTTCTGTCAGGCTTACTGGGAGCCGAAGGTAAGGAGTCAGGGGTCAAGCTTGACTCCGAAAATACATCAAACACAATGTCTAAAACAGGGGGAATGGCTAAAGGCTTGTGCTGAGGGAGAAGAAGGAAATCCCCAAGCCTCTTTTTTTGATTCCGAGAAGTCTTGACTCTCCCAGTGAAAATGTTCCCTCAAAGTATGCAAGGTTTCTCCAAATGAATAATCCTCAGGATGAGACGCAGATGGAACAGACTCCTCAGCATCAGAATCCTCATAGGGAGGTATACATAATTCCTGATCAGAAGAGGAATCAAGAAGAAATGGAAACCTGATCTGAAGATTCATAATCAGTGTCTTGCCTAGGCCGCTTATCTGGAGGGGGATGGGTACCCCTGATCAAGGTAATAAGGTATTCAGCCATTTTGATCATCTGTTTTTTAGGCATAGAGGCCTGTGCACGTGACTCATGCGTCAGTTTTTTAGTTTTAGAAGTTGCTTTTGTCTTTGGTTTTGCAGCTGTCGTTGGTTTGATATACAAATGTTGAGGTCTGAATACACCCTCAGAAGCCGGTGCCTGCTCAGCGGCTCCGGACCCATCCGAGGGAGATATTGGTCCAATACCTTCAGTATCTTGTGGCATGCCGGACCCCACATGGGTGTCGGTAGAGGCATGCGACCCAAAGATAGCGGGTATCAGGGGCTGTGAAAGCGCCTCACTAAGTACCGGCAAACCGGCGACTGGCTTAGGAGAAGCTTCGTCTGTTTTGGATCTCGACTGCCTTTCTCTGTCCTTTTCTTTGCGCTTTTTATGTACTCCGGTAGTCGGATTGCTATCTGACGACATTTCTGGGTAGTTAAATCTGTTTCCAAAATACTTTGATGCAAAAATATACTGACGCTTAATAGCGCGTTGGTTAAATCTAGCACAAAACTGACAGCCAGGCACGTTGTGATCAGGGCCTAGGCAAGGAATACAGTATAAATGGAAATCCTTATGAGGTATTTGCTTTCCACAAGTAATACAATTATTAACTTTTTCTGACATCAGTAAAAAGCAAGAAAAAAAGTTTCCCCAACAGGCTACTTAGCTTTAGTGAAGACTTCGGTTCTGAAACTCAAACTCGAATATTTCAGTAGTCAGCCGACCGGCACTTGCGAAATGCTACTGCTTCGGGCACCGCGCGGCAAGAAAGACTAAAGAAAATGGCGTCGGCTGCATGTTTTATACCCCTGACAACATGACGTCATGGAAGAGAAGACAGCAACTGACACAGGACCCAAGACTTTGGAATTCAGGGCAACCTGCCAGCAGATTACCCAAATGTAATGATTGCAACACTGAAACACAAAGAACATCACCCTCAGAGAGACATCCGCGGGTACAATACTCTGAGAATCTTGCGGCATACGGGACTCCGCATGGGTCTCTGTAAAGGTCTACGACTCAAAAGTAGCTGATATCAGGGGCTGCGAAAGCACCTCACGGAGTACCAGCGAACTGGCGACTGGCTTAGGAGAAGCTTAGTCAGTTTTGGACCTTGACGGTCTGTCTCTGTCTTTTTCTTTGCATTTTTTGTGAACTCCAGTAGTCGGATTGCTATCCGACATTTCAGGGTAATTAAACCTGGATCCAAAATATTTTGAAGCAAAAATATACCGACGCTTAATAGTGCGTTGGCTAAATCTAGCACAAAACCGCCAGCAAGGCACGTTATGATCTGAGCCTAGGCAAGGAATACAGTACAAATTAAAATCCTTATGAGGTATTAGCTTCTCACAAGTAATGCAATTATTAACTTTTACTGTCATCGGTAAAGAGCAAGAAGAAGTTTCCCCAACAGGGTACTTAGTAGCTTTAATTGAAGTCTTTGGTTCTGAAACGCGAATGCGAAAATTTCAGGAGTCGGCCGACCAGCACTTGCGAACTGCTTCTGCTTCGGGCACCGCGTGGAAAGGAAGACTGAATAAAATTGCGTGAGCTCCATGTTTTACACCCCTGACATCATGGAAGAGGAGACAACAACTGACGCAGGACCCAAGACTTTGATATTAAGGCCGAGGGCAACCTGCCAGCAGATTACTAAAATGCAATAACTGCAACAGTGAAACACAAAGAACATCTAGGAGCCATAATCAAAACTCCTAACGATGTGGACATCCTACAAAAGGGCCTCATGGAGACAGATGCCTGGTGTCAAAGCCACGGCCTCAAGCTCAATGCCAAAAAGTGCATTGTCATCCCCTTTGGTAAAAACTCTGTACAGATGGGATACCACATAGGTGGTAGTCTGCTTAACACCGTAAGTGTGATAAGAGACCTTGGGACACAGATGGACAGTAGGCTCTCCTTTGATAATCACATCGCCACAGTCAGGAAATCCTTTTACATGGCACACCTCAGCACAAAAGGTTTCTCATCCAGGAAAAAAGACGTCATTGTTCCCCTCTACTAGTCACTCATTAGACCTATTATAGAGTATAACGCCCCTTTTGGTATGTACCTCATAAGACATCTACAACAACTGGAAAGGCTGCAGAAATATCTCACAAAGAGGATTACCAGCCTCAAACAAACGCCCTATGCAGACCGTCTCAAAAAAGTCTAGCTTTACTCTGTTGCATATTGCCTACTCAGAGGTAATGTCTGCTTAACATACAAAGTTATGTCAAACCCAGAGCTGTTGGACATGATCCACTTAAAGAAATCCCAATCCCTCCGAGCTACACACTCTAGGGACCTAAGCCTTGTCACTACAATAAACAGAACATGCTTGAGGGATAGATTCCTGTCCCAGAAACTTCCCATACTCTAGAACAAAAGGACAGTTGTGTACACTTACCATAAATGTAGATGTTCGAGTGTATTCACTGTTGCAGTCATTGCATTTGGGTAATCTGCTGGCAGGCTGCCCTCAGTCGGCCTGATTAACAAAGTCTTGGGTCCTGCGTCGGTTGCTGTCCCTTCTTCCATGACGTCAGGTCATCAGGGGTATAAAACATGCAGCTGACGCCATTACATCAGTTTCTCTTGCCCCAGATGTCAGGTGCCCCCCAAATGGGGAGCAATATATATATATATATATATATATATATATATATATATATATATATATATATATATATATATATATGTATGTATATATAAATGTATATAATTTAAAACACAAAAAATATACCTCCAAACAACAGCAAATACACCAAAAAGGCGTTTAAGCATAGTAAAGGAAAGGAGAGGTATAGTAAAAGAAAAACAGGGGGCTGGAGGTTGGGTAATCAGGACTATAATAGTGAATACACTCGAACATCTACATTTATGGTAAGTGTACACAACTGTACTATGTTCTTCATGTTTCACTGTTGCAGTCATTACATTTGGGTAGAATCCCAAAGCTATGGTTGGGAGGATGGATTTATACAGCATTAGGAGCAGCTATAAGGTCCTGCATTGGGAGCAGCTATAAGGTCCTGCAGGACAGCAGTGGCAAAGCCAACTCTGGATTTAGAGAAAGAGGTACACAGTAATGCTTGGTGAATGTATGGACTGAGCTCCAGGTAGAAGCTTCTAGAATGTCTCTGGTAGGAACCCCTCTGAGAAAGGCTGCAGAAGTAGATGCAGCCCTGGTGGAATGAGATCTGATCCCCTTGGGGATAGGTTTACCATGGCAAGTATAGCAGAAATGAATACAATGGCTTATCCAGCTGGAACTAGTCTGTTTTGAAATAGCCTTTCCCTCTGGCCCTGCAGCAAATGCCACCAATAGTTGTTCAGATTTTCTTAGAGACTTTGTCCTGTTTAAGTAGAATCTAAGTTGTCTGTGTACATCCAATGAATGCAGAATCCGCTCACCCTTGTTCTGTGGATTGGGAAAGAAAGTTGGCAGATGAATGGTCTGATTAAGAGCCACACTGGATACCACCTTAGGCATGAAAGACGGATTGGTCCTGAGAGACACCCTGTCCGGATGAAAAATAATGAAAGGATCCACTGCCATAAGAGCCTGTAATTCTGATATCCTTCTAGCTGAAGTGACTGCTAAAAGGAAAGCTGTTTTCCAAGAGAGAAATTTTAGGTCTGCAGTAGCAGCTGGCTCAAAAGGAGGGAGACTGAGTTTTTCCAAAACAAAATTGAGGTCCCATGCAGGAGTTGGTGCTCTCCTGGGAGGTCTTAAATTTTTGGCCCCTCTGAAATACTGCTTTAGCAGAGGATGAGAAAAGAGGGGAGGTTCTGTGCTGCAATGAGCTGAAATGGCAGAGGCATGGATTTTTATGGAAGAGAAAGAAGGCCCTTGTGAAGCATCTCAGTTAAGTATTGCAGAATCTGAGGAATATCGGGGCATTGCTGTGCTAATTCCTTGTGACTGGTTCCAGGCAAATAATCTTTTCCATTTGTCAGCATAAGATTTTCTAGTACTAGGCCTTCTGCCCTCCAAAATGACATCCATCACAGGTTGAGAGATGCCAAGGGTGAAATTAGTTGATTAGCCATGCTGCTAGATTCAAGGTTTGGAGCAGAGTGTGCAGAATTTGGTAGTTCTGCTGAGACAGTAGGTAAGGTGTCTGAGGCAGGTGCCACGGAAGAAGGTGTGACACATTGCGCAGGAGTGGGTACCAGTGTTGGCGAGGCCAGTCTGGAGCAATCAGAATCATTTTTGGTTTGTCCTGTCAGACTTTTAGTAGAACTGTGGAGAGCAGAGGCAGAGGGGGAAAAGCATAGACTGATAGGTTTTTCCAGTTGAATGATAGAGCATCCACTTTCCAAGCTTTTTTGTGATGAATTCTTGTGCAGAATTTGTCCAACTGATAGATCTTTTTGCCTCACCCCAGAACTATGTCTGGTCGCCCCCATTTGCATGTCAACATGTTGAAAACTTGTGGTTCCAGTTTCCATTCGTATGGGTCCATAAGATTTCTGCTTAGTTCATCTGCCAGAGTATTTAGCTTTCCTGGCAGGGATTGAGCTTGTAGTTGTATTTGATAGGTCGAGGCCGTGTTCCACAATGCCATGGCTAGTCTGCAAAGGGGATAGGAATGTGTACCCCCCAGTTTGTTTATGTACCACATAACTGTGGTGTTGTCTTTCTATCATTAGTTGTTCTGGATGAAGGTAGTTCTTGAAGGCTGTCAGTGCATTCTGTACAGCTAGCATCTCTTTCTGATTGATATGCAAGTGCATTTGATTTGGGCCTATTTTCCCTGAATGCACTTTCCTGCCAGATGAGCCCCCCAAGAATAGTCTAATGTGTCTGTAGTTAGGGTTTGGGTGGCAGGGGGTGGAGTGAATGGCAGTCCCTTGTTTTGGTGGCAGGCCTCTGCCCACCATAGGAACTCTAGTTGCAGGCAAGGTATAATAGAAATAAGAAGTTATGTACTCACCATAACGTTCCATCTGAGTAGGTAACTTCATTTGTCTGCAACCTTTGGGTCTTGGATCCGATCTCAGATCCGAGCCTGCAACTTATACATAGCTTTAAGATCCGAGCTCCTAGCTCCTCCCCTTACCCATAATCCCCTGCCAACCCTTACTGACCTCAGATCAAGTTTGCCCTATATAAGCAGCTAAAGCTACATATGCCCTGAAGGGGACTAAAGACAAAGGACATACAAGGACTAAAATTCTGCAGGCCAGGGGGAAGGAGGGGGGGATGGTTGCAGACAAATGAAGTTACCTACTCAGATGGAACGTTATGGTGAGTACATAACTTCTTAATCTGAAGTAGGTACTTCATTTGTCAGCAACTTTTGGGACAGAGTCCCCAGCTACCTGGATCTTGGGCGGCCATCATGGAAGGATGTTCCGGAGCACTGCGGAGCAAAAGGATGCTCTCCCTCTGGAGATAATGTCCAGCTTATAATGGTTGATAAAGGTATGAGATGAGGCCCAAGTGGCCGCGGAACAAATATCATCTAGAGAGACTCTAGACCTAAAGGCAACAGAAGTAGATATAGAGCGAGTAGAATGCACACAGACTCCCTGAGGTGCGGGCCTCCCAGAACTTTCATAGGCCAAAAGAATACACTGTGAGATCCATCGTGATAAGTGATCTTAGAGACAGATTTACCTAGGTTAAATTTGGTAAAGGAGATGAACAACTGGTCAGATTTTCTATTACCAGCAGTCCTATGACTGTAGAAGCGCAGCTGTCTATGCACATCTAACGAATGGAGCTTGCATTCTCCTTTATTCTGATACTTAGGGAAGAAAACTGGGAGGTTAATGGACTGATTGATATTAGCCTCTGAAGCCACTTTAGGGAGAAAAGAGGGATTGGTCCTGAGGTACACTCCATCCTGGTGAAAGGCCAAGTAAGGGGGTTTTACACAAAGGGCCTGAAGCTCGCAAACTCTTTTCGCTGAAGTAATAGCGACCAGGAACACCGTTTTCCAGGAGAGGTACTTAAGATCGACCGAAGCAGCAGGTTCAAAAGGAGGAGCTGTCAAGGCCTGTAGAACTAATGATAAATCCCAAGGGGGTACAACTTCCTTAACAGGAGGTCTGAGCAGGAAAGTACCCTTGAGGAAGGTTTTACACAACTTTGCTGTAATCAAAGGGCCTGACTCATGCCCCACATGGTAATGAGAAATAGCTGCTAGTTGAACCTTGACCGTAGAGCAGCTAGCCCCCTGATGAAACAGGCTGGTAAGGAAATCCAACACAGATGGCAACGGTGCTGTGAAGGGGTTTAAGTTATGATGTACCGCCCAGATGGAGAAGCCCTTCCACTTACTACTATAGACTTTCCTAGTGGAGGGTTTATGTGCTGCTACTAGGATGGCTTTAACTGGGGAAGAGATACCGGGAGTCCTGACTAGGAGTGGAACTGGAGCAACCAAGCTGTCAGCTTGAGGTTGTCCAGATTCGGGATCGGAAGACCTAGGGGGTGAGATATTAGATCCGGAAGGGAATCCAGAATCCAAGGAGGATTTACCAGATGAGACCACAGGTAAGGGAACCACATTTGACGAGGCCAGAATGGGGCAATGAGGATCATTCTGCTACTCAACCGACTGGCTTTCTGTATGAGTTTCAGCATCAGGGGTAGAGGAGGGTAGGCATAAAGTAGACTGGGGGGGCCAAGCATGCACCACAGCGTCTCTCGGGGATTCACCGAAGGGGGGAATTAGAGTGAAGTAGCTGTTGCATTTCATATTTGAGGAAGAGGCGAAGAGATCGCAACAGGGTTGCCCCCATAAGGCAAATATCCGCTTCGCTACCTGGGGATTGAGAGACCACTCGTACGGGGAAAGGATGGTGCGGCTGAGTTTGTCCGCCAGTATGTTGGACCATCCCGGAATGTGCGTTGCAACAAGAAAGCGGTTGGTAGAGATCGCCCATTCCCACACTCTCATGGCCTCCCGACAGAGAGGATAGGACCTGGTTCCCCCCTGTTTGTTGATGTACCAGACCACTGACATGTTGTCTGTCTGTATCGCAACAGTTCCTACAGGAAGAAGGTTCTGCAGTGCTTGCAACGCCAACAGCACTGCCCTCATCTCCAGGACATTGATAAGCAAAGAGGTCTCTGTGTCGTTCCACGTGCCTTGGACCGTCTTGCCTGAGCAATGCCCCCCCCCCACTCGAGGCGAGAGGCGTCCGTGGTCACCGTGGCAAGGGGAGGGGGCGTGGAGAAGGGATGGAGGTCGGGAGATTGGAGCCACCATAAGAGAGCCCTCCTGCACGCCCTGCTGATGGAAATAGGGTGGTTTAGGGAGTAATGTTGAAAGGACCATTGGACTTGAAGGGTCCATTGTAGTACCCTCATATTCAAACGAGCCAATAGCAAAAGAGTCATTGCCGCCACCATGGAGCCTAGAGCTCTCAGGACCAAATCCGCCAGTGGAGCTTTTGACTTGAGGATGGCCCGCACATGAAGCCTCAGGGTTTTGAAGTTGTTCCGTAGTCAGGAATGCTAGAAGGTTTCTTGTATCCAACTTGGCCCCTATAAACTCTATTACTTGAGTCGGAGCAAGAGAGGATTTGTCCATGTTGATCATGATGCCCAGCTGGGGAGCAAGCCGGAGAAAGTAGTCCCTGGCTGAGCAGAGTAGATGCCTTGTCGGGGCGGTCAGAAGCCAGTCGTCCGGGTATGGAAAGACCTGCATTCCCTGGAGTCTCAGGTGGGCCGCTATCACTGCTAATACCTTGGTAAACACCCTGGGGGCTGTGGTGAGACCAAAGGGAAGGACCCTGAACTGGTAGTGACTGGCTCCCAGCCAGAAACGGAGGAACCTCGTGGATCGTCTGTCCATTAGGATGTGGTAGTACGCATCCTTGAGGTCTATTGAGCACATCCAGTCATTCTCCCGCAATAGGGGGAGGATGGATTGTAGACTGACCATCCGGAATTTTTCTTTGGTTACTGACAGGTTCAAACAGGAGAGGTCGAGGATGGGCCTCAAGTCCCCCGTCTTTTTTGGCACCAGAAAGAACCTGGAGTAAAAACCTAATCTGAACTGGTCTGGGGGGACGGGTTGGATGGCTCTTTTTTCTAGTAGCTGCTGGATCTCTGCAGCTGCTACATTCCTCTGATCAGGTGGTACATCGGGGAGGTTTCTGACTTTGGGGACATGGAACAGGGGAATTTGGCAACCTCTGGATAGGATACGAAGCACCCAGCGATATGATGTGATGGACTCCCAAGCTGCCAGGTGCCTCGAGAAACGCCCCCCGACTGCCTCCAGAGTGGAGCAGTCGGGCAACCCCGCAGGGTTGCTGCGTGGGTCGATCAGAGAAGGTTTCTCTGGACCCAAAATTCTTCGGGCCCCCTCTGCCTCTAGGGTGGCGTCCTCCCTGTCCTCCTCTGCCACGGAAGGACTGGTTGTCCGGTGCAGGCTGGGAATGTTGCGATTTCTGGAACCACATCTTTTTCTGTCCTTTTGGTTCTTGGAAAAGGACCTCTGGGGAGCAGAAAAGTGGACTCAGACAACAGACATCTTCCCGTCCTTTTCGCTCTGGACTAAAGTCTCGCGAATGGTCTTGCCAAATAAAGCAGAACCATCAAAAGGGGCATTCGCAAATGACGCCTTGAAGGGTTCCGCGAAGTCACAATGACTGAGCCAGGCCTGGCATCTCATGACTAGGCCTGCTCCGCTGGCTCCCTCTGAGGCATGGGACAAAAGCCGCACAGAGGTATTCGAAATAGATCTTAGAGTGGCCATGCGAGTGGAGTACAATTGTTTGTCCTCCGCCGACATGGACTCCGGTGGGGAAGCAGCGTACTCTTTGATAAGGTCTCGCTGCATCCTAATAATGTGTGCCATATAGTTCAGGGACCTGAACTAAAAACCCGCTTCCCCAGGCGATCCATCGAGCGGGACTCTTTGCGGAAGGACCGAGGAGCTCACCTGAGCTAATTCCCTCTTGGTGGCTGCCGCTACCAACATGGCATCTACAGGGGGGACCCTTACTCCAGTGGGTTTTCTCTGAAGGGGGGCTCAAAATCTTATCGGGGCGCTTGGGAACTGGCTCCACAGTGTCCGGCTCCTTCCACGCCCTGGTGGTAATAAGGTCCACCAGGGGGTTGGCCGGAGGGGACAACCAAGAGGTAGGCGGGCCTGCTTTGAACGCCTCCAGGAACACGGATTCGTCGGAGGGGGCAGACCACCCCCCCTAATCCTGAGCATTTCCATGATGTCTCCGAAGGGGGGGTGATCTTGGGGAGCCTTCCCCTTCATCCAAGTCCGTGTCTTCGGTTAAGGACTCTGGGGAGTCCACGTGCCTCCTTTTACACTTCCGCTTATGAGGAACCTCCTCGGGGGGGCTGTCCGAGGAGGTCTCACCAGCAACGTCCCGTTCCAGAGGAACGGCCTGAGACATCGAAGCAAGCTGTCCCTGTGGCCGGGTGATGGAAGCCGGGGGTCCAGGATGCACTCAACAGAGTCCTCTCCACCGCATCGAAGGCCGAGGGAGAGTCGCTCTCTCTGGGATCCGATGGTGGGATCGGAACCAGCGCAGAGACCATCGGATCCGAAGGACCCGTGTGCTCCGACCTGGACGGGGCCGAAGGCACACTGAATCCCTCGGATCTGAAGCTCGGCCTACGGCTCCGAGAGCTCGGATCACACAAGGACGGACCCGACAGACTCGAGGGCAAAGTAGGCGCCGAAGTACCAAATACTGTCGGCACCGACCCACCCCCTGGCTACAACGCTGCCCGGCTTCGGACGCTCCGAACCCGGGAAGCCGGTCAGAGAAGGAGCTATCGGGGCAAAAATAAGGTGTTGAGCTCCCCCCCGAAGGGGAGGGGGGGAGGCAGGAGCACTGGATGAACCTTCGCATCATCCGTTCCAAGCCCGCATCTGATAGGCTGTAAGTAGATCTTGACGAGGCCACTGAGGCGGGCCAGGAGTGCCGCCTCGATGACCTCGATGGAGATCGGGTCTCCTCCTTGGGTCCCGGAGAGAAGCACGGGGATCGGAGCCGAGGAGGAGGGGACCTGGAAGCTGTGGAGGGAGAAGCCCGCTTAGCCAGAGGGGCCGAAGCGGAGGCCTCAGCCCGCCGCTTGTGGTGCTTCTCCCTCCTGGCCTCCCTCTCCTCCGGCGCCGAAGTGGGAGTTTGAGTCCTGGCCGGGGGGAGGGGGGCCGGAGTGGCCACCACCGAGGCCTGGAGTGGTGCCACGGGAGTACCAGAGGCCGAAGCCGAATCCGGGGGCAAAAGTCCCACCAGGATCAGCTTCGACCTACTTTCTTTCAGTGCCCTGGGGTTGAACGCCGCACAGATAGTACACCCAGAGGAGAGGTGTTCAACCCCAAGGGACTGAACACACCGAGTGTGGCCATCCGCCGGTGAAAGCTTATGGCCACACTCGGTGCACTTGGAAAAAATAGGTTTTGGGGCCTCCGACATAGTATCTAAGAATAAAAATCAACTCACTCACACAAGGCCCCAAACACAGCAACCCACACACACACTACGCACCAGCGAAGGAAGGGGAGGAAATTACACTAAAAACTATAAAATATGACTAAACAAAAGGGAACCTAACCACACACAAACTTTTTTATAATAAAGCTACAAAATTTTACAGAAATTTGAAGTACTTATCTCAGACTACTAGGAGCTCTGAAATCTAGTAGCTTTCTCTAAGAGCGGCAAACTAGATCTGAGGTCAGTCAGGGTTGGCAGGGGATTATGGGTAAGGGGAGGAGCTAGGAGCTCGGATCTTAAAGCTATGTATAAGTTGCCGGCTCGGATCCGAGATCAGATCCAAGACCCAAAGGTTGCTGACAAATGAAGTACCTACTTCAGATTCATTCTTTCCAGGCTGTGACAATGTTGACTCCATAAACTTTTTAAGTACCACTGAAGTTTCCTCATATGCAGTCTTGCATATGGAATTAGAAGAATGCAGGATGCCATGAACCCCACGGCTTGCAGAATTTGTCTTGCAGATAGCAGGGTCTTTGTGGCCACCTGTTTGAAGTAAGTCACCAACTGAACTTGCTTTTCTGGCGTAAAGTAAGTAATCTGGGCAGTTGTATTCAGGCTTGCAGCCAGGAATGTAATTTTTTGAGAGGGTACCAGTTCTGATTTCTTTTCGTTTATGGTATACCCTAGACAAGTTAGAACCGTTTTTACAAACGCCAGATGCTTTAGAAGAATGTCCTTGTTTTCTGCCTGAATTAGACAACCGTTCAGGTATGGATATATCTAAATATTTCTTTGCCTGCAAAATGCAATTACTGGAGCCAGGCACTTTGTGAAGACCCTGGGCGCAGTAGATAAGCCAAAGGGCAGTGCACAGAACTGGTAATGCAAGTAGCCTGCTTTGAAGCCCCTGATTGGGATATGCAGGTAAGCCTCTTTTAAGTCTAGAGATACCAACCATCGTTGCCTAGCATAGGTAGTAACTGTTGAAGAGTCAGCAGCTTGAATTTTGGAATGTCCAGAAATGTGTTTAGAGTGGATAAGTCCAGAATTGGACGCCATGATTTGCCTTTTCTGGGTATGAGGAAATGTCTTGAATAGCAACCTTGTCCCTTTTCCTCTTCTGGTACTGATTGAATAGCCCCCATGTTCACGAGGGACAGAACTTGTTTCTAGGCCTCTGCCCACTGATTTGGGGGCAGATCTAGCCATCCGTTTGGGATTGGCAACGTGTAGAAATGAAATCTGTATCCCTGGAATACTTTATTTAAAACCCATTTGTCCTGGGTAATAAGTTGCCAGTTTCGTGCATGAAGTGCCAGTTTTCCCCCCAAAGGGGCGGCTAAAAGGTAAGTGCTTGGTGATTGTAGAAGGAAGTTATTAAGACTGTTTACCATAGGGAGATGCCTTGTTATTTCCAGATTTGGAGGTGGAGGCACCTCATTGTTTTGTTCTAAAAGTTCCTTGTGACTGAAACCTGCAGCCTTTGGAATGTCTGGATTTGACTTGAGCGGCTCTCGAGGGGACTGGAAAGGACCAGCTCTTAGTAGGCCAGTGCCTACTAAATCTTGGAAGTTGCACTTGTAAGAAATCTTTCACAGTTTGCATAGATTTAGCATCTTTTTTAACACTTCTTCAGCCTTATTACCAAAGAGATGGTCTTGTTGTAAAGGAGCATCCAATAATTTTGCTTTAACATGGCCAGGCAGAGTTTGCTCTTTGCGCCAATCATGCCTTCTTAGCACAGATCCATTTACAGCAGCCCTGCAAGAGGCCTCCAAGGAATCAAAACCACATTGCAAAGTATGTTTTCCAACTTGTTCAGCTGAATGTAATAAATCCTGCAAATCTTTATTTTCCACACTGTCAGAGATTAGCATCATTTTCTGTTTAAGTAGTCCCATGATATGCTGTTGATATTTAAACATATGAAATTGACAGTTTTAAAGGCCTGATTGCCAAGGTTGCAGACATGTAAACCTTCTTACCCCATCTATCCAGTGCCCTGGAATCGCTATCAGAAGGGGTAGGATTTTTAGCAGTAGAGGCCTTAATGCCCTTGGGACCCTGAGAAATGGTTTCAGGGTCAGCAATAGGATTTTTGAAAAGGAATTTGTGGGAGTCAGGAACCCTGTAGTATCTGTCTGGCTTACAAGGAGCCGGAGGCAGAGAATCAGGAGTCATACTAGATTCCGAAAAAACATCAACAATGTCTAGAACAGGAGGTATAGCCAAAGGCCTATGCTGAGGAAGAAGAAGAAAATCCCCAAGTCTCTTTTTAGATTCAGAGAAATCCTGACTTTCCCAGTGGAAATGTTCCCATAAGGTATGGGAAGTTTCCCCAAAAGAAAAATCCTCAGGGGGAGAAGCAGAAGGAATGGAATCTTCTGCATCCGATTCCTCATAAGTAGGAATAGACAAATCCTGATCATTAGAAGGGTCAGAAGAAATAGAATCCTGTTCAGACGATTCATAATCAATGTCTTGCCTAGGCCTCTTAGAAGGAGAGGGTTGGCTACCCCTGATCAGAGTAATTAAATCTTCAGCCATTTTGATCATTTGCTTTTTAGGCATAGGGGCCTGCACATGTGGCCCAGGCGTCGGTTTTTTAGACATAGATTTAGATTTTGACCTTAGTTTTGAAGATGACGTATGTCTAATATACAAATCTGTAGGCCTGAAAACACCCTCAGAAGCCAGTGCCTGCACAGCGGCTCTGGACCCATCTAAGGTAGAGACATCTGCGGGTTCCATAATTGAAGCATCTCGCGGCATACCGGACTCTGAATGGGTCTCAGTAGAGGCCTGCGAATCAGAAGTAGCGGGTATCGGGCTGCGAAAGCGCCTCAATGAGTACAGTGAACTGGCTTAGGAGAAGCATCATCAGTTTTGGACCTCGACGGCCTGTCTCTGTCTTTTTCTTTGTATTTTTTAGATATTCCGGTAGTCGGAATGCTAACCAACAACATTTCTGGATAATTAAATCTTGAGCCAAAATATTTAGAAGCAAAAATATACCGACGTTTAATCGTGCAAGGCACGTTGTGGTCAGGGCCTAGGCAAGGAACACAGTACAAATTAAAATCCTTTTGAGGTATTTGCTTCCCACAAGTAATGCAATTATTAACTTTTACTGACATCGGTAAGGAGCAAGAAAAACTTTCCACAATGGGGTACTTAGCTTTTAGTTGAAGACTTTGGTTCTGAAACGAAAATTTCAGGAGTCGGTCGACCGGCACTTGCAAACTGCTTTGGGCACTGTGTGGCAAGAAAGACTGATGTAATGGCGTCAGCTGCATGTTTTATACCCCTGACGACCTGACGTCATGGAAGAAGGGACAGCAACCGACGCAGGACCCAAGACTTTGTTAATCAGGCCGACTGAGGGCAACCTGCCAGCAGATTACCCAAATCTAATGACTGCAATAGTGAAACACGAAGAACATCTACCTATCTATATCAAACAAAGCTCCTCATTAGCACTCTTCAAGAAAAATCTTGATGAATGGATGGGAAATAGGAAATTCACCCCGGGGATCACCTCTGTGGCTCTGCTCGACAGGAGCACAGGAAAATATTTTTTTTGGGTGGCGAAAGCCAGGGTACCTTTTTGGCTAGGCTTATATAGGCCCTAGGGCCAATAGCCTAGTACCTACCTATGATAAACATGCAATGTTATGTGAGTAAATGAATGCATGTAAGCAGGAAATACTGTGTTAGAGTGCGATAGCGATGTTATGTGAGTGAATGAATGCATGTAAGTAGGACAGACTGTGTGTTACAGATCAAGAGAGAGAGCAATGTTATGAGTGTGAATGAACGCATTAAGCAAGAGAGACTCTATGTTAGAGATCGCGAGACAGCGGTGTTATGTGAGTGAATGAATGCATGTAAGCAGAAGAGACTGTGTGTTAGAGAGTGAGAGAGTGAGTGTGTTGTGTTCCCAACCCTCTGACACTTGCACTGTTTTTTCTAAACCTTTCCTACATTTCAGTAACAATCATGCCCCACATTCCTTTGCGCACTTAGTCACGGCTACTATTAACCAGGACATGATCTTGCAGATAATTTTCCACATGAGCTGAAAAGTGTTGGCTCATTTTTTTATATTTTATGACAGGCAGTTGTGGCAGGGATTTTTCACGTCCTATCCCTCTGCTAACAACTTTTTTTTTCCAAAATGGTAAAAAATATGCACAATATCAACATTCCTTGCCAAATATTTAATAATGACTTTGATATGCACTATCAACATTTACTCTGTTGGAAAGGGAAATGCCTGCTAAACAACTTTCGCATTTACATTTTTAGTCTAGCTCTTATAGTTAGTTATGAACATTTGTTTTCTGTATGGTATTAGAAATGGATTTTCTGAAAATGAGCTCAGGCTGCACTGTTGTTCCTATGGTGGAATTAAACGGGCAGCTTTTTCTGAGCTGCTCTGGAGTGAATGTGTTAATAGAAAAGGCCAAACCAGCACTGAGCAACTCACACAAATAAGTGAACCAAAGGAACATCCACAGTAAGTGGGTCTAGATTACGAGACACCCCAAATAGAAAATCTTTTCCATTTGTATAAGTAGGGTTTCCTGGCCTCTCTGAAGGACTTGCAGCATGTCCTTAGAAAAAAGGTGTCTATGAGGAATCAAAATCCTATCACCCACACTGTCAGTTGAAGTGTGTACAGGTGGGGATGGATGGAAAATCCCTTGTCTTGTGAGAGTAGATCCTCCCTGTGAAGTAACGCTTGTGATGACTGCTCCTGGCTAAATGCAAAAGAGGGAACCAGTGCTGTTGTAGCCAAAAGGAAGTCACCATCACGATTTTGGGAGCATGTAGAATGGGCATGCCTTCGCTAAAGGTTGGGTGTCGAGCTGGCACCTCGGCACCCGTAAAAAATCTACTGCCAATCATTAGCGGATCGGAGTTCCACTGTGGTGACCCTTAACAGGGAAAAGCCAGAAGAAGAAGACCTGTTGAATTTTGAACAGGACTTTTGAAATGAGAGGAAGGGAAGGGAATGCATAAAGAAACCTCCCCTTCCAAGAAAATGAGAGGGTGTCCATCTTCCACACTAGCGGACCTGGGACTCTGGCACAAAACAAATGAAGTTGTCCGTTCAGAGGGGAACCAAAAGGATACACTTCAGGAGTACCCCACTAGTGAATAATGTCCAGAAACACATTCCTGTGAAGCATCCATTCATGGGGCTGAGTTAAGGACCTGCTCAGTCTGCCACAATGTTCTGACCGGAAGGGATATAAACTGCTTGAAGAGTCACTTGACAGCAAGATCCCATAACAGAAGTGACAATCGGCAAATACGATAAGATCTCATTTCTGTTTTTTGATATACCACATCACTGTGGTATTGTCTGTGAACACCCTGAGAGGCCCTGAATGAAAGGACTGGAGAGCCAGCAGAAGAGCCCTTATCATTTTGACACTGGATGTGCTCCTTCTGCTGATGAGGTGACCACACCCCCTTAAATTTTGGGGAGGCAAATGTCGACCCCCATACTATGTCTGAAGCATCTGAACAATTCCTGAGATGGAAGAGGGAAATGAAAAGGGATCTCTGGATTCAGGGACAACTGCTGAATCTACCACTGAAGTTCCTGTGTGAGACAAGGAAGAAGAGAAACTACAGAGTCTAGATGATGTGTATGTTGAAGCCACACTGACTTCAGAAACCAGTGAAACTTTCTCATGTGAAGTTTGGCCACAAGGAGCATCAGAATGGTAGATGCCATGAAATCCAGAGCGCTAAGAAACTCCCTGGTGGTAACAGAAGCCAGAGGAAGAAGATTGTGAAAGAAAGAAATGAGAGGTAAGGCCTTTGGGGGAAAGGGAAGCCAGCATCGGTACCATTTGAATCCTACAACCCAGAAAAACATGATCCTGAGAAGGATTCAGAGAAGAGTTTTTGAAATTTATAGTGAACCCCAGACTCTGAAGAAGGGAAATGGCAAAATGAAGATTTTGCAAAAGGGTTTCTGAAGAGGACGCCTGAAGCAACAGGTCATCCAAGTAAAAAAAATATTTGGATCCCTTGAAGCCTGTAAAAAGCATTCACAGGGGCAAGGTAATTGGTGAACACCCTTGGGGCAGTAGAAAGTCCAAAGCAGACAACTGAAAATGTCAGGAAGCAACAGAGAAATGCAAAAACTTCATGAAAAGAGGATGGATCGGAATATGAAGATAAGCATCCTTGAGATCCAGAGACACCATATAGGCTTGAGGGAGCAAGACAGGAAACAGAATCTGAAGGAACAACATCCGAAAGGAAGACACTTTTAGAAAAGTGTTTTAATGAGAGCGGTCCAAAATAGGTCTCCCAAGTGCCCTCTTTCCTGGGCACTAGAAACATTCTGGAGTAGAACCCTTTCCCACCTTGGGGCACAGGCACCTCACCTCTTACATAGTACCCTAAGTCAAGAGATTTTGAAGAACCTCTGGGGAAAAAGGGAAGTTGTTCCCGGGAAAGCTGAGGAATGCCCATAAAAAGAGGATGGATTTCCACACCATGAAGTACCCCTGACAAATGACTGACAGAACTAAAGAATCCCGAGTGATTAGAAGTCAAACAGGAAGACAAAGAGTAATGTGGCTGGGAAGGGATGGGATAGTCGCACAGCATCTGGTTTGTCCGGAAAGGAAGGCTTCAGAGTCCCTGAAAAACGATCAGCCTGTTTTCCACTCTTCTTACCTTTAGTAGAAGGGTGGAATTGACTATGAGCAAAGGCAGGCTTAGTGGGGTATACTTCTCTGAAACTTAGGCACAGGAGAAAAACACAGGTTTAAACTCCTGTAAGACCTAACCTTTTATCCTGAAGGGACTTAAACCAGCAGCAGCCTCTCCAAACAAAAGCTTAGATCCAGAGGAGCATCCATCAACTTAGCTTTAATATCATTAGGTAGAGGTTGAAGCCTAAGCCAAGAATATCTCCATATCACTGAACCAAAAACAGCAGCCCTAGAACAGACATCTGCGGCATCATAACTACATTTAATAGAATGAAGAACAACTTGAGAGGAAGTCCCTAGCAAGGAAAGGACAACAATTTTACCCTCAGAGTCTGGAAAATCAGAAATTAGTTAACAGGCCTGAGAAAAAAAGAGCCAACACATACCTAGACATATGGGTCTGATAATTTATTGTCCTAAAAGCTGGGGTAGCAGAAGTGTAAACCTTCTTACCCAGCATTTCCATAGCTCTGCTGTCCTTGTCAGAACCCAATAACTTGGGCAAAGGAAGTAAATTAAATGGCTTATCAGAGGCTACAGGCACTAGAGGGATCAGCAGCAGGACATTTATATACAAACAACCCTCAGGCACCCAATAAAACTTGTCAGGTTTCTTGGGAGCAGGGGGCAGAAAATTAGGTGCATGACAGGGACTGGAAAAGGCATCCAGCAAAGCAGCCAAAAGAGAAGGAATAGCCAAGGGCTTAGGAGATTGCAACTGCAGCAACTCTCAGTACCGGAGCACAATCCCAGTTAAAAAAATCCATTATCCTAGAGTGTGTCTCCCCAAAGGAAATTTCCTCAAAAGGAACATCAGGACTAATAGATTCCTCCTCCTCTGACACACAGACCAAAGGTGAGGGAATTTGAGTAGAATAATTTAAGGATTCGTCATCAGAATTTGACTCATCCTCAAAAGAATCCTGCGATCTAGGCCTTTTAAGGGGAGTAAAGGGCCAAATGGGAGGAGAAGGAACTGAAACTCCTTGAGGAGGTGTTAAGGAGATTAAAGCAATAAATAGCCTGAGTAAAGACCTGCCAGTCACTTTTTGGATCCCTAGGAGCAGAAGAAAACATGTTTAAGTTTTTGTTTATTTTTTAAGGGAACGTCCCCTCCAAAATAACTGAGAAGGCTCAGACACAGGAAGATAGTCAAAAAGTGTAGTAGATCCAGAGGAGCATCCATCAACTTAGCTTTTGCCTAACTAAAAATGGAAAAACTCCCCTAGGCCCCTCAAAAAAAAAAAATCAACTGTGGTTCTCCCTGAACGTCCGAGAAGGGTGCCTGCAAAGCCACTTCAGATGTGCTGCCTGCCAGATCCTCACCAGCCTCCAACACGGTTGTGACAGAGAAATCTGACAAAAAAGCAGAGCGAGCCTCTGGGTTTGTAACGACTTTGGGATAAACACCTGACAAAAGCTGGACAGCAGAAGATTCCAATCGTATCTTTTTCGCCTTCTTCCCTAACAGCTGACCCTTGGGGCAGGAAATTCCTTCCATTGTATATGTAGCGAGAAGATTAAGAAGCTGGTTCTAAAGATACAAGGAAAGGGAAAAAAGTCTACTGTGAAGGGTTTCTGGGACAAATGCCTGACAAACTGAACAAGACATATTGTCACAAGAAGCTCCTAGACAACAAAGACACTTATCATGGCGGTCTTTATGGTGAATCTGTCTCTCTCACTGGTATTTACCCCTTCTTGGATGACATTAACCCCAAGGAGCACAAAACAAAACAGCAAAACCCCCAACAGGGCACTTATTTGCAAGTGCAAAGAAGTCAGACATGCGTATGTATTCACTGAAGAATTAAAATGCATTCAAATGGCAGGAAAAAGGATGCACGTAAACAGGCCAACAGTAAAAAACATACGTTCATACTGGCGGCAACGAAGTTCTGACTATGGTAGGCCTAAATGTCACCTTTCTGCCCTACGCTATGCAAGGAGTGTTTGGGTGGCATTCGGCAAACCGTTAAAGCAACAGGAGTCTTTGGTAGACTGGCTGGATATTGGGCTTCCATGGCAGGGAATCCTATATGTTAAGAGTACTGCAGAAGTGAATGTAAGGACATCTGACAATGTGATACAGACACAGAAAACCTTAAGAAACATCTAAGTCTGAATGAACAGGGATATGATGATAGCATATTTTAAGTCTGGTGCTACCAGGAAATTTGAGAGAGGAAAAGGAGGTAAAAGATTGAGAAGTGACAATTTTGAATTTGGCCATTATCCCAAACAGGTTTAGAAAAAAAGATCCAGAACTGGTCTCCAAGGATTTTCTTTCTTTGGCACTAGGAATATTCTTGAAGAAAAACCTTTCCCACCCTGGGAAGGAGGGGGCAGCATGGGATAAAGAACAGGTGGAAACAAAAAGTACAGTTGTGTACACTTACCATAAATGTAGATGTTAGAGTGTATTCACTGTTGCAGTCATTACATTTGGGTAATCTGCTGGCAGGTTGCCCTCAGTCAGCCTGAATAACAAAGTCTTGGGTCCTGCGTCGGTTGCAGTCTCCTCTTCCATGACGTCAGGTCGTCAGGGGTATAAAACATGCAGCCAACGCCATTTTAATCAGTTTTTCTTGCCCCAGATGTCAGGTGCCCCCCAAATGGGGAGCAAAAATATATATGTAAACTGTAAATATATAAATGCACCTTAGAAACATAAAATTTACCTTCAGCTGAAAGCAAATACACCACAAAGGCTTTTGAATATAGTGAAGAAAAGAAAAGGTATAGAAAGGGGGCTGGCGGGTGGGTAACCCGGACTGCAACAGTGAATATACTCGAACATCTACATTTATGGTAAATGTACACAACTGTACTATGTTCTTCGTGTTTCACTGTTGCAGTCATTACATTTGGGTAGAATCCCAAAGCTATGGATGGGGAGGATGGAACTAAACAGCATTAGGAGCTGCTAAAAGGCCCTGCAGGACTGCAGTGGCAAAGCCTGCCCTAGATTTAGAGAAGTGAGGTAAATGATAATGCTTTGTGAACGTATGAACTGAGTTCCAAGTAGCAGCTTCTAGAATGTCTCTGGTAGGGACCCCTCTGAGAAAAGCTGCTGAAGTAGAGGCGGCCCTGGTGGAATGGGATCTGATCCCCCTGGGCACAGGTTTACCATGGTGCAAGTAGCAGAAATTAATGCAATGGCTTATCCACTTAGAAATAGCCTGCTTTGATATAGACTTCTCCTCTGATCCTGCAGCAAATGCTACCAGCAGTTGCTCAGACTTTCTTAGAGATTCTGTCCTGTTTAAGTAGAATCTTAGTTGTCTGTGTACATCCAGTGAATGCAGAATTTGCTTCCCCTTGTTCTGCGGATTTGGGTAAAAAGTTGGCAGGTGAATGGTCTGGTTAAGAGCCACACTGGATACCACCTAGGCATAAAAGAAGGATTGGTCCTGAGGGCCACCCTGTCGGGGTAAAAAATAATGAAAGGCTCCACTGCCAAGAGAGCCTGTAGTTCTGAAACCCTTCTAGCAGAAGTGACTGCCAAAAGAAAAGCGGTCTTCTAAGAAAGAAATTTTATATCCGCAGTAGCTGCTGGTTCAAAAGGAGGCAGGGTGAGTTTTTCCAGCACAAAATTGAGGTCCCATGCAGGAGTTGGCACTCACTTGGGAGGCCTTACATTTTTGGCCCCTCTGAGATACTGTTTTAGCAGTGGATGAGAAAAGAGGGGAGGCTCTGTGTTGTAATGAGCTGAGATAGCAGAGGCATGGATTTTTATTGATGAAAAAGATAGGCCCTTGTCCAGCATCTCAGTTAAGTATTGTAAAATCTGAGGAATACTGGGCTTTGCTGTGTCTATTTCCTTGTGCTTGGTTCCAAGCAAAGAATCTCTTCAATTTTTCAGCATAAGATTTTCTAGTACTAGGCCTTCTGGCTTCCAAAATGACATCCATCACAGGTTTACTGAGAGATGTGGTTTGAATAATTAGTTGATTAGCCATGCTGCAAGATTCAGAGTTTGGAGCTGAGTGTGCAGAATTTGATAGTTCTGCTGAGACCATAGATGAGGTGTTTTAGGCAAGTACTGCGGAGAAAGGTGTGACATATTCCTTAGAAGCGGGTACCAGTGTTGGCGAGGCCAGTCCAGAGCAATTAGAATCATTTTTGGTTTTTCCTGTCTGACTTTTAGTAAGACCTTGGAGAGTAAAGGCAGAGGGGGAAAGGCATAGACTGATAGGTTTTTCCAGCTGAAGTTTAGTGCATCCACTTTCCATGCTTTCTTGTGATGAGTTCTTGTGCAGAATTTGTCCAACTGATAGATCTAATTTGCCTCTCCACAAAACTATGTCTGGACTCCCCCATTTCTGTGTTAACATGCTGAAGATGTGTGGATCCAGTTTCCATTCATGTGGGTCCATAAGATTTCTGCTTAGGTCGTCTGCCAGAGTATTTTGCTTTCCTGGCAGGAATTGAGCTTGAAGATGTATTTGGTAAGTCAAGGCTGTGTTCCACAAGGCCATAGCTAGTCTGCAAAGGGGGTAGGAATGGGTACTCCCCTGCTTGTTTATATACCACATAACTTTGGTGTTGTCCATCTTTATCAGTAGTTGTCCTGGATGAAGTAAGTCCTTGAAGGCTGTCAGGGCACTCTGAACAGCGAGCATTTCTTTCTGGTTGATATGTAGATGCATTTGGTTTGGGCTCCATTTGCCCTGAATGCATCTCCCTGTCAGGTGGGCCCCCCAAGCATAGTCTGATGCACCTGCAGTTAGGGTTTGGGTGACAGGGAGTAGAGTGAATGACAGTCCCTTGCTTTGGTGACATGTCCCTGCCCACCAAAGAAACTCCTGTTGTAGGCAGGGAATGAGAGGAATAATTGTTTCCAGGCTGTGACAATGGTGACTCCATAAACTTTTTAGGTACCACTGAAGTTTCCTCATATGCAGTCTCGCACATGGAATTAGTAGAATGCAGGATGCCATGAACCTCAAAGCCTGCGGAATTTGTCTTGCAGATAACTGGATTTTTGTTGCCATTTGTTTGAAGTATGCTGTTAATTGCATTTGTTTGGCATGAGGTAAGCCATCTGGGCAGTTGTATTCAAGCTTGCACCCAGGAATGTAATTATTTGACAGGGCACCAAATGTGATTTCTTTTTGTTTATGGTGTACCCTAGGCATGCTAGAAGCCTTTTTACAAACACCAGATGTTGAAGTAGAGTGTCCTTGTCCTCTGCCTGAATGAGACAATCATCCATATAAGGATAAATTTGAATGTTTCTTTGTCTGCAGAACGCAATTACTGGTGCTAGACACTTTGTAAAGACCCTGGGTGCAGTAGATATGCCAAAGGGCAGTGCAGAAAATTGGTAATGCAAAAAATCTGCTTTGAAGCGGAGGTATCTTCTGCAAGATTCCCTTATTGGGATATGCAGGTATGCCTCAAGTCTAGAGTTACCAATCAGGCATTCTTGCCTAGCATAGGCGGTAGCTGTTGTAAAGTCAGCATTTTGAATTTTGGAATGTCCTGGAACGTGTTCAGAATCGATAAGTCCAGTATTGGACGCCATGATTTGTCTTTTCTGGGTACCCGAAAAAGTAATGAATAAAAACCTTGTCCTTTTTCCTTTTCTGGTACCAGTTGAATAGCCCCCATACCCATGAGGGACATGACTTGTTTCTGGGCCTCTGCCCACTGGTTTTGTGGCAGATCTGGCCATCTGTTTAGAATTGGCAAAGTATGGAAATTAAATCTGTACCCCTGGGATACTACGTTTAATACCCACTTGTCCTGGGTTATTAACTGCCAATTTTGAGCATGAAGTGTTAGCCCCCCCCCAAGGGGGCTGCCAACAGATAAGTGCTTGGAAATGGCAGAGGAAAGTCATTGAGACTGCTTACTGTAGGGTTGTGCTTTACCACCTCCAGATTTGGAGGTGGAGGCACCCCATTGCTTTGATCTGTAAGATCCCTGTGATTGATATCTGGCGCCTTTGGAGCACCTGGGTTTGCCCTGAGCGGCTCTGTTGGACACAGGAGAGGACCAGTTCTTAGTTGGCCAGTGCCTACTGAACCTGGGTGGCTGCACTTGCAATAAATCTTTTACAGTTTGCATAGATTTAACTTTGTCTTCCATTTTCTTTAAAACCTCTTCTGCCTTATTACCAAACAGACTATCATGCTGTAAAGGGGCATCCAACAATTTAGCTTTAACATGATGAGGCAGATTTTGTTCCTTGAGCCAGGTATGCATTCTTATCACAGATTCAGTTACTTTGGCCCTGCAAGAGGCCTCCAAGGAATCAAAACCACATTGCAAAGTATGCTTTCCAGCCTGTTCTGCTGAATGCAATAAATCCTGTAACTCTACTTTCCACACAATCAGAAATTAACATAATTTTCTGTTTCAGTAAGCCCATAACATGCTGTTGATATTTAAGCAAATGAAACTGACAGTTTAAAGCCCTGATTGCCAAGGTTGCAGACGTATAAACCTTCTTACCCCATCTATCCAGCGTCCTGGAATCTCTATCAGAAGGGGTAGGAATTTTGGCTGTAGAAGCCTTAACACCCTTGGGACCATGAGAAATAGTCTCAGGATCAGCAGCAGGATTTTTGAAAATAAATTTGTGGGAGTCAGGAGATCTGTCTGGCTTACTAGGAGACGGAGGTAGTATCAGGAGCCATGCTTGATTCCGAGAACACATCCACAACAATGTCTAATACAGGAGGTATTGCCAAAGGCCTATGCTGAGGAAGAAGGAAATCTCTAAGCCTCTTTTTTGATTTACAGAAGTCCTGACTCTCCCAGTAAAAATGTTCCCTTAAAGTATGCAAAGTCTCTCCAAAAGAGTAATCCTCAGGAGGAGAAGCCGATGGAGTGGATTCCTCTGCATCAGAATCCTCATGAGATGGAACAGAAAATTCCTGATCAGTAGAGGTATCAGAAGAAATGGAAACCTGATCTGAAGATTCATAATCAGTGCCTTGCCTAGGCCTCTTAGCAGGGGGGGGGGGGTTGGGACCCCCTGATCAAGGTAATTAAATCCTTAGCCATTTTGATCATTTGTTTTTTAGGCATAGGGGCCTGAGCACATGGCTCATGTGTCGTTTTTTTAGACATAAAAGTCGTTTTTGACCTTGTTTTTGTTGATGGCGTCAGTTTAATATAAAAATGTTGAGGCCTGAAAACACCCTCAGAAGCCGGTGCTTGCTCAGCGGCTCCGGACCCATCCAATGGAGAGACATTTGCAGGTTTAATACTTTACATATCTCGCGGCATACTGGGCTCCAAATGGGTCTCGGTAGAGGCCTGTGACTCAAACATAGCGGGTATCAGGGGCTGCGAAAGCGCCTCACTGAGTATCAGCGAACCGGCGACTGGCTTAGGAGAAGCTTCGTCGCTGGTTTTGGACCTCGACGGTCTGTCTCTGTCTTCTTCCTTGTGTTTTGTGAACTCCGGTAGTCTGATTGCTAACCAATGACATTTCAGGGTAGTTAAATCTTGGACCAAAATATTTAGAAGCAAAAATATACAGACGCTTAATAGTGCGTTGGCTAAATTTAGCACAAAACCGACAGCAAGGCACGTTGTGATCAGGGCCTAGGCAAGGAATACAGTACAAATGAAAATCCTTATGAGGTATTTGCTTCCCACAAGTAATGCAATTATTAACTTTTACTGACATTGGTAAAGAGCAAGAAAAAGTTTCCCCAACGGGGTTACTTAGCTTTAGTTTGAAGACTTTGGTTCTGAAACTCGAAAATGAAAATTTCTGGAGTCGGCCAACCGGCACTTGTGAACTGCTTCTGCTTTGGGCACCGCACGGCAAGAAAGACTGATTAAAATGGCGGCTGCATGTTTTATACCCCTGATGACCTGACGTCATGGATGAGACGACAGCAACCGATGTAGGACCCAAGATTTTGTAATTCAGGCCGACTGAGGGCAACCTGCCAGCAGATTACCCAAATGTAATGACTGCAATAGTGAAACACGAAGAACATCAGTCTAATCTGGAAAATGAAGAATGACCCCCTGGACAGGAGGAATTTCCTCCCATTGTCATCTATATTCAGATTTTCTGGAAGAAAAAAAAGGACCAGGATGGGGGGGTCACAAGGTCTCAAACAGTTAATGCAGACTTGTTGAACTGTCCTTGGTTTTGGGAAATTCAACACTTCTTTTTGGACCTCCCCTTGCCTTTTCTTTGTAAACATCCATTTACCTGAATTTTGTTGAGACTTATTCTGTTTTATTTTTTTTTTTATTTTTTGTCAAAAATTGGATGAAGAGATAAAAAAATCCCTTGGACAATTTGGAAAAGGAGGGATGAAAAACCTTAAGAGATTCCCAGGATCAGCTTACCCCTTCACTTTCTGATCACCTCTGCAGCAGAGGGGGCACACACTAAATCTCTATCCAAGGGTGAATTTAAAATCTCATTTTATAATATGTGTGAAGTTCTGAGAATGCAGTCATACAAACCTCTCTAAAACAGCATCATTGGCCACAGCCCTGCAAGAAGCATCAACGGAGTCATACACACAAAACAAATAATGAATAGTGACCTGTGCAATACAAGAAAGGAAATTACTTAAAGCAGATTTTTCCACACAAGAAAAAAAATGCAGATAAAACATTCCTCATATTTCCAAAATTTGTCAGAACAAACTAACATATGGACCTCCTGATACTTCAAAATTAGCAGCAGTGGGATTAACTAGAGCTGTAATTGCTGGGTCAGATTTAGGAATAGTGTAAAAAAAGAATTAAAAGACTGAGGAAAGAAGAGTTGTGTAAAATCTTACCATAACGATAGATGTCCTTCTCTTCACTGTTGTATTCTTTACATGCGGGATATATCCCCCGCCATAAGCCACCCGACATCAGCTAATATACAAAAGTCTTTCGCTATTGTAAGGTGCGTGGTACATCACACGTAGGTTGCTATCATATGATATGTCGGCCATAAAAGTGACGTATTTAGACAGCATCCTCAGAACTGAATGTCCCAGGAGGAATGCCAGCCTAAGGAAAGTAGGGTATGAACATCCAAGGTGAAAAAGCAAAAGCCAGGTTGAAGGAGGGAGGGACTGCAATACTGCAACAGTGATGAGAAGGAAATCTGTTGTTAAGGTAAGATTTTACACTATTCTATGTCTTTCTATTCACCTATTGCAGTATTCTTTACATGAGGGGAGAGTACAAAAGCTCATGAGGAGTGGGTGAAGTTTGAAGCAGTAGAGCTCTACAGAAAGCCATGGAGTACGGTTCTAGCAAAACCTGCTGTAGACTTAGATATGCCATCCAGTTTGTAATGTTTGGTGAAGGTATGCACAGAAGTCCATATAGTTGCTTTAAGAATAGAGCTAGTATCTAGTCCCTTGATGAAAACACCAAATGAAGCTACAGATCTAGTGGAGTGAGCCTTTACAGAAGAGGGGAAGGCTCTTACCATGATTCACATAACAAAACGAAATAGCCTTAGAACTCCAAGCAGAAATAGTCTGCTTGGAAATGGGCAACCCCAGAGCACTGGGATAATAGGACACAAAAAGCTGGTCTGATTTCCTGATAGATTTTATTTAGACAAGACTAAAGTTAAGTAGTCTACGCACATCCAAGGTAGGTAAAATCAATGGACTGGTTGAGGGACAGGTCATTGACTACCTTGGGCATAAGACGAGGATTAGTTCGCAAGGACACCCTGTCTTTAGGAAAAAAACAAAAAGGAAAGAGAGGCCATAAGGGCTTTGAGTTCAGACACATATCTGGTTAAGTTAAAGCTAGCAGCAGTACAGTTTTCCAGGAGCAATGCTGCAGGGAAGCTGTTGAAGCTGGCTAGAAAGAGGGAAGAGTCAGCTTTTCCAGTACAAATTAAGATCCCAGGCAGGAGGAATAGGTTTCCTGGGAGGTCTAATGTGAGGGACACCCTTATGAAATTGTTTAGCCTCAAATCTGCTATCTAGAGGGGGAATAAAGGCAGACAGGCAGAGGATAGCTGACATGTGGGCCTTCACAGAAGAGTAAGCACCAGCACTGAGCAATTCACACAGACAATTTATATTCATCTTTTCTCCCCAGGCCTCCACTGAAATTTTTTTTACCCAGTCACATTCCCGATAACCAAATGTAAATAAAAATAAAGAATTTATTTATTTATTTATGGACATTTGTTAACCAGGTTAGTCCAGCTGGGGCCCATTTTCAGTGGAGACCCAAGGAGAAAAACTCTAGAAAATTAACAATTATTACAAAAGTTACAAAGATGTAACCAACAGATAACACAAGTCTACTAGCAAGTAACAGCATGACATAACAAGTCTATTAACAGGTAACAAATCTATAAATACTGCATATTTAAAAAACGGAGTATGAAATTCAATGGAATACCATACATGAGGTCATTCCAATGTACAAAGTCAATAGTAATAAAAAGAACTTTTTTTTTTTTTTTTGCGCATTTAAAAATATGAAAAAGAGGAAAAAATAACAGAAGATGCAGGGTATACGAGGAGAAAGAAATTATGTAGATAAGAAGGAAGAATAAGTCAAGTGGGGGGGAGGTCGACAATGGCAGGACCACATATTTTGTAGATAAAGTTTAAGTTCTTATTTGAACAGCTACTTTTGAGGAGTGCTTCTTATATTGAGAGGGAATAAGTTCCAAGCATGGGCTACGGAGTATTTACAAAAGGACTTTCCAATGTTTTTATTGGGTTTGTATATGTCAAGGAGGTGTTTGCTGGTAGTACGGAGGTGGCATTAGATTGAAGATGGAGGGGCAGAAACGGGAATCATTCAGGACAGTGTGTGCAATATGCAGTTGAGAAAGAAATAGATGTTTAGGGAATTCAGGCTATTGGAGTGTCATATGGGGGATGCAGTGATGGGATCTGTATGGAAGACTGAAGGCAATTTTGGCTATTTTGTTACATGTTTGCTCTAGTTTGGAGAGAAGCGATGTTTGAACACTAGTAAGGATGGGGGGGGGGGCAACGTAAAGAAGACGGGGCAGAAGGAGTGACTGAGTTAGGGAGGGTTTGGAGGAGGGTGTAAAAAATTTTTGGTTGCAATAGAGAAGACCAAGTTTCTGTTTATTTATATATATATATATATATATATATATATATATATATATATATATATATATATATACATTGTTGGATATGTACATTGAATTTTAGTTCATCATCAATGATTACTCCAAGGAGTTTGATATGGGGTTCAGGTTTGATAGTGGTGCTGTTGAGGGAGGTGGTAGAAATGGAGGGTTTGTGCAGAGCAAGTGTTTTAGGAAAGAAGAGAAGGAGTTTAGGTTTTTTTTTTTTTAGATTTTTAGTATGAGATGATCATCAGAAAGCCAGGTTTCGACGGAGGTGTGTTGAGTGAGAGCTAGAAGTTCAGGAATGCTGTGGGCAGAGGTGATGAGAGTGGAATCATTGGCATAATATAGAAATGTAGAGAGGTTAGTAGCAGAGTGAAGTTTGTTAGTGAAAATATTGAACAGGAGGAGGCCAAGGATAGATCCTTAAGGGATGCCAGTGTTTACTTGGAGGAAAGGGGAGAGGACAGTTTGCCAGAGAATGGATTGCTGCCTGCTAGAAAGGCAGCTAGAAAACCAGTTGACAGAGGAGGTAGAGAGATGAAGGTCAGAGAGTTTAGTTAGAAGTTTGGAATGCGAGACAGTATCAAAGGCCTTAGACAGATCGATGAATAAATAGGAAACGAGCAAGTTATTGTCGCGGCCTTCAGCTACTGTTTGGGTGAAAGAGTAGTGCAGTGGCTGTATTATGGTGCAGTCCAAAGCCATGTTGGGTAGGAGTTAGAAGGTTGTTGTCAAGAATGTGTTTGAGTGAGTATGGATGCACTTTTCCAGGATTTTGGAAAGAGGACAGGATAGCAATGGGTCAAGAAGTTGGAAGGATCAGTAGAGTTTCCATCTTTGTAGAGAGGGATTGTATAAAAGGATTTCCATATGTCTGGGACACGGGCTTCAGAAATGGAATGACTGATAAGTATAGAAACAGGGTATGCAATAGACTGTGCAGCGACTTTAAGAAAGTACAGGGGTAGTTGGTCAGCTGAGGGTGAGCAAGTCTTAAGTTTATTTAGGAGAGAGTTAATAATGGAAGTGGGAACTGGATGGAAAGCGAAAGGGTTGGGGAGGATTTTGCTATGTGGTGGTGGAGGGGGTTGAGTTAGAAGTACTATTTTGTGCAAGTTCTTGGATGGTTTCTATGAAATAGTTGTTAAGGGGAGTGGCAGTTTCAGAAGCAGTGTTGTGTGGGAAGGGGTTGGGAGTAGATGGGTTGACAGGGTGAAGCAGGTTTATTGATGGTAGTCCAGAATTTCTTTGGATTTTTATTGGGCTACATTGGCTAAAACAGAAGAAAACTTCATCTTTGTTGACTATTTTCTGTATCTTTGAAGGAGGAGAGAGGATTTGTTTTTAAGACAGGCTTTCCAGGCACCATCTCTTTTGTGTATAATGGAGCGGGTTTATTTTATGAGCCAGGAGGAAAAGTTGGATTTAATTCTGATTTTTCTACAAGGGGTAACTGAGTCGAGTGTGTCAAGGAAATTTTTACTGAAGGATTCTACTGCTTCATTGAGAAGGAAGTGATACAGGAAGGACCATTTAATGCTAGAAAGTTTGGAGTTTAATGCATCTGGGTCAAAGTAGGTAAGGTTTCAACATACTCTGTATACATGATCTTTTGGTGAATGTTGAGTGAATTTATGAATATAGGTAGGGGAGTGGTCAGAAAGAGTTAGGAAGTATGCCAGGGTTGTGATAACAGGTAGGATGTGAGGTAAGGATAGGTCCAGGTAAGGAGTTTTTGTTAGTTTGAGTAGGGGTAGATATGTGTTGGTGAAATCCACGAAGGCTGAGACTGAGTAGGGGATGAGGTACACAGTTTTGACCAGTCTATGTTAACATCTCAGAGTATAATGGTTTCGTAAAGGATATATTGAGTGAGCCAGGACAAAAAGATCTCTAGGACAGAAATATCACCAGGGGATATGTATATAGACACTATGGGAAATCTTTTGTGAGGGTTAAGGTGAAAGTTTACTATAATTTCTGCAGGTGTAAAGCTAGGAACAGAGATACAGAGTGGGGAAAGGTTAAGTTGATCGAAGTAGAGGATGGCAACCCCCCACCCCTCTTGTTGGTTCTATCTGAGTGAAAGATGTTGCAGCCAGGAAATAAGATTTCTGTATTACGAAAGTGAGGTGCAAGCCAGGTTTCAGACAGAGCAAGGATATGGGGAGTAGTGTTAGAAATCTAAGAGTGAAGTTCTGCTATCTTATTAACCATGCTTTGAATATTAACAGAAAAGATTTTTAGTGATTTGGGTGAAGGAGTGTTGGTATAAAGGGGTAGGTGAGGGGAGTGGTTTGAGATGAGATGTTGTGAAAGGTACAGGCAGGTGGTCCTGGATTGGGGTGGATGTCCCCGTCCAAGAAGTGTGTGTCAAAAAAAGTGAAAAGATATGCGAGTAAGTTCAGAGTAGTAGGATGTCTGTTTTAGAGTAGTGGAGAGAGAGGAATTTAGAAAAATAGTAATTCTGAAGAGGTCAGAGGGTGTGATGGGAAAGAGATGGAGAGAGAAAATACAGGTGAGAGGTAGTGTGGGTGCTGAAAGAAAAGGGGAGTGTAGGTGATTGATAGAGTGGTGTATGGTAAGAGGCTGTTAGTGAAAGGAAGAAAAGAAAGGTGGCAGAAAGATAGAGGCGCCACATGTTTAGAGATGAGTAGAGGATGAAAAAGAGAGTGGGAAGTGCAGAGATGAAAGGTATTGTGCACCAGTACGGATTATTGAGACGAACATGGGGTTACTTAAAAGATAAGAGAATAAGATTATGGCAAGGAAGGATGTTGAAGGGAGGGGCAAAAGTAGATGGTGTGACAGAAAGGAGGGTATGATACGGAAGTAACAGAAGGGAGCAGGAGTTAATGGATTGGCTAGAGGAAAGGAAGGGATGTGGCATGGATGGTATAATTGTAGTGAATGTGGGGGTGGGTGGGAATGGGGGCAAGGTAGGGGAGCAGAGTTAGCCTGAGTGAAGCGAAGGGTGAATGAAGTGGATAGGAGCGGGTAGGACCAAGGTTGATTAGAAGGCTAAACAGAAAAGAAAAACAATCAGGCAAGCAGAAAAGTAGGTATTAAAGAAGAGAAGAGGGAAAACACTCTTGAGCACTTGGAAAAAAAGTAGTAACAAGGAGAAGTCAGAGGTCTACAGAGTTTACAGTTGATAAGAGGAGGAAAAAAGGACAGTGTGTTAAGTGCCACTAAAGGGGAAAGAAAGGAGTTAAGCTATAAAAGTACAAGGTGGTAGGGGGAAGTTTGCTGCAGAGAGGGCTATGAAAAGAACAATGTAGAATGGGGTGGTGATGTACAAGCAGCTGTTAGAGTTGAGCAAGGAAGGACAACAGTATTCGTTTGTACAGACAGACTTTTAGGAATATCCTTTGTCTTTTCATAAAGAAAGGTATGTACATAACATTCACTGTTTGTTGGCTTTTTCTTGGTAGATGTTCAGAACCCCAGCAACTGCGGTTTTACTGTATCGCAGGCAGAACCTTTAGTATGGGCACTTCGCCCGACGAAACAAGCAGCTACACCAAGAGGATTTTAAAATGGCTCCTGTAGCTTAAGAAAGCTACAGTAGGCTGTAATTGGTCTTGTGGGGGAGGGGGGACAGAATAGACCAGAAAAGTGGTGGATAGCCACTAGTATGAAATAAAGTGCTGGCCCTGATTAGGCTTATAAGATAAGATAGAACCAAGGGGACTTCCACTGATAGTGGATCCTGGTTTTGAGACACACACCAATGTGAAAATCTCTTCCACTTGGATACGTAAGAGTTTCTGGTATTGGGTATCCTGGCCTCCAGCAGGACCCCGTCCTCAGAGAACAGGTGTCAAAGGAACTAACACTCTAGCACCCACACATTCCACTGAAGGATCGACAAGTGGGGATTTATAAGAGTTCCTTTGTCTTGTTTTAGAAGGTCCACTTTGTTCGGTAATTTGTGGTGACTGCTCTTGGCTAAATGCAGGAGAAGAAGGCATTAATGCTGTCTTCGCCAAAAAGGAGTCACCAAGCAAGATTTGTGGGATGTCCTGCTGAATTTTGAACAGGACTTTCAGAATAAGCAGAAGGAGAGGGAATGCATATAGAAACGCCCCATTCCAAAAGAACGAGAAGACGTCCACCTTACAAACCAGAGGATGTGGAACTCTGGCACAAAATTGTGAAAGTTGCCTGTTCACGGGGAAGGCAAAGATATCTACTTGGGGTATACCCCACTGGTAGACAATGTCCAGAAACATCTTTCTGAAGCATCCATTTGTGGGAATGTTAGGGACCTGCTTAAGGTGTCTGCCACACAATTTTGACTGGATGGAATGTACACTGCCTGAAGAGTCATCTGATACTGGATTGCCAGCACCCAAGTCTGAACTACCAGTCTGCAAAGAAGGTAGGATTTGGTCCCTCCTGCTTGTCCACATACCAGAGGACCGTCATATTTTCTGTGAACAGCTTTAGAGGTCCTAGGAGGAAGATAGGATGAAAAGTGTGAATGACTAGCAGCAGTGCTGTCATCTCCCTCACAATGACGTGTTCCCTTTGTTGAGATGCGAACCATACACCCTGTGCTTTCAAGTTTCCAAAAGCTGCCCCCCAGCCCATATCCGAGGCATCCCTGAACAGCTCTTGAACTGGTGGCAGATGGTGCAAAGGAAGTTCTGGATTGAGTGACACTTGTTGCATCCACCACTGGAGTTCTTTCTTCAGAAAGGGAATAAGTGGAATTGGAAACTCCTGGAGATGTGAATGCTGGATCCAAACTGACTTTAGGAAGCACAGGAGTTTTCTCAAGTGAAGTTTGGCCAGTGTTAACATTCGGATGGTGGATGCCATGAAGCCCAAAACCCTGAGGAACACACTGGTTGAAATGTGGTGCAGAGGCAGAAGGTTTTGGAAGTAAGAGGTGAGGCGTCTAAGGAGAGAGAGACCCTTCATGAGGTCTGTCTGAATCTTGCACCCCAGGAAAATGTGATCCTGAGAGGGGGTGAAAACAGATTTTCATGTTTTACAATAAATCCCAGATGCAGAAGAGGAGAAATGCTAAAATTTATATTTTTCTCCAAGATCTCTGGGGAGGTTGGCAGAAAGAGAAGATCAACCAGGTAAGGGAAAACATGGATGCCTTGAAGCCTGCAGTAGATAATCATTGGAGCAAGACATTTTGTGAAAACCCTTGGTGTAGTAGAGAGTCCAAAGGGCAGGAACTAAAAATGGCTGGAAGCCAGTGAGATACGTAAAAACTTCCTGCAAGCTGGCGTAGACAGGAATGTGCAGGTATGCATCTTTGATTTCCAGGGAGGCCATGTATGCTTGCGGCAGAATAAGGGGAAACAAAGTCTAAAGAGTTGACATGTACCTTCAGGAAGGTGTTGAGATGAGAAAGATTCAGAATCGGTCTCAAAAGACCATCTTTTCTGGGCACTAGGAACATTCTGGAGAAGCCTCTTCCTTTTTCATCTTAAGGAACCTCCTGAATAGTCCCTTGTCTCAGCAGGTCTAGCGGTACCTCTGGAAAGGAAGTTATTCCCTTGGTGGTTGACGGATGCCCCTGAAGGAAGGTAGGGAATCCCATACCAGAAAATACCCTTTTTGAATGACAGAGGGAACCTAGGAGTCCTGAGTTATGTTTCCCCAGGTTGGCAGAGACAAAGAAAGGCATTGGGAAAGAGTAAAGTGGGTGAGCTGGTTTGGGTAGTCAAAGGGAACCAGAGCTGTCAAGAAAGGGCCGTTTCTGAGACAGAGTTGCAGGGGAAGCCCTAGGCTGCTGAGGACTACCACCCTTTTTTGTTTTAAAAGGTTGATGAGGGCAGGAGTGTCTATGTACAAAAATCAGTTTAGTCAGACAATTCATTTGAAACTTGGGCACTGGGGAAACAAAGATGTGTTTCAATTTCTGCAATTCCTTATCTTTATCCTGTAGAGACAAATAAATTAGCTGCTGCAAAGCAAACAATGTAGAGTTGGCCAAAGGTGTGTCCATAAGTTTAGCTCCTTACCCTTTTCCTGCAGGGCCAAACAAGTTAGCTGCTGCAGGGCCAAACAATACAGAGCTGGCCAAAGGTGTATCCATAAGTTTAGCTTTAATGTCGAATAGTAATGGCTGGAGTCTTAACCAGGAGAATCTCCTTAAGACAAAGCCAGAGGTAGCTGCACTTAATGGATTGGTGGGCTACTTGAGAGGAAGTTCCAATCAAGGACGCAGCCAAAGTCTTACTCTCTGAGTTAGGCAAATCAGAAATGAACTAACAGAGTGGAGACAGAAGCTCTTGGACAAATTTAGTCACGTCTGTTTGGTAATTAATGGCTATAAATGCCAAGGTGGCAGAAGTGCACATTTTCTTGCCCAGTCTTTCCAGGATCCTGCTGTCCTTATCGGAAGGAAGGAGATTAGCTGAAGGCAGTAACTTGGATGGTTTGTCTGAAGCCACTGAAATAACCACTGGGTCTGCTGAAGGACATCTGAACAGAAACTTACAGTCCCCAGGTACCTTGTAAAATCTGTCAGGCTTCTTAGGAGGAGGAGGCTGGGAATCTGGGGTCTAGGAGGCAGAGGCAAATGTAACTAGAAATGCAGGTAACACAGGAGGAATAGCTGAAGGGCTAGGAGATTCCACCCGCAGAAGACTCAAAGTATCTCTTCTGTACTTCAGATATCCGAGTGGGTAGGCCCTAAGCTATCCTTACATGGAATAAATCTTCCACACTGACATTTGCCTTTTTTGGATGACATGAATCTTACCACACAACAGTAGCAACAGAAACAAGGATTCCCCAACAAAGCACTTATCTGAGAAAAAATGCTGGTACACACCAAACGACTTGGGCAAGCAAACCAACGTTTGCAGATGGCGTTCGGACTGGAAGCAGAGAAGTTCTGAGGATGGTGCATATGTATACGTCACTTTTATGGCTGACATATGACAGTAGCCTATGTGTGATGTACCACATACCTTACAGTAGCAAAAGACTTTTGTATGCTGGCTGACGTCAGGTGGCCTACAGTCAGAATATCCCTCATGTAAAGATTATTGCAACAGATGAACAGAAATGAATAGAAGGACATCCTTCTAAATCCCATCTGCCTATTTTAAGGGTACCTAGCAGATTATCATGTAAATTGCAGGCAGTAACACACAAGTCTGAATCAGAGGGACTGAGAAAACCTCAGTATTCTCCCATGGAAAACACTGGTACATACAAGCAATAGTCTCAGAGAAAGAGAAACTGCCACAGGGAAAACCATAAATTGAACTCTCCTCTGAATCTGAAGAGATATCTGAGGGAAAAAATTCATCTTTCTTTTCTGATTCAAAATTGTGAATCTCTTCAGGAAAACAGGAATCTCTCTCTTTTACCAGGAACTACTTTAAAAGAAGAATTGGCAGCCTGAATTAAACCCTGAGCCAGAACCAGTAAACTACTCTTATCCAAAGAAATCTGAGGAAGAATAGACACGTTTGATTTTGTTTCTTTTTGACAAGAAAAATGGGGCAGTCTTTCTTACTAATGGCAGCAGCTGCTTCCCCAGGAATGGTCACAGCATTCTGACACAAAACCTTCACTGTTCCCCCTACCAGGGCCAACAACAGTGGATTTCTCTTGCCTGCTGAGGGGACCCCAACAGCCACAGAGGATGTGGCTAACCCTTAGTCCATACTGGCTGTAGGTACTACACCAGAGAGATCTAGTTAAAAGATGAGTTGTCTGAGGAATCTGCTTTTGCCACAGCAAAGTCACCCACCTGCGGATGACGCAAACTGCTAGCCTGCTTTGCTGGCCAAGGTTGTTTGCTTAATTTTTTTCTTCTGGTAGGGGAAAGAAAGCAGACCATGGGACTAGAAATCTGTTCCATGGTCAAACTGAAAATGGTGCCTTTTCCCCCCACAGGATGACTAGCAGCAATTGCCAGTAAACACTACCAGTCCACATCAGTTCCTTTTTGACAGAAAAAAAAATAGTGACAAGCACTCAAACACCATGTCAGCCCTCAAAAGAAAAATAAACACAATTTCTTCCCAGAAAAAAATGTTTTCAGTTACTTTACTACTTTTAAATTGACAGGAAACAAACAAGTGCTCCATTTAAAAGTATGTTAAGTCTTATGACAGTTTGTTAAAACAAAACAATCTAAGATTTAAAGTAAATTTCCTGATTCAAAAAGTAATAATGCATCAACAACATTAAAAATGAAAGTGTTTCCTCCAAAGTGAAGTTATCTGCCCAGCAAAGGAAAGTACAAACCAAATGTCAATCCTTGAAAGCCTTGGAGAGCTTACTCTTCAGTGGCAGTAAAGCTCTGGAGGGCTTCGCACCCAAACTTGCCTTTTAGTCATCCCAGCTCGAGCTGCTTGACAGTTTGGTACATTGAAAGTGTCCTGAAGCTTTGGAAGCTGGCTGACTGCTGTATCCTTGGCAGACTATAACCCATACAGCTATGGCTACCTGCAGCAGTAATCGATATGATGAACATACAGCTACTACTTACAGTCACCCTGACACGGACTTGTTCAGTTATTTTACTGATTTGCAACAGTGCTGGTCATGGCTGTACAGGCTTCATGTTGAAATTAATCTGTTCCTCACCGAAAAAAGAAGTTAAGTACTCACCATGACGTTCCATCCGAGTAGTAGTTCTTCACTCGTCTTCAACCTGTGGGTTCCCGGATCCATACTGGATCTGACTCAGCCGCATATCCAGCATCTGATTGAATCTCAAAGTTCCTCCCCTTACCCATAATGCCCCTGTCTCCTTCCTCCCTTCAGATCAAGTTTGCTGCCTAATCCAGTACTATCACCCAGCCCAACGAAGACTTGTCCATACAAGAAAGCAACACAAGGATAAGAAGCACCTTACAGTGACCACCTCCATAACTTGTAGGAAGTACCCACTGTTCACAGAAGGCTGGGGGAAGGAGGGAGGGTGGTTGAAGACAAATGAAGAACAACTACTCAGATGTAATGTTATGATGAGCACATAATGTCTTGTTTTCTTTGTCTTCATTTGGTCCTCAACACGTGGGACAAGAGTCCCCAGCGACCAGACACCTGGGAGGCCTTCATGGAAGGATATTCTGGAGCACGGTAGAGCCAAAGGATGCCCTGTTCCTGGATACAATGTCCAATTTGTAATGTGAGATGAAGGTATGGGATGAGGACTAAGTGGCCACAGAACAAATATCATCTAATGAAACTCTGGACCAGAAAGTTGCTGATGTGGCCATAGACCTGGTGGAATGTGTTTTCAGCTGACTTGGCAGGGAAATCCCCCTGGCTGAATATGCCCAAATGATACATTGAGAAATCCAATGTGCAATGGTAACTTTAGGGATTGGTTTCCCTAAAAAGGGTTGGGAGTAAGAAATAAAGAGTTGGTCAGACTTATGAAATGTTTTTGTCCTGTGCAATTAGAAACATAACTGTGTGTGAACGTCCAGAAAATGCAATTTGTATTCTCCCTTGTTTTGAAAATTTGGAAATACGACCGGGAGGTCGATTATCTGATTAATGTTGGCCTCTTAGGTTGAAAAGATGGATTAGTACGCAAAGACACCCTGTCCTTGTGAACAATCATATAAGGGGCTTTGATCGATAGAGCTTAAAGTTCCAAAACTCTCCTGGCGGAAGTAATGGCAACCAGAAAGGCAGTCTTTCAGGATAGAAAGTGCATATCTACTGAAGCTGCAGGTTCAAAAGGAGGTGAAACTAAGGCTAGAGGTACTAGGGTAAGATCCCACGGTGGCGTAGGGTCCTTTACTGGGGGTCGAAGAAGAAAGGTACCTTTGAGGAAGGCTTTAAAGTTTTGAAGATGCTAAGGAAGTCATATTATACCCCACATGACAATTAGAAGTAGCCACAAATTGAACTTTGACTGTAGAAAAACTGGCACCTTGATGAAAAATTCCAGATAAAATTCCAACACAGCAGAAACTTGTTCCATGAAAAGATCTAATGCATGCTGAGAGGCATATGTAGAGAAACGTTTCCATTTACTGGAGTACACTTTTCTGGTGGAAGACTTATGAGCCACCACTAGAATTCTTTTGATGGGAGAGGCTTTTGATGGGAGAGGATAATCCGGGAGTCCTGACTATCATGGGAACTGAAGCAGCCAAGCAGTGAGCTTTAGACTGTCCAGGTCTTGATGGAGAATCCCTGAGGGATGAGAAACGAGATCCGGAACTGGATCAAACATCAATGGTGTAGCCAACAAATGAAACCTCAGAGATGGAAACCAGACTTGGCGAGGCTAAAATGGGGCAATGAGGATAACTAAGCTCCCCAGCCTGCGAGCTTTCTGAAGAAATTTTGATATTAAGGGAAGAGGAGGATAACCATACAGAAGACCGGGGGGCCAAGCATGAATCAGATTATCTCTGGGGGCTTCCCCTGAGGGGGATTCAGAGCGAAGAACTCGCTGCATTTTGCATTGGAAGGAGAGATGAATAGATCGCAGCAAGGCTGACCCCACTTGTGAAAGATCTGTTCTGCTACTGAAGGATTCAGAGACCACTAAAAGCCATCAGAATAGATCTGCTGAGCCTGTCCCCTAGAATGCTGGACCTCCCTGGAATGTGCACTGCCACCAGAAAATGGCACGAGGAGATCACCCATTCCCATACTCTCATGACCTCTTGGCATAGGGGATAAGATCTGGTCTCCCCTGTTTATGTACCAGACTACCATCATATTGTACACATCTGGATAGCAATCGTTCCTGAAGGAAGATGGGCATGGAGAGCCTGCAACGCTAAGAGCACTGCCCTCATCTCCAGGACACTGATATGCATATTGGTCTCATAGGAGGACCATGTGCCTTGAACTGCCCTTCCTGAGCAGTGCCCTACCTCACCCCAGCCGGGAAGCGTACGTAGTCACTGGGGCCATGGGAAAATGAGGGAGAAAGGGCCGTCCCCAAACCAGGTCTGAGGCAAGAATCTGCCAACAAAGAGAGTCCCTGCACACTCAAGAGATTTGGCCGGGGTGAGTCAAAAGAAGATCCAACATGGACCATTGTACTGCAAGCATCCACTGAAGGATTCGCATGTGAAGAAGATGTGCCAAGGGCAAGAGATTGATCCTGGCTGCCATGGACCTCAACGCCCTTAATACTACTTCCACTGTCGGGGACTGAGTTTGAAAAATGCAAAGCACATGTAGCTTCAGACTGCATATTTTGTCTGGAACAAGAAACACTTCAGTTCAAACTGTGTTTAATAATGCCCCAATGAAGTCTAAAGTTTGAAGAGGGGTCAGAGATGATTTGTTGAGATTGATGGTAATGCCTAACCTCTGGGCAAGAAGAAGAAAGGGATGCCTCGTTTGACAAAGTTGATGCCTGGAAGGGGCAGCGAGGAGCCAATCATCCAGGCAGGGAAATACCTGAATGCCCTGGAGTCTCAGGTGAGCCACTACTACTGACATCACTTTGGTAAACACCTTGGGGGCTGTGGTGAGACCAAAGGGGAGTGCTCTGAACTGATGACTGGCTCCTAGCCAGTAGCAAAGAAACCTCCAAGCATGTCTGCCCATCTTGATACGATAGTACGCATCTTGGAGGTCAATCGAGCACATCCAATCCTTCTCCTGCAGGAAGGGCAGGATAGACTGAAGGGTGACCATACGGAATTTCATCTTGGCCACTGAGGTTCAAGGTGGATAGATCCAGAATTGATCTTGGGTCCCCTGTCTTCTTTGGCAATAAAAAGAACCTGGAATAAATGCCTAATCCGGACTGGTCTTGTGGGACGTGTTGGATGACCCGTTTTTCTAGCAGCTTTGCAATTTCTAGTGTTGCATCCTCCCTGTGCATGCGTGGAATGTCCAGGAGGTGTTTCTGGGGTGGAGGTGGCTCAAGGAATGGGACTGAATAGCTTCTGGATATAATTTGCAACTCCCAATGATCTTTTGTGATGGACTCCCACTCCGTTAGGTGTAGCGATAGATGGCCCCCGACTGCCTCCAGAGATCGGCAGTTGGGAAACCCTTCAGAACTGCTGTGCTATCTGAGAAACATTCTCTAGACCTGTAATTTCTCAGACCCCATCTACCTCTAGGGAGACGTCTATCATATCTCCCTTTGCCCCTGGGGGAAGGTGAGTCCTAAGTGTCTCGGGGGGTGGGGTGGGGGGGTGGGGGGTCTGAGATTTCCGGAACCACATCTGCTTGGTTCCTTGTGGATTCCTAGAAAAGGATCTTTGAGGGACGGAGAAGAATCCCGATGGCAGACCAAGTCTTCCCGTCCTTCTCACTCTGAACTAAAGTTTCCCATACCGACTTCCCAAACAGGGAGGAACAGTCATGAAATTCCCTTAGTCTTTTCTTGGAATCAGAAAAGTCTTGGCCTTCCCAATGGAAGTGTTCCCTCAAGGTGTGCAAGGTTTCCCCAAAATAAAAATCCTCTGGAGGAGATACAGAAGGAATGGACTGCTCTGCATCAGAATCTTCAAAAGGGGAGTAAGAGTGTTCCTCTACATCAGAATGTTCTGAAAAAATGGAGCCCTGATCAGAAGAGGGAGAATCTTCCTCCACTCTGGGTCTCTTGTCGGGAGGGGGTTGGGAACCCCTGATAAGAGTAATTAAATCCTCAGCCATTTTAAGCATCTGCTTTTTAGGCATGGGGCCTGGAGATGGGCCCTGTGCAACAGGCCTCTTGGGATGCCTGGCTGATTTGGACTTAGTAAAGGCCTTAATGGAAAAGGAAGATGAGGGTCTAAAGACACCATGGGTGGAAGTGGACCTGTCCACATTAGGAAGCTCAACGCTCACAGTGGCTTCGGTGGTTGTAGTCTGGGTATGGGCCGAGGTACTTGCTGTCTCGGTTACAGAAGACACCGCCAAAGAAGTGTCGTCGGTAGTCAGGGACTGTGCAGGTGTCTCGCTGAGAACCGGACCACGTGTAGCTGGTTTTGGCGTGGTGTCGGTGGAGACCGCAGACCTCGTGTGTCGGTCCTTGTCCTTGCCTTTTTTGGACAAAACGGTAGTCGGAGTCTCCGACGACGTTTTATAATCAAAGGCTTTACCAAAAAGGTGTTGGGCGAACTCCGCCCGATGCTTAATAGTGCGTTTATTGAAAGTAGCGCAAAAGCGACAGCCCGAGACATCGTGGTCTGGGTCTAAACAAGGTATGCAGAGGGAATGGAAATCCTTATGCGGTATTTGCTTCCCACAAGAAATACAATTGTTAACTTTTTCTGACATCGGTCTGAGGCAAGAAAAGTTTCCCCAACGGGGTACTTAGCTTTAAAGAAGACTTCGGTTTCCAATTTTTCGTAAATTCAGGAGCTGGCTGACCGGCACTTGCGAACTGCTTCTGCTTCGGGCACCGCGCGGCAAAAAAGACTGGAGAAAATGGCGTCGGCTGTGTCTTGTATACACCTGCCTCAGTGACGTCAGGAAAGAAAGCGACAACAACCGACGCCGGACCTAGACTTTGGAATTCGGCTGACCGAGGACCCGCCTGACGGCAGAGAACCCATCTGTGATTACTGCAGCTGTATGCATGATGAACATCCGTCATATGGGATATTGGTGAATGACATCTTAAAAGGTCCCGAAAACTGACAGAGCTGGAGCCAGGCATGTAGCCTGATGGCAACGCCTGTACTAGCTGCTCTAGCGACTCCCTCAGTAGCATGGGAGAGGAGATGCATAGAAGTGTTCGCTACTAACTTTAGGTGGCCATACGAGCGGAAAACATCTTCTTGTCCTTCCATTGACATGTGCTCAGGGGTCGACTCAGCGATCTCCTTCACTAGATCTCGCTGCAGCCGAATCACATGTGCCATGTAATTCAGCGCTCGTACAGAAAAAGTTACTGAAGCGTGCACCCGCTTCTGGAAATGGTCCATCGCCCTTGACTCTCGGTCCAGAGGATGAACCATAGAGTTCTCCTGAGCGAGCTCTTTCCTAGTGGCATCTGCCTCCACCAGAGCATCAACTTGGGACCCCTTATCCCAGTGTGACCTATCTGAAGGGGGGGCTCAAAAATGTATCCAGGCATTTGGGGATGGGCTCCACCATGTCCAGTTCCTTCCACGCCAGAGATATTATAAGGTCCACTAAAGGATCTGTGCGAGGGACACCCAGGAAGTAGAGGGTCCTGTGCCAAATACCTCAAGGAACACCAATTCGTCCAAGGTAGGTTTCTGGGCAGACCACCCCCCTCGCTGGTGGTGGACATCCTCGGGGGGGGGGGGGTGCCCAGGGGGAACCTTCCCCTTTCTCCAAATCGGTGTCTTCAGTGAGAGACTCCGATGGGGAATCTAAGTGCCTCCTTTTGCACGTACGTTTGTGAGGGATCTCCTCAGTAGGGAATCTCTGGGGAGGACTTGCTAGCGTCTTGCTGCTCCCAAGTGGAAGTGGAAGAAAAGTGGCGGCAGGCTGTCCCTGAGATGGCAGGATGGCCAGAACCATCCCAGAAACAGAGGGAATAAGGGCAGAGCCTGAGGACGAGATGGTCAAGGGTCTTGAGGAAATCGAGAAAACCCTCTCCACCACATCAAAAGCCAAAGGGGAATGGACTTCCTGGGAAAGGGCAATAGGAGCTGGCAACCCTCAGACTAGACAGGAGAGTAAAAACCCAGCTTCCAGGCATCAAGATACTGAGGGGATGGCTGTGCTCTGACACACACAGAGCAAACACCAATCCCTTGGATCAGACGCCAAGTTTATGGCTCCAAGAGCTTGTCGGATCTGACCTGCTCAAGGTCATAGCCACCATCAAGGTACAAGGTACCGTCTGCGTCAATCCCTCGGCACAGAGTCCTCAGATCCAAGGGCTCCAAAACCGAAGGCCAGATCGGAAAAGAAGTAATTGGGGTGAAAATGGGCTGAGTGCTCCCCACTCCAGGGGGAGAGGGGGCAGGCAAGACTCCCAATCTGTATCTATGTGCGGATGAAATGCTGCATCATCCTATCTACCCTATCATCTTATTTCCGCTTCACTAAGGCTCCAGGTGGAGCGGGAGGAGGAGGTGACCGACACTAGCCTGGAGAGATGATGAGGAGACGCCTGAGCCGGAAACTGGATCTGGGGCTCCTCCGACTCCGTTTGAGAGAATGGAGTCGGGGAGACTCCGGTCATGGAATCAACCTCACTTTAGGTGGGGGGGGGGCAGCCGGAGTCAAGCGCCCGGCTTATCCTTTTTGGCAGATTTGTCCCCATCCACGGGCCTCTTGGTGGGAGTTTGAGTCCCAGTGGCCGGGGAAGCAGCAGGAGCAGGAGCAGAAGCCAGGGGCACAGGGACTTGAGTCTCCAAAGAGGGAAAACGGTCCCTCAAGTATTAATTTGTCCCTCCTGTCCTTACGTGCCCGGGGATTAAACCCAGCACTGATGAAACAGGTCTGGAGATGAGGTGCCCCTAAGCACATTATGCACACAGTGTGGCCATCGGCTGCAGAGAGCTTATGGCTGCACTCTGTACACTTTCTGAAACCTCGCCTGGGAGTGTCAGACATATCCCACGCAGGTCCAGCACACTCACAAACATACAAACCATGCATGCAATAAAAAAAAAATATATATATTTTTTTAAACAGACAAGGGGGGAGGTAGAAAGTAGAGAGGGACAGATAGAAGAAATGAGAGGATTTAATCCAAAAAATACACTTACCACAACTTTCTATGCTGAGAGCTCATATCACGATGTGGACATTACAGAAGGCAAACTAGATCTGAAGGGAGGAAGGAGACAGGGGCATTACGGGTAAGGGGAGGAGTTTTGAGCTTGGATCAGATGCTGGAAATCTGGCGAGTCGGATCAGATACTGATCCGGGAACCCACAGGTTAAAGACCAAATGAAGATGACTACTTCAGATAAAATGGTTTATTCCATATTGTATGACAGTGATATCTGCAGACTGGTATTAACAGCAGATGGAATGCATAACAGTGAGGAAAAAAATCTGAATTGCCATCCCTGGAGAAAAACTTACTTCTGTGAACTAGATAATTAAACTATGTCTGTACTTTTTTTTAAATAAGGTGAAAGGAAGAGTTGGACAGAGCAGCATTTAGCAAAGTATAGTTGTGTAAAATCTTATAATAGTCAACATCCTTCTTTTCACTGCTGCAGTATTTCTTACCTCTGAGATCTCCTGCTAAGGATAACCCAACATCCTGCCAGTATACCAAAGCCTTTTACTAACAAGGGAGCATCGTACATCAGCTGTATGCCATGTCAGTGTAGGGCATAAAGTGACGTATGTAGGCAGGGAGGAGAAAGGAAAAGAGGAACCTTCCACAAACCCATGGAGGACAGCCTTAGTAAAACCTGCCATGGCCCTGGAAATAAAATCCAATATGTCATGTTTTGTGAATGAGTGAACTGAAGACCAAATATCTGCCTGAAGGATGGAGTTGGTGTCCAAACCTTTGAAGAAAGCCCCCGAGAAAGCCCCTGCTCTGGTGGAATGAACCCTCACAGAAGCAGAGACAATTGCTCACCATGAAAAGAATAAAAGGAAATGGCCCTGAAAATCCAAGAGTAGATGGTTTGCTTATAAACAGCCATAATCCAATGTTCTGGTACGAAAAGAAACAAAAAGCTGATCAAATTTACAAAAAGCCTTTGTTTTGTCTAGATAATATCTGAGATGTCTAAGTAAATCCAAAGTATGAAGGACCTTTGCACTGACATATTGTGGAGAAGGGAAAAAAAGAAGGAAGCTCTACAGACTGATTACGTGAAAACTGATTAACCACTTTGGGCAAAAAAGGAGGATTTGTACAGAGACACACCCTGTCTCTGTATTAAAAAAAGAAAAAAAAATTGGACTGCCTTCCAGTCCTGTAGCTCATAAACCCTTCTGGCAGAGGTTAAAGCAAATAAAACAGTCTTCAGACTGCAACATCGCAAAGAAGCCACAGGCTAAAAACGAGCCTGAGTCAGCTTTTCCAGAACAAAATTAAAGGAGCTGGAATGGGCTTTCTTGTGGGGGGGGGTATGAGATGAAGAATGCCTTTAAGAAACCCTCTTGACCTCAAAGCTAGAGGCAAAGGAGGAGTAAGTGGCAGACAGGCATAAATGGCTGACAAGTGAGCGGTCAATGAAGAGTGAGCCAAGCCAGCATGCAGAAGTTCACAAAGGTAGGAAAAAAACAAAGGGACCCCCACTGAAAAGGAGTCCTGGTGATGTGTGAGACACCAAACAGAAAATCTTTTCAATTTGGACATATATGATTTTCTGGCAGTGCATTTGCTGGCCTCCTGTAGGACCCTAAGCACATACATGTGATGGAAAGAGATCAAGACACTCTCACACACAGCGTCAACTGAACAGTGGACAGATAAGACTGAAGGAGAGTTTCTTTGCCCTGTGTGAGAAGATCCATGTGGTGAGAACTAGTGATGAATGCCCCTGGCCAGATGGAATAAGAGGAGGAACCAGTGCTGTCTGGGCCAAAAGGAAGTCACCAACAAGATTTTTGGAGAGTCCGTCTCAATTCTGCAAAGGACTCTTGAAAGAGGAGGAAAGGCATATGGGAAAGTACACTTGTGTAAAATCTTGCCACAACAGTAGATGTCCTCTTCACTGTTTCAGTATTCATAACAGAAGAGGAATTTCCTGCCAAGGATAGACCAACATCTGGCAAGTATACCAAAGCCTTTAGCACTTACAGGCACCATACATCACACACACGCTACTCGCACAAGGAGTAGGGCATAAAGGTGATGTACATACTCAGAACTGAAAAAGCCCTATCAAGGGCAAAATGTTCCTAGGGACAAGGAAGAACATGGGCATTCAGAAGAAGAAAAGATAGAAGAGCCCCTCAGCCAGGATGGCAAGAAGAACAGACTAGAGCAGAGAGAGCAATGAGGGAAGGTGGGAGGGAGCAAATACTGCAACAGTGAATAGAAGGACATCTACTGTTATTTTAAGATTTTTACACAACTGTACTGTGTCCTTCTATATCACTGTTGCAGTATTCATAACAGAAGGAAGAGTACAAAATGGTCAACAGGAAACCTGGGAGGAGGATGGCACTGAATATTCCTCTAGAAACCCATGCAGGATAGTCCTGGCAAAAACAGCTCTAGCCCTGGAAATAACATTAAATTTATAATGCTTAATGAAGGTATGGACAGAAGACCAAGTGGCAGCCTCACGTTATCCTGCCCCTTGAAAAAAAAGCACCAGAAGAAGCAACAGCTCTAGCAGAATGAGCCTTCTCTGAAGTGGAAGGACATTTACCCTAAAAAGAATAACAAAGAAATGGCTTTAAAAAGCCAGGAATGGATGGTCTGCTCAGAAACAGACCCAATGACCTGGGATGAAAGGAAACAAAAAGCTGCAAAGATTTGCGAACTTCAATTTTCTCTGCAAACCCAGGGTGTGAAGAGCCTTCACACTGGCAGAATGCAGAGAAAGAATAAAGGAAGACAGATGAATAGCCTGATTAAGGGACAACTCATTGACCACCATGGACATAAAAGGATCAGTACAAAGAGACAATGGCTCTGCAGAAAAGTAAGAAAGGAGGAACAGCCATGTCAATGTTCAGACACACTCTTGGCCAAAGTAAGAGCCAAAACAACGGTTTTCCCAAATCAGTCACCAGAGCTGTGGATGAGGGCAAGGCACTTCATACAGCCTATCTTGATCTGGCCAAGGCATTTGATACCATTCCCCACTCAGGTATTATTGACAAACTCACCAAACTAGGCAACAATCCCTATATCACTAGGTGGGTTGCAAACTGGCTCACAGATAGAACCCACAGTGTGAAAGTAGTGGACTCCAATTCAGACTGCCGACCAGTCACGAGTGGAGTCCCACAGGGTCCAGGGTCCTCTCCTGTTTGGCACCTACTTTCCAGAAGTCCAGGCCAACATGGAGGGACTCTGGCTGACCAAGTTTGCAGACGACTGTAACCTGGGAGCCATTATTAACTTCCCAATTGATGTAGACATCCTATAGAAAGGCATCACTGAGACCAATTACTGGTACCAAAACCATGGCCTTGAGCTTAATGCCAAAAAATGCGTCATCATCCTCTTCGGGAAAAACTCAGTTCCCACTACCACATTGATAGGGAGCCCACTGAAGATAAGAGATCTGGGGACACAGGTTGAAAGCAACCTCTCCTTCGACCACCACATTGTCACTGTGGTCAAAAAGTCCTTCTATGTGGCACATCTCATTACCAAGGGTTTTGCATCCAGGAAGAAAGAGGTCATCATCGCTCTCTACTCTTCCCTCATTAGGCCAGTCATCGAGTATAATGCCCCACATTTGGCATGTACCTCACTAGACACAAACAACAGCTGGAAAGGCCACAAATGTACCTCACGAAGAGGATCCTAGGCCTTAAATACATCTCCTACATGGACAGACTAAAAAAAAACTCCAGTTATTCTCTGTCTTATATCGTCTAAGAGGCTATCTCTGCTCGACTTACAAAGCCATGTCTGACCCAGCTCTGTTAGAAATGCTACATCTAAAGAAATCCTAATTCCTCAGCACCACACGCTCCAGAGATCTCAACTTCATTACCACAATCAAAAACGTGCTGGAGGGACAGGTTCATAACCCAGAGACTGCCCATACTCTGGAATAAACTTCCCATATATGTCAAGCAGAGCACCTCACTGGCACTCTTCAAGAGAAATCTTGAAGAGTGGATGGGAAATAGAAAGTTCACCCCAGGGATCACTCCAGTGGCTCTACTTGATAGAGGTACTGGGATCTAACGTCGGGCGGCACAATGCCAGGGCACTTCTATGGGCTAGGCTTGTAAAGGCTCCAGGGCCAATAGCCTAGTACACACCTATGAACCTAAGTACAATGTTGTGAGGAAGCTGAAACAGCAGGCTCGAAAGGAGCAGAGTCAATTTTTCAAGAATAAAACTGAGGTCCAAGGAAAGTGGAATAGACTTTCTGGGAGGCCTGATATGAAGGACAACTTTAAGAAATTGCTTGACCTCAAATCTAAAGGACAAAAGGAGGAGTCAAAGGCAGACAAGCACAAACTGCTGACAGATGAGCTTTAACTAAAGAATATGCCAACCCAGCATGGAGCAGATTACACAAATAAGAGAACTACAGGAATATCTGCAGAAAGGGGATCCCGACAGCGAGAGGAACCAGACAGAAAATCTCTTTCATCTGGACAAATAATTTCCTGGTAGTGGCTTCCTGGACTCCTGCCAGATCCAAAACATGCCTTCAGAAAAGAGGTACCTAAACGGGATCAAAACCCTATCACCCACAGTGTCAGTTGAGGAGTGGCAAGTGAGGATGGATGAGAGACCCCTTGTCTTCTGTGTGAAGGTTTACCCAATGAGGCAAACTGTGGTGACTGCCCCTGGCCAACTGAGAAAGAAGGGAGATGTGTCTGGAACAGGCTACCCATCAATGTGAAGCAGAGTTCCTCCCTAACCCAATGTAATGGTAACTTCAACTGGATATGGAACAGGAAATTCATCCCTGTCTTGGCACCCATGTCTCTAACAGACATAGGCAAACTGTAAATGGCTCATATCCCAGGATCCTGCTTGTAAATGTTTTCAATCTCCCAAGTCCCTGCTTACAATTATCAAGGGTACCAGAACTTTTCAGACATTTGGGATGCACAGCTAGGCTTAAAAAAAGGCCCTTGTGGCCATTACCCTAGTAAGCACTGATGAACCTAAAGGATTTTGGCAGAGTCCTGCCTGATCTTGTACAAGACTCTTGGCAGCAGATAAAGGGGAGGAAACTTGTACAGAAACACCCCATTCCAAGGAAAATCCACTTTCCAAGCCAGAGGACTTCAGACTCTGGAACAAAATAGAGGAAATTGTCTGTTCTGAGGAGAGGCAAAAGGGTCTACCTGAGGAATACTCCACCAACGGACAATGTCCAGGAACACATCTCTGTGAAGCATCCTTCATGATCCTGTGTGCTGAACCTACTCAGAGTCTGCCACTAGATTGTGCTCCAAGGGAATTTAAACAGCCTATAGAGTCACTTAATACTGGTCAGCTAGATCCTGGACCTGAAAAGCTAGTCTAAAAGGAGGCAGGGACCTTGTACCCCCTTACTTGTTGATATACCACATTACTCTGGTGTTCTCTGTAAAAGCCTTGAGGGGCCTGGGATGAAGGAGGAAATAAAAAGCCTGAAAAGCAGAGCCTTAATCTCCTTGATTCTGATGTGGTCCGATCTCTGATGAAGAGGTCAGAGACACTGAACCTTGGGAAAACTGAAAGAAGCCCCCATCCCCTGTCTTAGCCGTCTGTAAAGAGCTCGAGTCGGGCTGGAGCCTGGAAAGGAAGCCCTGGGTTGAAAGAAATTTGATAAATCCACCTCTGAAGTTTGAGACAAGGAAGAAAGAAAGATGACTGGGAACTTTGGGGGATGGCAATGCTGAAGCCACACTAACTTGAGGTACCAGTGTAGCTTTCTCATATGAAGCCTGGCCAGAGGAAGCATGGGAATGGTGGAAGCCATGAACCAAGGACCTTGAGAAAGTCCTTGTCCATGAATGATTCCAAATGAAGAAGTGACTGGAAAAAATAACAGATAGGGCCCTTGGGAACAGAGATGTCAGCATATGTATGGTCTGGATACTGCACACAAGGAAAACATGATCCTGAAAAAGGATCAGAGTGGATTTTTGAAAGTTTATTGTGAATCCCAAATTCTACATCAGGGAAATAACTGAACTGAGATCCTGAAGCAGAACCTCTGGGGAGGAAGCCTGAATGAGCAGACCACTGAGATAAGGAAAGATCTGAACAGCTCTTTTCCTCCAAAATGCAACAAGAGGAGTGACACTTTAGCGAATACCCTTGGGTAAGTAGAGAGATTAATGGGAAAGAAGAGAACTGAAAATGTGAGGAAGAAAAAGAGAAACACAAACATTTCCTGAAAACAGCATGGATGAGGACATGAAGGTAGGCATCCTTGAGATCCACAGAGACCAGAAAGCCTGAGGAAGAAGGGGAAATAAGGTCTGAAGAGACAATATCCAAAAGGAAGTAATCCTGAGAAAGATATTGAGCTGAGAAAGGTCCAGAATAAGACTCCATATGCCCTCCTTCTTGAGAACCAGAAACATTCCGAAATAAAAAACCCCTCCCTACCTGGAGTAACAGAGAATGAAGAATCTCTGGGAAAAGAGAAAGCTGTCCCTGAGGTTGATGGATGCCCATAAAGGGAGGAAGGGATTTCCAAACCATGAAATACTCCTGACAGATAATGGATAGAAAGTACAGTTGTGTACCTACCATAAATGTAGATGTTAGAGTGTATTTTGCAGTCATTACACTTGGGTTATCCTGCTGGCAGGCTACCCGCAGTCAGCCTGAATTCCAAAGTCCTGGTCCGGCGTCAGTTGCTGTCGCCTCGTCCCTGACGTCAGTGCGCCAGGGGTATAAAAGATGCAGCCGACGCCATTTTCTTCAGTTTTTCTTGCCCCAGATGTCAGGTGCCCCCAAAAGGGTAGGCTAAAAATTCTGCTTATAAAAAAGCATGCACTAACATAAACATTACCTTCATCTAAAAGCAAATACACCACATAGGTTGTATAGAATAGAGAAGTACAGATAAGTCCCAGCAATGAAAGGGGGATGGTGGGAGGGTAACCTGGACTGCAACAGTGAATACACTCAAACATCTACATTTACGGTAGGTACACAACTGTACTATGTTCATCGTATTTCACTGTTGCAGTCATTACGCTTGGGTTGAATCCCAATGCTGAGGTTGGGTGGCTGGGCCTAAATAGAATTAGGAGTGGCTATGAGGCCTTGCAGAACTGCAGTGGCGAAGCCTGCTCTGGATTTAGAGTAAAGAGGTTAGTGGTACTGCTTTGTAAAAGTGCGCACTGAAGTCCAAGTTGCAGCCTCCAAAATATCCTTGGCTGATACTCCTCTGAGGAAGGCTGCTGAAGTGGCTGCTGCTCTGGTTGAATGTGGCCTAATGCCCTTAAGCACTGATTTGCCATGTTGTGAACAGCAAAAACAAATGTAGTGGCCTATCCATTTTGAAATAGTCTGCTTTGAAATAGCTTTTCCTTGCGATCCTGCAGCATATGCCACTAAGAGTTGCTCAGTCTTTCTGAAAGCTTTAGTTTTGTCCAAGTAGAAGCATAGCTGTCTGTGTATGTCCAAAGAATGCAGAAGTCTCTCCCCTGGATTCTGTGGGTTTGGATAAAAAGTAGGCAAATGAATGGTTTGGTTAAGAGCCACACTGGACACTACCTTAGGCATAAATGTTGGGTTTGTCCTTAGAGAAACCCTGTCCGGATGGAAAATAATAAAAGGCTCCACAGCCATTAATGCCTGCAACTCTGAGACTCTTCTTGCTGACGTTATTGCTAGGAGCAGAGCTATTTTCCGTGATAAGAATTTTCTCAGCTGTATTGGCTGACTCAAAAGGAGGCAGTGTGAGCTTTTCCAAGACAAAATTGAGGTCCCATGCAGGTATTGGTGTTCTCCTTGGAGGTCTTATGTTTTTGGCCCCTCTGCCTTAGCAGTGGATGTGAAAAAATAGGCGGGTCCATACTGTAATGAGCTAAAATGACAGAGGCATGGATCTTAATTGATGAGAAGGATAGGCCTTTGTCCAGTATCTCAGTTAGGTATTGTAAAATCTGAGGAATATTTGGTACAAGCATGTCAATTCCTTGTGCGTGGTTCCAAGCACAGAATCTCTTCCATTTTTCTGCACAAGATTTTCTGGTGCTGGGCCTCCTGGCCTCCAAAATAACATCCATAACTGCTTTAGAGAGAGGTGTGCTCTGAGTGGTTATATTATCCGCCATGCAGCCAGATTTAGGGTTCTGAGTTGGCCGTGCAGGATCCGATTGTTTTGTTGGGTCAGTAAATGAGGAATTTGAGGTAATGTCCAGGCTGGGCCCTGAGACAAGCTCTTTAGGACTGGATACCAGTGCTGGCGTTGCCAGTCTGGGGCAATCAGTATCATTTTTGGCTTCTCTTATCTGACCTTTAGGAGTACCTTGGGGAGGAGAGGCAGCGGAGGAAAGGCATATACTGTAAGGGTTTTCCAGCTGAATGATAGAGCATCCACTTTCCATGCTTGTTTGTGATAAGTCCTTCTTTGTAGTTGGCAGTTGTGAGGGGAGGCAAACAGATCTATGTCTGGGCATCCCCATTTCCTTGTTATCATGCTGAAGATTTGTGGATCTAGTTTCCACTCGTGAGGGTCCATAAGGTTTCTGCTTAGTTCATCTGCAGGAATTGTGCTTGCAAGTGTACTTGATAAGTCAATTCTGTGTTCCACAAAAGCATGGCTTGTCTGCAGAGAGGGTAGGAATGTGTGCCTCCTTGCTTGTTTATGTACCACATGACTGTAGTATTGCCCGTCTATCAGCAGTTGTCCTGGATGAAGTAGATCCTTGAAGGCTGTCAGGGCATTCTGAACAGCTAGCATCTCTTTTTGATTGATATGAAGATGCATTTGGCTTGTGCGCCATGTGCCCTGAATACATTTTCCTGCCATGTGGGCTCTCCAGGCATAATCTGATGCATCTGCTGTTAGTGTCTCCCTGGCGCTGGGTAAAGTGAATGGCTGTCCCTTGTAGTAACAGGCCTGTGCCCACCATCGAAACTCCTGTTGCAGGCAGGGAATAAGGGTAATTAATGTTTCCAGGCTGTGGCAATGTTGAGTCCAAACACTTTTTAGATGCCACTGTAGCTTCCTCATATGCAGTCTTGCATATGGAATTAGAAGAATACAGGATGCCATGAAGCCCAAAGCCTGCAGAATTTTTCTTGCAGATAACTGGGTCTTTTTTGCCATTTTTTCGAAGTAAGAAGTCAGTTGCCTTTGTTTGTCTTGAGTGAGATAAGCCATCTGGGTAGCTGTATTTAAGCCTGCACCCAGGAATATTATCTCTTGAGAGGGTATCGGTTTTGATTTATTTTCGTTTACTGTGTACCCTAGGCAAATTAGTAATCTTTTTACAAATGCCAGATGCTTCAGTAGAATGTCCTTGTTCTCTGCTTGAATAAGGCAGTCGTCCAAGTAGGGATATATTTGGATTCCTCTCTGTCTGCAAAATGCAATTACTGGTGCCAGGCATTTTGTGAAGACCCTGAGCGCAGTAGATAAGCCAAAGGGCAGTGCAGAGAATTGGTAGTGCAGTGAGCCAGCTATGAATCTGAGGTATCTTCTGCAGGACTGTCTGATTGGGACATGCAGGTATGCCTCTGAGGTCCAAAGTTACAAGCCAAGCCTTCTTGCCCAGCATGGGCAGAAGCTGCTGCAAAGTCAACATTTTGAATTTTGGAATGTCCAGAAAAGTGTTTAGAATAGAAAGGTCCAGTATTGGTCTCCAGGCTTTGTCCTTTCTGGGTACCAAGAAAATTCTTGAGTAAAGTCCTTGTCCCTGCTCTCGCTGTGGTACTCGCTGAATAGCCATCATGTCCATGAGAGATGAAACCTGCTTTTGTGCCTCTGCCCATTGATTGTGTGTCAGGTCTGGCATACCTTTTGCCTTTGGAAGGGTGTGAAAGTGGAACCTGTAGCCCTGAGACACTATATTCAAGACCCATTTTTCCTGGGTGATCATGTGCCAATTTTGTGAAATAAGTGCTAGTTTTCCCCCTAAGGATGCTGCCAAAAGATATGTGCTTGGCATTGGCAGAGGAAAGTCATTGGGACTGTTTCCTATATGGCTGTGTTTTGTCTTCTCCGCTTTTGGAGGTAGAAGCACCCCACTGTTTAGGCCTGTATGAGCCTTGGGGCTGGGATCTGCCTCTAGGGTGTCTGTATCTGCCTCTTTGTGGCCTGTCTGACACTGGAAAGGACCAATTCTTAGAAGGCCAGTTCCTGCTAAATCTGGGTGGCTGTACTTGTAAGAAATCCTTAACTGTCTGCATAGATTTCGCTTTATCCTCCATTTTCTTCAACACCTCTTCTGCCTTAACACCAAACAAAGTAACATGCTGTAATGGAGCATCCAATAATTTTGCTTTAACATTATCAGGCAGATTCTGTTCCTTTAACCAAGCATGCCTTCTAATGACAGTACCTGTAACAGCGGCCCTGCAAGAGGCCTCCAGTGAATCAAAACCACATTGCAAAGTATGCTTTCCCACTTGTTCAGCTGCATGCAATAAATCCTGCAATTCCTTGTATTCAGAACATTCAGAATTTGTCAACATTTTCTGTTTTAGCAGTGACATTAAGTACTGCTGATATTTAAGCATATGAAACTGACAATTTAAAGCCCGTACAGCCAAGGTAGCAGAAGTGTAAACTTTTTTCCCCCATCTGTCCAGTGCCCTAGAATCCCTATCAGAGGGGACAGGGTTTTTTGCAGTGGAAGCCTTGACCCCTTTGGGACCCTGAGATATAGTTTCTGGGTCAGCAGCAGGGTTTTTATATAGAAATTTATGAGAATCTGTAACCCTGTAGTACCTGTCTGGCTTAACAGGTGCAGGGGGTAAAGAGTCAGGAGACAGGCCGGATTGAAAATATATCATCTACAATGTCTAGAACAGGTGGAATAGCAAGAGGTCTGTGCTGAGGTAGCAAAAGGAAATCTCCGAGCCTTTTCTTAGATTCTGAGTAATCTTGGCTCTCCCAGTGAAAATGCTCCCTCGTGGTATGCAGGGTTTCCCCAAAAGAATAATCCTCAGGAGGAGAGGCTGAAGGAATAGATTCTTCAGCATCAGAATCCTCATAGGGAGGAAGAGAGTATCCGTGTTCTGAAGAGGAGTCAGACGAAATGGAAACCTGATCAGAAGAGTCATATTTTGTGTCTTGCCTAGGCCTCTTATCAGGAGGGGGATGGGAACCCCTGATCAAAGTAATTAGGTCTTCGGCCATTTTAAGCATCGGTTTCTTAGGCATGGAAGTCTGTCCAGGAGAATGTTGTACTTATTTCTTTGTCTTTAAAGCTGTTTTAGTCTTTGTCTTGGAAGCTGAGGTTGGCTTGACATATAACTGTGCAAGTCTGAAAACACCCTCAGAAGCCGATGCCTGCTCAGCGGCTCCGAACCCATCTGAGGGAATAGTGTCCGAGTGTCCAATACCTTGAGTAACCAGAGGCCTATTTGTCTCCAAGTGGAAGCGGCCTGTGGCTCTGAGGTAGCGGGTGTCAGGGGCTGCAAAAGCGCCTCACTGAGAACCGGCAAACGGGTAACTGGCCTAGTGGAGGCTTTGTCGTCTGTTTTGGACCTCGGATGTCTGTCCTTTTCTTTGCGCTTGTTATAAACTCCGGTCATTGGCTGTTCCAACGTCATTATATAATTAAATCTTCAGCCAAAGTAATGAAAGGCAAAATCGTACCGACACTTAATAGTGCGTTGGTTAAATCTAGCACAAAATCGACAACTGGCAACGTCGTGGTCAGGGCCTAGGCAAGGAATACAGTAAGAATGAAAATCCTTATGAGGTATTTGCTTCACACAAGAGATACAACCGTTAACTTTTTCTGACATCGGTCGGGAGCAAGAAAAAAAAGTTTCCCCAATGGGGTACTTGGCTTTAAAGAAGACTTCAGATCTGAAATTCGATTTCGAAAATCTCAGGAGTTGCGAACTTGCGAACTGCTTTTGCTTTGGGCACCGCACGGCAAGAAAGACTGAAGAAATTGGCGTTGGTTGCATCTTTTATACCCCTGGCGCACTGACGTCAGGGAAGAGGAGCAGCAACCGACGCCGGACCAGGACTTTGGAATTTAGGCCAACTGGGGGTAGCCTGCCAGCAGGATAACCCAAGTGTAATGACTGCAACAGTGAAACACGACGAACATCTCAACAATCTGTTGCAACTCTTAACCGATTCACTAGGGACAGAGAAAGGAGGAAGGATAAGGAAACCTGGCTGAGGGAAAGGGGACATAGATTGTCAAATGGAACCTGGCTTGTCCTGAAAAGTTTTCTGGGAAGTCGGGGTCTGAGTAGACCTAGCCAGATGCACACGTCTAGAACCTTTTTTTTACTTTGGGCAGAGGGACAGACTGCCTGCAAACAAGAAGCTGACTTGGAGGGGTAATTTCTTTGAAACTTAAGAACAGCAGAACCAAAAAAATGTTTCAACTGATGCAAGGCTCTGCTGTTATCCTGAAGAGACAAAGTTCAGCAGCAGCACCACCACCAGAGAGATTTTTGTTATCCAAAGGAGCATCCTAACATTTGGCCTTAATGTCATCAGATAATTCCTACAGACAAAGACAAAGGTAATGCCTCATAATGGAACCACAATGCAGCAGTTCTGGAAGAAATATCACATGTATTGTAACTGCATTTGATAGACTGGTGCTCAACTTGAGAGGTGGAACCCAACAATGAAAGGGCAGAAGCCTTCCCCTCACGATCAGGAAGATCAGAAATCACCTGAGAAAGGAGGGCCAAAACATACCTGGTCATATGAGTCTGGTAGTTAATGGCCCTAACAGATAAAGCAGCAGCAGTATAAACCTTATTGCCAAGCCTCTCCATGGCCCTAAAATTCTTGTCTGAAAGACGCAACTTGGTAGAGTGCAACAACTTGGGAGGGTTTCTCATAAGAAACCGTCACTAGAGGACACTTTAATACAGACATTTACATTTCTCAGGCATTTTGTAAAATCTATCAGATTTCATGGGGGCTGGGGGATGAAAATCAGGGGCCAGAGAAGTTGATGAAAGTATCCAGGACAGAAGCCATAACTGGGGGGGCAGCAGACAGCTTGGAAGATTCCACCTAGAGGAGCTCATAGTATCGTTTCTGGAAACGAGAATCTTGACAGCAAACAAATTACATCATAAGGCAAATAGTGTCCCTAAAGGAGAGTTCCTCTTAAGGGGACTCTTGACTAATACAATACTCTTCCTCTTAGCAACAGTCCAAGGGGGAAGAAACTTGAGAATAGTAGGCTAAAGATTCTTCTCTCAAATCTTGATCCTCAGAGGAATCCAGCTCCCCAGGGTCTTTTAAGAGGAGTGGAAGACAGGGAGGGGCAGGCACAGACACCCCTTGAGGAGTCTTTAAAGTATTAACACCCAAGCAAAATCCTGACATACACATTAGGGATCTTTCACTGCAGGGGGAAATACACTTGCTTTTCTGTTTCCTTATCTTCGGGACTTCCACACAAAACACCCTGGGATGATGAGACACTTGGCAGCACTCAGTAAGAGTAGTAAGGATTCCACCCTCACTAAGATCTGCAAACTCCCTCGCAGTTCCTCAGATATAATCAGTCGAGGTTCCCCCTCAACATCTGCAGCAAATGTTTGTAAGGCCTCTGAGGATGTGCGATAAGTCAGATCCATGCCATCCTCTGACAGGGTCACAGAAGAATCCAAAGCAACAACCAAGTGATACTGCAGGCTTTCACTAGCCTCAAGTGACACGTCCGGGAGAGGGTGGAGAGTAACCATATCAGACGCAATTTTTTTTGCCTGTTTCTTGGCTAATGGATGAGACAGGAAGACTCTGCCACAGCATCTTCAGCCAACAGCTTAAGGGGTTGGTTTTCAAGGTAGATTGATAAGGAAGAGAGATGACTATGTAGGGCTTGGCAAACAGAACACTGCATATGGTCATGGAAAGTGTCCAAACAGAAGAGACATTTGTGGCATTCTTTATAGGGAATCTGCCTACCACACTGACATTTTCCCTTTCTGGATGACATGAAATCAACCAACACTAAATAAAAAGGAAGATAAGGATAAACCCCAACAGGGCAGTTATCTGAAAAAGGCTCGTTCACCAGCACAGAAGAAAGGCATGACCAATGATGCAATGATGGCATTCAGACTGGTGGCAAAGAAGTTCTGAGTATGTGTCCATATGTCAAATTTATGTCCTATGCCTTGCATGGGGAGGTACATGTGACGTATGGTGTCTGTATGTATTCAAGGCTTTGGTATACTGGCCAGATAATGGGCTATCCTTAGCAGGAGATACCTCTTCTGTTATGAATACTGCAGCAGTGATATGGAAGGACATCACTCCCTTCCATGAAAAAGACATGGTGTTCACCTTCCAAGTCAAAGGACTTGGGACTCTAATAGAATTGAGGAAGTTGCCTGCTCAGAGAGAATGAAAAAAGATCTACTTGAGAATACTCCATAAATTAACTATTTCCAGAAACACATCCCTGTGCAGCAGTGAGGCTGCATCCTGGACCTGCTGAAATATCTGTTACAAGATTGCACTCTGGGGACATAGACTGCCTGTAGGGTCACCTGCAGGTTGAAGGCAATCTCCCATGCTTGAAGGGCTAACCTGCAAAAAAGGTAAGACCTAGTGCCTCACTGTTTGTTGATGTACCATATAACTGTGGTGTTGTCTGTATGAACTTTCAAGAGGCCTAGGACCCACATGGGAAACCTTAAGTTCCAAAATGACAGCCTGCACTTCCTTGATGTTGATGTGATCCGCATTCTGCTGAGGTGCCAAAGACCTTGCACCTTCAGGGTGCCTAAAATGCCTCACCACCACAGCTCTGATGCGTCTGTGAATAGTTTCTGAGACAGCTGAGGACAGTGAAAAGGAACATCCGGATTGAGATAGCTATCGAATCCACCAGTGAAATTCCAGTTTGAGACAAAGCAGTAGAGGAATGAAAGGGAAGACAGCAAGGGTCAAGTGAGATGAGATGATTCTACTTATAGAACAAGGCGGACTAGGATGATCTAATTTGAGGGGATATTTTAGAGCAACACAGTTAAGGCTCTTATACACAGCACATGCAGAAAACTATAATTCAAAGTGGAAAGGAATGATGCTGACACAGGGAGGAAGCTTAAGAAATAAGAACAGATTGGGACTTTGGATGCAAACGCTTAAGGAGAACAACCAAAATCATACGATATTCATAAAATAGCAGAGAGTATCCTGAGAAGCAAAACAGCACAAGCACAGAGAAAAGAGATTTTGCCGACAGGGATGACTGTAGTCAGGGATACAGATAACAGGCAAGAGGGGGCTGGAATTTATCGGAGAAAACTGGCAAAGTAACCAAGGTATTGGGAGCAAATAACTAGAAAGGGAAAGGTAACAGAATGGGAAGGGGCCAAGAATTTACTTTGACTGCAGGTTAGAGATTGCCTTCCCTATCAAGGACTGATAGAGTATAGACAAAGGGAAAGAAAGAGGGGACTCCTAAATGAAAGACCAGCACTGGTAGAGTTTTTAAAATAATATAGAACAGAAGCTGCCGTTAAAAAATAAATAATTATTAAAGCATATAAAATATTGCATAATTATAAGAATCAATCAGAGAAGCTTAGAAAGGATCAGGAAGACAGTTTGGATAAGCAATTCACAAAGAGACAATGGGGGGTATATGTATATCTCCCAAATATTCAACAAAGTCTAGAAGATTTAGGATCTTTGCCTGGAAATATTTACACAGATATTTTTATACCCCAAGAAGACTCCAAAGAATATTTCCTCAGGTGGATAGCAAATGTTGGAGGTGTGACAGGCAAGAAAGTGGTAGCTGGGAACATATTTTTTTGGGAGTGTAATGATCTGGCAGACTTTATGGATTCCCTGCAGACCGCTCTGTCAGAGATGCTGAGTAAGGGAGATGATTTTTTTTTGAGTTATGCTACAGAATCGAATAGCCCGTACATAATGAAGCCTTGCTGAATCTAAATTATGGTGGCTGCCAAAAAAGCAACTACTAGAAAATGGAAATCAAAGTCTAGACCATCTTTACTAGAAGTAGTGAATATAGTAATGGAGATAAAACAGCTGGAATTGGGATATTTAGAAAAGAGAAGGAGCAAACTACATAGGGAAATGGGAATTGTGGGAACAATATATGCAGAGTAGAAACTAGGTTTAAGAGGCAGGATTTCAATGAGCCATATAATGCTTAAATTACAATATCGGAATGGTTTATAAGTAATATATAATGTTTGCAACTACAGTTGTTTCAATGGTATCTGTGATGTAACCTGCAACTAAAGTGGTATCATTTTGTACGTTTTTCATTTATTGCCTTTGTCAATTGTCAAATGTAAAAATTTAATAGAGATGTTTTGGGGGAAAAGGGAGTAGAGGAATGAGATGGTCCAGCGGGTGGATGTACTGAAGCCACACTGATTTTTAGGACCCACTGAAACTTCCTCATATGCGCCCTGAGGAGGCTGTGAACCAGAGCTCTGAGAAACTCCCTTGCTAGAATAGAAGACAGAGCTGGATAAAATGAAGATCTTGTACCAGTTAAGAATGGGATGGAGCCTGAAACAAGAGGTCATCTAAATAAGGAAATATCTGAATGCCTTGAAGTCTGCAAAAGGTGTCTACAGAGGCTATACATTTGGTGAACACCCTTGGGGCTGTTGAAAGCCCAAACAGCAAAGCAGAGAAATGAAAATGAGAGGAAGAAACAGAGAAACACAAACACTTCCTGAACAGAGGATAGACAGGAATGTGCAGGTAAGCATCCTTCAGATCCAAGGAAACCAGAAAGTCTTGTGGAAGCAACAGAGGAAACAGTTTGAAGAAACAGCATTTGGAAGGAAGGCACTATGTGAAAAGTGTTTAGAAAGGAAAGATCTAGGACAGGTTTCAAATATCTCTCTCTCCTTGGGACCAGAAAAATCCTGGAATAAAACCCAAACCCTTATCTGTCTGAAGAGCCAGCTGAATGGTACCTTGATGAAGTAGGCTATGCAATACCCCTGAAAAGTGAGGAAGCTGTTCTGTAGGGGGCTGAGGAATTCTGGAAAAGGAGGGAAGGGCCTTCCATGTCATAACGTAACCCTGCATGATGATGGAGAGAACCTAGGTGTCTGTGGTGATCAGCTGCCTAATTGGGAGAGGACAAAGCCTGAGTGACAAGGGGACCTGGCCGACAGGAAGGGTGGGGTAGAATATCAGATGGCTGCAGACTTGTCAAGAAAGGACTGCTTCTGGTGTCTGGGCGTATGAGCAGGAATATCACAAAACACTATCTAGAAGCCTTCTTATCTTGGGAAGATTGTCTAGGTAGAGTATGCACAAAAGCAGTCTTAGTAGGACAGTTCCTCTGAAACTTGGGAATATGCAAGACAAAGACCTGTTTCAAATCTTTCATGACCTTACCCTGATAAGTAAAGTTTTGAAAAGATCAGTCACAGCAGTAGCAAACAAATTCTGGTTATCCAAAGATGCATCCAGAAGTTTTGCTTTGATATCATCTGTTAAGGCAAGAATGTGAAACCAGAATTGCGCCTCATCACAGAACCAGAAGCAGCAGTCTTAGAACATGCACCTGCTGCATCATAACTGCATATAATGGAGAGGTGGGAAACCTGAGAAGTGGAAGTGATCAAAGAGACAGCTGAGGCTTTACCCTCACAATCAGACATATCAAAGTTCCCATTTGAGAAAGAAGAGACAGAATGTACCAAGTCATACGTGTCTGGTAACTGATGGCCCTGAAGGGTAAGGTAGCACTAGTGTACACCTTTTTACCAATCCTCACCATGGCTTTACTGGCCTTATCTGAATGAAGGAGCTTGTACGAAGCCAACAGCCTAGAAGGCTTATCTGTAGAAATGGAAATAACTGCAGGATCCAAGGAAGGGGATTTATACAGGAACTTACTAGAATCCAGCACCTTATAGAACCTATCATGTTTCTTGGGAGCTAGAGGCTGAGAATCTGGTGTCAGGGAAGCAGCAGAAAAAATATCCAATGGAGCAGCCAACACAGGAGGGACAGCGGAAGGTTTGGGAGAGTCCATTTGTAATAACTCATAACAGCTCTTCTGGACACCTGAAACTCGGGAGCAATCGCATTTGAAATGCTCCATCATGTGCAAGACCATACCCACCAAAGGAAAGTTCCTCAAAAGGAGAATCAGGACTGCCATATTCCTCCTCCACAGATCCATAATCAAAAACTGGGAGGAATAGGCCAGGGAATCCACCTCAGAATCAGAATTCCCATGCAAAGACTCTGGGTCCCCAGCCCTCTTAGGGTAAAGGGCCAAAGAGGAGCAGGAACTGAAACTCCCTTAGGAGGCTTCAATGCCATCAAGGCATTGAACAAGCCTTGAGTTAAGTCTTGCCATTCTATCCCTGGATCCCTAGGAACAAACACCACATGCTTAGTCTGTTGCTTTTTCTTCATAGGGATGTCCACTCTGACAAAACACAGAGGTTCAGATCTCTGCCTAGATGCAATTAATGTACCCAGCATCTCTTCCAGTACAAGGATCTGAGGAATCCCCTTATGGCCCTTGGAAAGAATCAGCCATAGCTCCCCCGCAACATCCACACATGACATTTGCAAGGCCTTCAAGGACTTGTGAGAAGCAGGTTCCATGCCATCCTCTGGAAAGGTTGCGGCATAGGAAACCAAAGGTAACACCAGGCTGTCCTTTGAGTTCTCACTCACCTCAACAGAGATGTCTGGTGGAGGCTGGGCAGCAGCACACTTAGGACTAGGCTTCTTGGCCTTCTTTTTAAGCAGTGGCTGTACCTTGGGGAGAGTGGATTCTGCCATGCTACCTTCGGCCAAAAGCTTGAGATGCTGGTTCTCAAGGGAAAGTGAATAAAGGTGGCTACGCAAAGTCTTAGGTACAAAGGCCTGACAGATGGAACACTGCATGTGGCCATGGGACACATCAAAGTAAAACAGGCACCTGTTATGGCAGTCTTTATGGGGACTCTTCCTCCCATACTGACATTTCCCTTTCTTGGATGACATGTAACCTAATAAACAATACAAAGAAAAGAAAAAAGAACCCCAATGGAGTACTTATTTGAAAAAAGTAGGCTTGGTACCACCATCACAGCGAAAGGCATTCAGACCGACATAAGACAGGTGCATTCTGACTGGCGGCACTGAAGTTCTGACTGGGGAGCGTACGTATGCAACAGTGATGCAGGGAGCATATGGCTGACGTACAATGCTCCCTAGTTAATAACCGTTTGGGTATAAAAGCCAGACATAAGGAATACTACAAAAGTGATATGGAAGGACATGTGTAACTAAACCTGGGCAACACAGTATAGAGAGCTATACAAAAAAGGCAAAAAAGCTAGTCTGGATAGCACTGTAAAGCTCTTAATGACAACATAACTTTTTGTAACTGTGCAAGTTTAAATAGGTGATATTACCTTCCAGAACATCTGATTTCTGTTGTCAAATCTTGTTGCTAGCAGCCTCATTTTTTTTCACTTTTGAAATTCTGATTAGTAACTCACTGTGATGTACATCTGTTTCACTGTTTAGCAGTGTCACCTGTCCAAAGTACCATTCTTGTCACAAATTCCATATTGTAGGAAGTGTCTGAAGACAGTTGGGGGAAGTCAGCATGCAGAAAATGAAAAAATACTGAACTATTATATTTCCTCAACAGTTATCAGAAAATAGCAAAGCATGGAAAATAAACAGCAATATTGCGGGGGTGAAGTGTAAAATTTTGAATGTTGCATATAGAATAGAGAATAAGGGATTTTTTTATGATTTGACAAGGCTGAAAAAGAACAGGCAGGGTATGTAGTGGGTTTTGAAAGTAATAATAATGGAATGAGACTTGTAATCTTTTATTTTTGAAGGTGTAAAGGTGGAAGTAGGTGCAAAAAAAAAAACAATAGGGACATGAAAGGTTCATACTGGAATGCTAAAGGGAAAATGCTAGGAAGATGAAGGGTTCTGCTGACATACATTAGAGAAAACTAGGGAATATTTACTTACTTTTCAACACCTTAGGTTTAACTAGTTTATTTTTGATTAATTTCTACCATTTGGTTAATATCTTCACTGTATATACGGAGTAGTGCCAGATTATTGATGAATATTAATGCGCTTCATCTTGGGACCATTATTTCTATTATGTAATCAATGATATCTGTAACAGAATAGTAAGTGGGATTTTGGTGGGGTTTGCTACTTCACATGGACGGGGGGTAATAATGGCTCGATTTGCAGACAGCATCCCATACCCAAGTTTCTTCAGCTCTTCTGTTATACTTTCATGACAATTAAAACACTGTCATCCAAGCTGCTAATTACAAATATCATGGCATAAACTTTGAACGCCTCCTGAATTTTAACTCCCATGGCTCACTCACTACATTCAAAGCTCTCATTCATGTCAAACATGCTTATAAAGTAATTAGATTACCAAGCCCTGACATTTACGTTTGCATTGCAGAAGTTTTAGTTTTATTACCCATGTAGCCTTTGAAAATTCACATAATGCAGAGATACTTAAAAAAAAAAAAAAAAAAAAAAAAAACCTTTCCATGTTTTTTTTTACATCAATAACACAGCACCTTTCCTGTTGCTTAACAGGCCTCACTCCATTTGTGCGCTATACTGTAAAAGCTGTGCTTAAAAAAATTAAGCATTCCCCGTTGCCATTAAACTACCAGACTTCTCTTATCCCCTTCAAGGAAGAAATTTCAAGTCAAAATACCTTACTCAGAATGAGTCTTTTCTAGACTCGCTCCCTCCTCTTGCAACACCTTTTCCTCAAACATTAGAACATTATCTACAGTCATCCTTTACTCATTACTTTTAGTTGGCAAAGTTAACAACTTAGGTTCATAGGCTGTTACTAGACTACTGACCCAAGGGTCTTTACAACCCTAGCCATAAAATTCCAATATAATACTAGATGAGAGATAGTCTATGCACAAGATTTTTCTAGCAAGGATGACCCATATCCAGGAGAGAAGCAGGGGCAATCAGTGGCAGGAATTTATGGCTTCTCATCCAGTCATTCCAGTTGCTCTTAGAGGGTCATGGAGGTGGCTCTGCTTGACATGGATTGGAAGTCTATTCCAAAGGAGTGGCAATCTCTGAGAGATGTATCTGTCTCTCCAGCAGGTCCTATTTATGTTGCAGGCTAGACTGAGGCCCTTGGAATGGGTGCCTCTAGTCCCATTTGACTTAAAGATGTGCAGCATTTTCATTAGATTTTGGTCAGAGATAGTGCTGTAAGCCAGACACAAGTCACCTCTAAGTAGTCTATATGCTACTGAGTACACTAACTGCGACTTCAGTCTGTCCACATAAGACGTGTGCTGGAGACACTGAATTTTTTTAGTTAGAAATCTCTGAGGTCTCTCAAGCTGCTTCAGGTGTCTGGTAAGGTACATACCAAAGGGAGCATTATATTCAGTAACAGGCCTGATGAGGGATGAGTACAGGGGAGTTATAACCTTTTGCTCTTGAGGCGATGCCTTTGCTAATAAGATGACTGATGCAGAATCCCTTCCTCACCAGAGAAGACACATGGTGGTATTAACTGAAGTCACAGTCAACTTGTACTTCCTAGTTCTCTCACTACAGAATTGGCACTTAGGGTATTATTGTTTATTTTATAATCAGCAGGGATATTGTTTTACTGAAGGGAATGATCATGCATTTTATTGCATTTAGTAGACCATGGCTTTGGCACCAATCATTGATCTGGGTAAGCCCCTTCTTCAGAACACTGACATCGCTAGGGGATTCAATGATGGCACTTAATTTTTAGTCATCCGCAAACTTGGTTACCCACAGCCTCTCTGTTTTGGCCTAGACTTCAGAGAAGTATATGCCAAACAAGAGGGGGCCCAGCATTGACCCTTGTGGGACAACCCACTGGTGACAGGTCTGTTGGTAGAGGTGAAGTTACCCGACAGCTTCTAGAGGAAAGCAATTGGGCTGCTCTTCAGGAGTGCTGATAGGGCTGCCTGGAAAAAATCTCTGGAACCCCGATTATGCAGACCCCCTCTGCCTCTGTAGGGGAGTCTTCTGGAAGAGTTGCCCCCTCTGCCTCTGGGGATGAACTCGCCAAGTGTGTCACGAAAAGGACACCGAGACTTTTTGTGCCACAATTTCCCACTTCGCTGGTTCCTGGAAAAGGACGCTGAGGAGTGGAGAAACGTACACCAACCGCAAACAGCATCCTACTGCCCTGCTCCCATATGGCTAGTATGTCCTTCACTTTAGGGCCAAACAGAGAAGATGCTTCCACTGGAGGGTTAAGGAAGGAAGACTTAAAAGGGTCCGCAAAGTCACAGAGGCGCATCCAGGCGTGATGTCTCATAACTACGCCTGAACCCGCAGCTCTAGCCACCTCTTTGGCTGCATGCAAAATTAACCTCATGGACAAATTAGAAATAGATTCCAGGGTCACTAACTGCGAGGCTACCTTGTCATTAACCTCATCAGACACCTGTCCTGATAGATTACCAGAGAGTTCGGAGAGGAGGTCTCTCTGGAGTCTGGTGAAATGTGCCAGGTAGTTCAAGGACTGAATTGCAAAGGTCGATGAAGCAAATGCTCGCTTCTGCAATCTGTCCACCACTCGGGACTCCCTGTTAGGTGGGTGAACAGTATGGTTCTCCTCAGCGAGCTCTTTCTTGGTGGCTGCCACCACCACCATAGCATCTACTGGTAAACCTTTTGACCAATGTGGATGTTCTTCAGAGAGAGACAAGATCTTGTCTGGTCTCCTGGGGATTGCTTCAACAGTGTCAGGGTTCTTCCAGGCGTGCTGCACCATAAGCTGCACCAACTTGTCTGCAGGGGACGTCACCCAGGAGGGTAGATGGTCGAGCACGAAAAATCTGCAGAAAAAAATGGATTCCTCCGAGGAAGGGTTTTTGGGCTTCCAATTATCCCTCTGTTTCAAGATCTCAAGGATGTCCACGAAGGAGACATCTTCAAGGCGTGATCGTGGGGACACTTCCCCTTCATCGCAATCCATATCCTCAGTGAAGCACTCCCCAGGGGAGTCCAAGTGGTTCCTTTTGCACGACTTCTTCCTAGGAACTTCCCTCAGTGGGAGCTTCTGAGGACCTGGAGGACAAGGCACCCTGCAAAAGGTCTCCTGCAGCTCCTGTGCTCAATCCAGGACAGTGGCCTGTGACAGCTGCAGCACAGGGGGAGAACATGGAGGTTCCGACACCGAAGGCTTTCCTACAGAGGCAAGTGTCCTCTCCATCGCATGGAAGGCAGGGCCGCCCGAAGAGTGATGGAAGACAAAACAGAGAAAGACAACCTCGGAACTGGAGTCACATCCCGCTCCGTTGAGCAGCTCCCAGGAGTGGAGCCTCAAGCTGGATAGGTACTGACAAGGCTCCTGGCAGCGTAGACGCCACCGTAAAAAGGGGTGGCACCGAATTCAGAACAGAGGAGCCTGTAGTCCAATCCCAGGACTGAGGAAGAGTTGGTTCCAATGGAACTGAAGGCCAAAGGGTAGGCTCCGGGGCCAAAGTGAGATCAACTATAGACACCGAAGCGGAGGGTGCCAAGAGAGGCATCGGTGCAGAGGGCTTCGAAAACTGCAAGGAGGATGAAGGAGGAGAATAAGATGGAGTGCGTGAAGCAGAAATCCCAAGTCCTATCAGGGATTGGGTTTTTGAATCAGAAGGAATCCCCCTGGCTGTCAGCAGCTGGTCCACAAGGCACACCACATAGAGTTCAGAGAGGCTCCTGGTGGATCTAGTGGATATCTCCAAGGGGGAATCTGGACACGAAGAAGGGACTACAAGCCTGTCCCAAGAAGGGGTCCATACTTGCACGTCTAATGGCACCTTTGTCTTCAGATCTGATAGGGGCAGGAATGTCCATCTGAGCTAGAGGAACCATGGGAAGGCTAGGAGCCATAATCGGGGTTGAGGTCAAAATTTCGGCATCAGTCAGAATCGATGCCATAGACATTGTTGGTGCTGATGACAACGTTGGTGCCTATGCTACTGACAGATGGTACTGAAACTGGTGCCGTAGACAAAGACTTCTGGTCTGGTGCAGAAAGTTTTGGAAGTTTTGGTTTGGGTGGTCTTTCCTTCTCATCAGAGGGTGAGGAGGAAATGGAATATGGCCTCTTCTTTTTCTAGGACAGGGTGAACCCTCCGACACAGACAGCCTCTGAGAAAGGCGATTTGAGAAGGCCCTTCAAAATCAGTTTATTTTAAGCTCATTCAGGGTGCGTGAACTAAAACCTTGACAAAAGGAGCAAGGTGGTTGTACCGAGAGATGACGCACTCCCAAACAATAAACACAATCATCATGAGAGTCACTATGATGCATTTTCCTCCCACACTTCCGGCATTGTTTGAAGCCTGAAATGCCCTTTTTATCAGTCATGTTAACACCAACAAAAGCAATACAATACCAGAAAAACCAGATTACAGCAATCACAAAAAAAAAAAATCTACAGCTAGTTGGAGATCACAGCAGAAAATACCAACAATGGTATAGGATGATTACCACAGCGGGTAGAGAGAAGGGAGTGTACCAGCAATGGTACAAAGATTACCAACAGGTAGCTGACATGAAAGCTGGAAAGGAGACTTAGCAATACACAAGTACAGGAAAATATAAGCGAAGCAAAGTAACACACTTTCCTAAAAACACATCAATTCAGAAATATCAAAAAATATCACAGACTTGGCTGACAGTTGGCTTGAATGCAGCTTTACAGCAACACGGAAAATGAGATCTGGGGTAACAGGGAGAATGGGGATTAATGGTAAAACTTAGCTCGAGAGTTTGTGGCTGGCGTGAGCTTGGTATAAGGCCAACTGGGTTTATCGGTGATGAATAGAAAGAAGATTAACATCAGATCACATATTCCCAATCCTGTTTTAGGGTGGGCAAATATATTACTGCTCTCAATGTATTTGCAACAACACAAGTATAACATGGGTACGTGCCAATTTTAGTATAGTTTTGTAGTCCATAATTATATTTCACATCCTTGTAGTATAAATGTGATTTTAAATTTGAACAATTTTTATATGCAAAATATGGTTTCTCACCAATGATTATCTTTATTTCAGGTATTGATGTTAAAATATTCTATTTTTTTTCTATTACATTTTAACTGCTTATGATTTCCTGTTGAAGGTAGAAATATATCTTACAACTTCAGGTCCTTCATTACTATGACCATCTACATCACCATCATTCTTAGCGTAAAAATATGGTTTAGCAGCAGTTTCTCTCTTATTTTGCATTTCACTCCGTATTTTTTGCAGCATACAAGTATTATATCCTTGTTTCTCAAATTCAATGATCATCTCTTTGGACAGATCAAGAAATATTTCATCTTTAGTATTCAGACAGCTACTTCTCATAAGTTAACTTTTTACTATACTTCTGAAAGTATGGGGGGGGGCAATCTGGTCCCCCTATCTCTCTAGCATAATATCTAAATATGTAATACGTATGTCAGAATACTCCATACTGAATTTCAAATAAGTAGATCTACAATTCACATACTGAATGAAGAGCCTAAGATTTTCGATATTACCATTCCAGAGGAGAAACGCATCTACAAAACGCTTGTAAAACAATATACTATCCTTGTATTGACTCATATATATATATACACACACACACACACACACATACATACATATCCTCCTATATATATATGTATATATATATATATATATACATACATATATATATACATATACATTATATATATATATATATATATATATATATATATATATATACATATATATATATATATATATATATATATACATATACATACATATACATATATATATATATATATATATATATATATATATATATACATATATATACATATATATATATACATATATATACATATATATATATATATATACATATATATATATATATATATATATATATATACATATATATATATATGTATATATATATATATTTACATATATATATATGTATATATATGTATATATACATATGTATATATACATATATATATATATATATATGTATATATATATACATATATATATATATATATATATATATGGGTTCTGGACATTTGCTCGAATGAGCAAACGACCGAAACCCAAACGGCCGGGCATACTTACGTGAAAGTGCTTTTCACCGAAGAAGCACTTTCTTGTAAGTATGCCTGTTGCCGAGGCTGTACTACAGTGTGGGTAAGGGAAATTTCCCTTTTCCCCACTGTAGTGCAGTCTCAGAGGGAGAATATTAAAGTAGGTGGGGTGTGGGGGGCATAGCCCCCCACATGGAGGGTGCACGGGGGGGGGGGGGAGTGAAGCCCCCCTGCTAAAATATTAATGTAGTGTTTTTTTTTTTTTTTATAACATGCTTTAACAAAAGCGCTTGTTCGATAAAAGCGCTTTCGTTAAAGTGTGTTTGGTTATTACGGATTCGGACATTTGCTCATTTGAGCAAACATCCTAGATCCATATCTATATATCTAATATATATATATATATATATATATATATATATATATATATATATCTAAATACACACACACATACACCCAGTGTGATATAACAATGTTTGCATAGGTGTTTGTCATTGATGTGCCCATAGCAACACCCATATCCGATCATGAAATAAAAATACATCGTTCTCCAGCACCAAATCTAGTAAGTCACATATATTAAATATTTTGCTATTAGATAACAAATACTATGTCCCAAGAAACACCATACTGCTACTATTCCAATGTCAGTAGGAATAATCGTAAACAACAATTTGTCTAAATTGACAAACAAGAAATGACTTACACTGTTCTTATCAACCCATATACTTAACTGTGTTAAAAAAAGTCCTCAATATCTTTTACATAATTTATTTTACTTAAATAACTCAATGTAGTCTGTAGATAATGTGAAATGGGTTGTGTTATCCACACTCTCCCTGATACTACAGGTATCATCGGGGGATTTTGCAAATCCTTGTGGATTTTTGAGAGGCCATATATTATGGGTAATTATGGACAAGAAACCGTAAAAAAGTGGAACAAATTGATGTGAATATCATCATTAAGCTGCATGTCATAAATTACTTTATTTACATTACTTAGCATTTTAGACATGTCTAACCTATTAATTTTAATAAAAGTTACATTATTTAAAAATTCAGACATGCAAGCATCATATTTATTATCTAGGATGAAAACTGCCCCTCCCTTATCAGCTTGTTTTATATCACTGTTCTTCTCCAAATGGCTTAGAGCTTCTTTTTCTTGCACAGTTAAATTATACCTTCTCTTATCTTTCATCTTATAACACTGTCTCAACTCATGCTCATAGTTCATTAAAAGCTGTTATAATTGGACAGTTTTCCGATATGAATGTACTTAATTTCTTGCATACCTGCTTGCAACGACTTCTTAAAAGTGAGTTTTAGACTTAAATTCCGCACAAGCATCCGTAAATCTGTTACAGCATTTGTTAAATGTCCAACATTGGATGGAATAAACTCAAGTCCTTTGCTTAAAACTGAAAGGTCGTCTGCGGACAACCTCAAGCTAGATAAATTCACTACATGTCCATTTTCTGTTAAATCCATTACTGTCACTTGGATTTGTTCCTTGTTTGTGGACTCTTGCTGTTCCAATGTTTCCGAGCGTTCCTTCTCTGCGCTGGTCTGCCCTTGAACGGTCCTGCGATTGGTGCCTGGTCATGCCTTTCATTTCTATGATTTCCGGTAGTTTTAACTGGAGTAATGCTGGATGTCTCAGAAAAACCTCCTGCTGGACTGTACCATTAGATCTAGAGGTACAGGGAGTTAATGTATCATCATTTGTAGAAGTAACTTGTACGCTGTTCTTAGAAGCGCATTCAGCATTACATACTTGCTGGCCACTTGATGGTTGTGCAGGATCAGATGTAGAGAAGGTATCTAAACTGTCAAGTGACTGAGAAGGAAGTGTGGTAACTTTCACTCCCCCTGTTTTAAAGTCTACATTTCGACACTCCCGAGGCCAAGAAAAGATGTTATCATTTCTGAAATCATTTAAGTCTCTTCATATTTTTTATTTTTAAAAATCATTCAGTTTCTCTTCATATTTAGACAGTCTGTCCAACATTAATCTGTAGACATTTACATTTTCTTGAAACAAAGGTGAATCAATACACTTCTTTTTCTAGTCCAGATATCTCAACTTGCAGATCTGCTTCAATTTTCTGAAAAAAGGTTTTCATTAATTGCACATAGTCCGTTCCTAATTTGAGATTTAGCTCTTGCCAGTTTTCTCAAAAGATCCAGACAGAGATCACCATAAGAGGGCATTTTCAAATTTAGAAGCCCACCAGGAACAACCCCATATTCCAGATAAGCAACAAAGTTAAAGCGCTGCCATTGAAAGCACTTGAAAAGTTGCACTTTTTTCTCTAAATTTAATATTTTATCATTAAAGTCTATAGATTCACTATCAGCAATACACAATTGAATAAGCTCATTCAGCTGACCAAGCAAAAGGTTAGTTTTCACAGTCATAAAAGTATGAAGAAATTCACCTTTGTTACTCAAACCAACACTCACTGTAGATAAAAACATGGGCTGTATAAAACTTGCCGATGCAGACCTCAACGCCCAAGGCTGGCCAACTCCAAGAACACAAAAACAGTCACAGAAACCGGCACTACGGTAAACCTTTGGAATACAAAGTAAGCACACAAAGATAAATTCCAAACACAGGCACGTTGAGTAAAATGCAACAGCAACACAATTTATTACTCACAAGAAACACAAAGCGTTTTGTAGATAATGTGTTTGTGCTCTTGAATGGTAATATCGAAAACCTTAGGGTCTTCATTCAGTGCGTGAATTGTCAAAAATCGTAGGCTCTTCATTCAGTTTGTGAATTGTAGCACTACTTATTTGAAATTCAGTATGGAGTATTCTGACACGTGTAATACATATTTAGATGTTAAGCTACAGAGACAGGAAGACCAGATTGATACAATGGTATACAGAAAAGAAGTATAAGCAAATAGCTATTTACACTGAGCAAGTATGCATGCCACCCATACTTTCAGAAGTTTAGTAAAAAGTCAACTTCAGAGAACTACCCGTCTAAATACAAAAAAAGAAATATTTCTTGATCAGTCTAAAGAGATGATCATTGAATTTGAGAAACAGGGATATAAACACTTGTATGATACAAAAAACATAATGAAATGCAAACTAAGAGACAAAATACTGCTAAACCATATTTTTATGCCAAGAACGATGGTGATGTAGACAGTCATAGTAATGAAGGAACTGAAGTTGTAAGATATATTTCTACCTTCAACAGGAAATCATATGCAGTTAAAAATGTAATAGAAAAAAAATGGAATATTTTACATCAATGCCTGAAATAAAGAAAATCACTGGTGAGAAACAAGAAGTTATGTACTCACCATAACGTTCGATGTATGTAATCCATCTCGCCTCACATTCTTACCTGTGGGTTCGAAGCTGAATGTCGGCTCAGACTCGGCCAAAACGTTTCTAGCTCGAAGTCTTTCTATTGGCTGAGCTAAGATGGTATCCCATGCTGCACTGCTCTATATCCCCAGATCTAGTTTGCTGCGAACACCAGCACTCATTCTCCATGCATAACACCCAAGGAAAGGAAGAACAAGCCAAGAATGAAGAGAGCTCTGAAACCAGGCCTCACCTCCAGATCCTCCAGGAAGGGGGAAGGAGAGGGGGGTAAGTAAGAATGTGAGGCGAGATGGACTACATACATCGAACGTTATGGTGAGTACATAACTGCTTGATGTTATTTAGTCCAGTCTTGCCTACATTCTTACCCGTGGGACAGCGTCCCTAGCACCTAAGTCCTGGGAGGCTCAGTGGAAGATACTCCTGAGCACTGTGGAACCAAAGGAAGACCTGCCCAGAGATACCACATCCAACGTGCAATGAATAACAAAGGTGTGAGGAGATGCCCAAGTAACCACAGCACAAATATCATCCATAGACAATCTGGCCTGATAGGCTGTAGATGTAGATACAGACCAAGTAGAGTGAGCCTTCACCGAGAATGGTAAATCTTTACCCCCTGAGGAATAAATGAAAGAAATGCAACTGGAGAGCCACCTGGACAGCGTGACTTTGGAGACAGGAGACCCAATTCTGTTTTCCAAAAAGGAAAAACAGCTGATCAGATTTTCTGAGGTCTTTGTTTCTGTGCAGATAAAAACGTAATTGTCTGTGTACATCCAATTGATGAAATTTAAATTCTGCCTTGTTTGAGAACTGGGGAAAAAACACTGGCAACTCAATAGAGTGATTAAGCTAAGTGACTGACGCCACTTTGGGAAGAAAGCAAGGGCTGGGTCTGAGAGAAACCCTGTCCTTATGAAAAATGAAATAAGGGGGTTTGATTGATAAGGCTGAAGCTCTGAAATGCGTCTAGCTGACGTGATGGCTACTAAAAAAGTCTTCCAAGTTAAGAAGTTTAAATCACAAGTGGCTGCAGGCTCAAAGGGGGATGAAGTAAGAGCCTGTAGAACAAAGTTTAAATCCCAAGGCATGACAGGTTCCGATACCAGAGGACGAAGTAACAGAGTGCCCTTCAGAAAAGCCTTACAGAGTCTATGAGCCATCAGACTAGGTTCGTTTGCGACATGAAAGGTAGAAATCGCCACCAATTGGACTTCAATGGTTGCGGCCACTGAACCCTGGTTAAAGAGCATAGACAAGAACTCCAATACAGACAAAACTGGAGCCGTGTAAGGGTCAATCTTTTGGGTATGAGCCCAGATTGAAAACCTCTTCCATTTACTGTAGTAAATCTTCCTGGTGGAGGGCTTATGAGAAGAAGATAAAATATGAACCACCTCCGGTGAGAAATGATGAAGCCTAACTAATGACGGAAGTGGAATAGCCAGGCTGTCAACCAGAGGGTCTGAAGAGAGGGATGGAGCTGCCCTGACGTGTGTCAGTAAGTCTGGCTGTGGGTCCAAAATCCAAGGAGTGTCCATGAGATAGGGATGGAGAAAGGGGAACCAAATTTGACGAGGCCAGTATGGAGCAATAAGAATCATTCTGCTTCCCAAGGCTTGCGCTTTCTGAATAACCTTTGACAGCAAGGGAACCGGAGGGAAGGCATATAGTAGACCGGAAAGCCAATCGTGGACTAGAGCATCCCTGGGTGACTCCCCCTGAGGGGGGATCAACGTGAAGTAGCTGCTGCATTTGGCATTGAGGGGGCTGGCAAAGAGGTCACAGCAAGGCTGACCCCACCTGCGGAAGATATGTTCCGCAACTTGACAATTCAGGAACCACTCGTAAGGTATCAGAATAGCTCTGCTTAGCCGGTTTGCGATCACACTGGACTTCTCCAGAAAGTGCGTAGCCACCAGAAAGCATTGGAAAGACACTGCCCAATGCCACACTCGCATGGCCTCTGGTTCCTCCCTGCTTGTTCAGATACCACACCACTGACATTGAGTGGATTGCAATAGTCCCAAGAGGAAGAAAGCTCCGAAGTGCTTGCAACGCTAGTAGCACAGCTCTCATCTCCAGGACATTGATATGCAGATGCATCTTGTGCTCTTGCCACGTGCCTTGGACTGTCGTGCCTAGATAATGACGCCCCCACCCCATCTGGGAGGCATACGTGGCCACCGTGGCAATAGGGGGGCGCAGGAACGAAGGGCATTCCTGCATTTAGGTTGTCGGTGCGAAGCCACCAACTGAGATCCTGTTTGCACCTGTCTGTGAGTAGAATAGGGTAAGAAAGTGAAAGACGTTGGAGGGACCACTGGGCAAAAAGTAGCCATTGAAGGAGTCTCATACGCAACCTTGCCAGAGGGACGAACATAATCGTCGCAGCCATTGTCCCCAATAGTTGGAGGAACCATCTTGCCTTTGCTCTTCTCAGGGGGAGCAAGGCATGAACTTGTTGTTGTAGGACTCCGATTATTTCCTGTGGTAGAAACACCCGCATGAGGATGGTGTCTAGTTCTGCGCCTATAAAAGTGACATGCTGTGAGGGCAACATGGCAGATTTTTCCCAGTTCAACGTAATGCCCAGCTGCTGACATTATAGTAGCGTCCCTGGTCTGAATTAGTAGATGCCTGGTGGTGGCAGTAAGGAGCTAGTTTTCCAGATATGGAAACACTTGGAATCCCTGACGTCTCAAGCGAGCAGTCACCATTGCCATGCAATTGGTAAATACCTTGGGGGCTGTGGTGAGACCAAAGGGCAGGGCTCGAAAATGACTGGCTCCCAGCCAGAAGTGTAGGTGACTTCTGGATGCCCTGTCCATCTTGATGTGGTAGTAAACATTCTTGAGGTTGATGGAGCAAATCCACACTTCTTTTCCCAACGATGGGAGAATAGACTGCAATACGACTATTCGGAACTTGGACTTTTGCACGTGGGTGTTCAATTGGCTGAGATCTAATATGGGTCCTTAGGTCCCCTGTCCTTTTCGGCACCAAAAAGAATCTTGAGTAAGTCCCTAATCCAATCTGGTCTGAGGGGGGGGGGGGCATGTTGGATGGCTCCTTTTTCTAGCAGCTTTGAAACTTCTGAAGCTGCGTAATCCCTTTGACTGGGTGGAACATCTGGGATTTTCTTGATTGGAGGGGGATCTGATGAGAAAGGGATGACGTATCCTCCGAAAATTATTCGTAGAACCCATTGGTCCTGGGTGATGTCTTGCCAGGCCTCCAGATTTAATGAAATTCGACCCCCGACTGGCTCCAGAAACGCAGTCGGGCCTCCCATCAGGAGCGGCGGTAGGGAGAACCATGAAAGGAATCACAGTCTCCCGAGTTGTGGGGGCATCCTCTGCCTCTAGGGTGGTGTGTCTCCCTAAATAACCACCCCCCTCCACTGCCTTTGGAGGGGGGCCTTGTGCACCGGGAAAAAACCTCTGCGACTTCTTGAACCACATTTTGCCACCCCTCTGGGCCTTGGAATAAGGCCTAGAGGGAAGGGAAAAACGGACTCCTACAGCAGACAGAGTTTTTCCCTCCTGCGCGGATCTGGTGAGGGCGTCTTTCACCTTGGTTCCGAACAAAGAGGAACCATTGAAAGGGGCGCCAGTGAATGTAGACTTGAAGGCCTCCGTGAAATGACAGAGGCGCATCCAGGCCTGCCTCCTAAGAGCAACTCCTGAACTTGCTGACCTACTCGCTCCATCGGCTGCATATGAGATCAGCCTCATGAAGGAGTTAACAATGGAAATGAGGGTAGACATCTGAGCATTAACCGTCTGGGTCACTGCCTCAGAAACATTACCTGTGAGAATATCGCCAAGCTCCTTGAGGAGATCTCTCTGGAGCCATGTAAAGTGAGATAAATAATTCAGTGACCGTAAGGTAAAGGTCGCTGAAGAAAGGGTACACTTCCCGTACCGGTCCATAGTCCTAGAATCCTTGTTAGGAGGATGGACGGTGGAATGAGTCTCAGCTAATTCCTTCTGAGTGGCCGCTGCCACCACCATGGCATCCACAGGCACTCTCTTGGACAGAAATTCCTTACCAGGAGGAGCAGACAAAAATTTACTGGGTCTCCTGGGGACTGGTTCCACAGAGTCAGGGGTCTCCCACACCCTTCGACAGACCAAATCCAGAAGCTCGAAGAGTGGAGATACCCAGGAGGCGGAGGGCTGAGCAAAAAAGGCCTTCAGGAAGACAGACTCCTCCTCGGAGGGGGCTTTGGAAGGCCAGTTACCTCTGTTTCAAAATTTCTATGATGTCAAAGAAAAACATCCTCAGAGGATGACTTGGGGAACCCCTCCGATTCCTCGAGGTTGGTGTCTGATGTGAGAGACTCATCCTGGGAATCCATGTGCTTCCTCTTGCACGTCTTCTTTCTGGGTGGCTCCTCAGGCAAGGACTCTGAGGGGGCCCTCAGAAATGTGGGGACCACTCATGGGGGTACCCTGAGGCCTTGGGGCTCTGCTGTCTAGAGATAGATGGTGATCAGAGACATGCACCAGTGTAGTAGGGGACAGAGTGACTGACCCGCATGATGCCGCTGACAACCTGGCCAGCGCACTCCGCATGGCCTCGAAGGCCGGTCCCCCTGAGTCCGTGGAGCAACCCAGCCTCTGAAACCACGACAGGAGTCAGACTTCCCTGCGCCGAAGCACTGAGAGGGAGACTAGGAACCGATAGGTGTCCCAAAGCCTCTCCCTCGGGTCCGACCGAAGAATCCTGAGCCCTGAATCTCGTGGACAGCACAGACAGGGTCGGAGCTGACGTCGGCACCGATAAGCCAGGAGGGGCTGTCGGAACCGACCTAGGGACATCACACGGAGCAGAGCACTCCGGCTCCGAAAGCTGAGATATGCTCGGAGGAGGAAGTATTGAAGCAGGTTGAAGGATGGGCTCCGGAACCGACTGGGTCGGAGCCGAGAACAATTTTGCCAAAACCGGTGACTGAAGGAGTCTCTGCACCACTCTATCAACGTCCACATCTGATAAGGTCCTGGAGGATTTAGAGGATAGAGAGGGAGATTGAGACCTCCTCTCCGAAGGGGACCTGCGAGGAGGTGATGCTGGCCTAATGCTAGGCGATCGGCTCCGAATAGGTTCCAAAATGATTGGAGCCGATGCCGGTTCCATAACCACAGACACTTCCTGCGACCCCAAGGACAATGAAGCCGAGGATGTCGAAGCAGACTTTGCTATTTTCTCTGGTGGCTCCGAGGAGACTGATGGAGCCGGAGATATCTTTTGATTTTGAAGATTTGGTCTTGGAGCTAGAAGCAGTTTCTAGACCCTTCTCGAAGGAGGGTTTCAGAAGTCCCTTCAAAATCAACTTATTCTTCCTTTCCTGAAGAACTCTCGGACTAAACGTATGACAGAAACTGCATGACTCCTGGAGATGGATTGCTTCCAGACAATACACACAGACAGAATGTCCATCAGTAATGGACATTTTATAGCTGCACCTAGAGCATTTCTTGAAGCCAGAGGGCTTGTGCTCCTTAGAATCTTTGGACATAGTTAGCTACAACAAAGCACCAAAGACAATAACTGACAACAGTACCAATGGTAAAACAGTCACAAGGCGGGCAAACACTACCACAAACAAGAACCTCAAGATCTCTAACTAAAATGATCCTTAGGCACAACACAGGAGGGGAAGACTAAAACCTCTAATTTAAACGGTTTTAGACCTGTAAAAAATTATATAACACAAGGAAGCAAGGGGCAGACTAGGTCCTCTAACTGAAACGGGCCTAGCCCGTTGGAACAGCTAGTGGGATACCACAGAAAAAATGATCAAACACAAAACGTTTTCACCATACAAGACCAGAACACACAATAGCTATTAAAATAGATTTTTGTTTGCAACCAATTCTCTAATAACGAAGTAAAAAGGGTACTTAGCCACACCCAAGAGCGAGACCACGTCCGAGCTACACGAGCGGCAAATGAAATCTGGGGATATAGAGCAGTGCAGCATGGGATACCATTTTTAGCCCAGCCAATAGAAAGACTTCGAGCTAGAAAAGTTTTGGCCGAGTCAGAGCAGACATTCGGCTCCGAACCCATGGGTAAGAATGTAGGCGAGATTGGACTACATAACATCCATATTTTGCATATAAAAATTGTTCACATTTAAAATCATGTTTATGCTATAAGGATGTCAAATATAATTATGGACCACAAAAATATACTAAAACTGGCAAATACACTGTTATACTGTGTTTGTTACAAAGACATTGAGACCAGTAATATATCTGCACATCCTAAAATTATTATAGGCTTTATTATTATAGGTTTTATTATTATAGGTTAGTACTAAGCTAACTGCCCTTGCAAGCCATTTTAAGCCTAGCCAGTTATCTCGTGTGAGACTCAAACCCTGCACCTTGTGTTTGTAAGGCAAACACCTTAACCATTAGGCCATAGGGTGGGAATATGTGTTTACTATTTATGCTATATGCAATATTGTATATTTAGCAAACTGCATAGCCTACACAGCATTTTATATAGGAAAATGCAGCTGGAAATCGAAGGAAAGAATTACAGTACACAAGTCAGAAATTAAAACGAATGTGGCCACAAATGCATTGGCCAAACATATAGCAGAAAAGGGTATACAAAAAGAAGTTTTGTACTCACCATAACATTCCATGTTTATTGCCCAGTATCTCGCCTTCAGTCTTGCTGTTTGGGTTATGAGCCGAAACCTCTGCTCCGACTTGGCCTATACTAAAGCTCAACAGCTTCTACTGGCTCGAGGCTGAGTCCTATCCCATGGTGCTTAGTGGCTACTCCCCGGATTTCATTTGAGAAAGAAGTTTCCTATGATATGTTCTATATCCAAAAGGATAATATCTGAAAACATATTGTCATAAAGATTAACAAGAAAAGGCAAGAAGGAAATCAGACCTTATTTGCCAGTTTCTGACAAAAATTCCTTTAGATACTACAGAGGGGGATGGCTGGGAGGGACGCAAAACTGAAGGTGAGATACTGGACAACAAACATGGAACGTTATGGTGAGTACATAACTTCTTTATGTTATGTTGTCCCATCTCGCCTTCATTCTTGCTGTTTGGGACAGAGTCCCCAGCACCTTTTTCTTTGGTGGCTCAAGGGAATAAACTCCTCAGGACAGTGGAATCAAAGGATGCCCTGTCCCGGGAGACCACATCTACTTTGTAATGAGTAATAAATGTATGGTTAACCCATGTAGCAGCAGCACAAATTGAAACCAGTGGAAGTCTGGACTGAAAGGCAATGGAGGCAGATAACACTCTAGTTGAACGCCCTTTGATTTTCCCTGGTGGTTCCTTATTGTGGAAATCAGACATATGTAATGGTTTCAGTAAGCCATTTGGACAAAGTAACCTTTGTGATTGCCAAACCATTTTTATTTTCTGAATAGAAGACAAACAATTGGTCTCACTTTCTAAATTTTTTGGTCCTGTGCATGTAAAAATGCAACTGTCTATGCACATCCAGTTGGTGGAGATTAAACTCTGCCTTGTTGCCACAGTTTGGAAAAAACACAAGTAATTCTACATTTTGGTTTAAATTGAATTGGCTTGAGAACAAACTTTCAGCAAGAAGGATGGATTTGTTATGAGGGAAACTCAATATTTGTGGATGATGAAATAAGGATAGACAAGGCTTGCAACTCTGATACTACCCTGGCTGAAGTAATTGCTGTCAGGAAGAGTGTTTTCCAAGATAAAAATTTTCATGAACAAGATGATGCTGGTTCGAAAGGGGGCAGAATCAAATATCATAATACTAGATTGAGGTCCCAAGGAGGCGGAGGTTCTCTGAAGGGAGGTCTTAACAGAAAAGTACCCTTGAGGAAGGCTTTGCATAGTCTAGGAGACATTAGACTAGATCCTGATTCTCCCACATGATCATTAGAAATAGCAGCTAATTGAACTTTAATAGTGGCTGCTGCTGCCCCTTGATTAAAGGTTTCTGTTAGAAATTCCAGGATTACACGTATAGATGCTGTAAAAGGATATGTATTTTGTCAGCCCAACAAGAGAACCTCTTCCATTTGCTTGCATAGAGATTCCTAGTCGTTTGCTTGTGCGAGGAGACTAGAATGTGACGAACTACAGGGAACAATTCCGGAAGCCTGGCTAAGAGCAGAAGTGGAGCAGCCAAACTGTCAGCTTAAGGGTGTGGAGTGCAGGATGGAGCATTCCTGACTAATGTGTCAGAAGATCCGGCACCGGGTCCAGGATCCATGGGTAAATCTGATTAGGTCAGTATGAGAATTAACCTGCAACTCAACAACTTTGCTTTTTGCATGACCTTTGGAATCAAGATAAATGGGGGAAAGGCATAAAGAAGACCCAGGGGCCAATCGTGAACCAGAGCATCCCCTCTGTGACTCTCCCGGAGGGGAGATTAGGACAAAGTAGTTGTTGCATTTGGAATTGAAGGGAGTGGCAAAAAGGTCACAGCAAGGCTGGCCCCATTTGCGAAAAATTTGATTCGCAACTTCCTGATTGAGGGACCACTCATGAGGCATGAGAATCACTTTGCTTAGCCTGTCTGCTATAACGTTGGATTTCCCTGGAATATGCACTGCTGTCAGAAAGTGTTGAGAAGATATCGCCCATTGCCACACTCTCTGGGCCTCTCGACATAGAGGGTAAGTTCTGGTTCTCCCTGTTTGTTGATGTACCATACCACCGACATATTGTCTGTCTGAATTGCAATAGTCTCCGAGGGAAGAGAGTCCAGAAGTGCTTGCAATGCCAGAAGCACGGCCCTCATATCTAGAACACTGATATGCAAATGGTACTCATGACCTTTCCAAACTCCTTGGACCATTTGTCCCAGATAATGCCCTCCCAACCCTATCTGGGATGCGTCCATGGTTACTGTAGTGATAGGTTGTAGTAGTACAAATGGTCTGCCTATTGTTACTTGAGAGGACTGAACCCACCAAAGTAGGTCCTTCTTGCAAGAGTGAGTTATGAAAAGTTTGTGAGACATGGGTAACTCCTGCATGGACTATTGGGGGAAGGGTAGCCACTGCAATATTCTCATGTGTAGTTGTGCCTTTGGAAGTAGTGTTATTGTCGCTGCCATAGAGCCTAGAACTTCCAGCACAAATCCTGCCTGTACTCTGTTCTTGTTGAGTAAAATCATCACTTGACTGCGTAACGTCTGTATCCTTTCTTGAGGTAGCCTTGCCAACATGTCATTTCTATTTAAATCTGCACCAATGAATGTAATATGCTGTGATGGCAACAAGGCAGATTTTTCTGTATTTATAGTAATGCCTAGTCTTGAGAAGAGATGGATGGTGTAGTCTCTTGCTTTGATCAGTAGTTGCTTGGTGGTGGCAGTTAGGAGCCAGTCGTCTAAGTATGGAAACACCTGGAATCCCTGGCATCTCAGATGAGCCGTGACTACTGCCATGCATTTGGTAAACACCTTGGGGGCTGTAGTGAGTCCAAGGGGCAGAGCTCTGAACTGGTAATGACTGGCTCCCAGCCAGAAGCGTAGAAATCTTCTTGAGCGCCTGTCCATCTTTATGTGGTAGTACGGGTCCTGAAGATTTAACGAGCACATCTTGTCTTTTCCCAGAAATGGGAGTATAGACTGCAGTGTTACCATCCGGAACTTTGACTTTTTCACCAACTTGTTTAGTCTGCTGAGATCCAATATGGGTCTCCAGTCCTCTATCTTTTTTGGAACTAAAAAGAACCTTGAGTACATTCCTGATCCTAGTTGGTCTGCGGGGACTTCTTGGATGACTCTTTTTTTCTAGCAACTTTTGTATTTCTAGTGTTGCATAAACCCTTTGACCAGGTGGAATGTCTGGGATAGACTTTGGTGGCTGAGGTGTACATTGGAAGGGGACATTGTATCCTCTGGATATAATGGACTGTACCCATTTGTCTTGAGTCAAATTCGGCCAGGCTTCTGGGTACAGTGATACCCCCCCCCCCCCGACTGCCTCCAGAGGTGGACAGGCAAGCCTCCTTTCAGGAGCGTTGGAAGGGTTTACCAAAGAACATATCTCTGTCGTCCGAGTTTTGCAGACCCCCTCTATCACGTGGATGGCGTCTTCCATTGTTTCCCCCTCTGCCCCTGGGGGAAGGATAACCACGAGTGTCAGATAAGGCTCCTTTGGATTTATGGAACCACATTTTTCCACCCTTTTGACCTTTAGGATAAATTCTGGTAGGGGCGGAAAAACGGATTCCAACGGCAAACAGAGTCTTACCATCTTGTTTCCTTCTGGTGAGAGTTTCTTTTACTTTAGGCCCGAACAATGAAGAGCCAAATGGAGTGTCAATAAAGGAAGAACGGAAGGGTTTGGCAAACTCACGAAGGCGCATCCAGGAATGTCTATGAAGAGCTATTCCTGTGCCTGCTGCCCTGCTTGCTCCATCGGCTGCATAAGATATGAGCTGCATGGAGGAGTCAGATATGGAGGTTAAGGTTACAAGCTGGAAGTTAACCTTATCAGATAAGTCCTGGGCTGTAGAACCTTGCAGGGTATCTCCTAGCTCTTTTAAGCGATCCCCCTGAAGTTGTGCGAAATGCGAGAAATAATTCAGCGACTGTAAAGGCTGCTGAGGAGAAGATATGCTTCCCGTATCTGCCCATTGTACGAGAACCTTTGTTCGGTCGATGAACAGATACAGAAGTTTCAGCCAACTCCTATTTTGTGGCCACTGCCACCACCATTGCATCTACAGGAACCCCTATAGTTAAATACTGCCTATCTTCCGGGGCCGTAATGAACTTCTTATGCCTCCGCGGAACTGAGTCTGGAGAGTCCCACACCTTTCGGCTCAGCAAGCCCAGGAGTGGTTCGAAAGGTGGAGACACTCAAGAGGTGGAGGGGTGACAGCCAAATGCCTCCAGGTATACCAACTCATCTTCCGAAGGGGAAAGGGACTTCCAGCCACACCTCTGTTTAAGGATCTCCAGGATGTCTGAAAAAGAGACATCCTCAGAGAGTGACCTTGGAGACCCTTCTGAATCCTCTAAGTCGGTATCAGGTGACAGACTCCGGGAAGTCTATGCGCTTCCTCTTACATGGTCTCTTCAGAGAGACTTCCTCGGGGGGATGTTCTGGGAAAGTATCGGAAGAAGAGGCTCCACCCATTGTGGCTTCCTGGGGCACTGGCTCTCTACTCTGTGGGTGATGGAAAGATAATGAAGAGGTGGACACCGGTCCTTCAGGAGGAAGAGAGACTGGAGCCGAAGGTGGAGCAGACTCTGTTGAGAGCACACACTGCATCACCTCGAAGGCACCGCGGTCCTGGGCCAAAAGAGACTCCGGCCCCGAGAGGCCGGGAGATCTCCTCAGCACCAAGCAGGGTGGCTCCGAGGCAGATGTGGGAGCCGAACTCATCTGAGCCAAGCCGCCGAGTGGGAGAGCCGGTTCCAACAAGAGTCCAACTCGACTCTCCCTCCTGGAGCCGACCAGGGAGTGTCGGCCCCCAGATCCCTTGATGGATGAAAGCATCAAGGAAACCGGAGCAGATGTCAGAGCTGAGATAGCAGCAGTGATTACTGGCTCTGGTGGTTCCAGCACAACAACTTCCATACTCTCTGGCTCCAAACTCGGACGAGTTGGAGGAGGAATTGGCATAGTAGAAGGTACCATTGTCGGCCCCAAGATCCGATGGGCTGGGCTCGAGAGAATTTCAGCTAGGGCCCGGGTCCGAAGAAACCTCTTCACTACTCACTCCACGTCATCATCCAATAGTCTGGAGGATCTAGAGGAATGACTGGAAGACTTGTGGCTACCTGCCACGACTGTAGTAAAGGAGAAACCGGCATTGAGAGAACAGGCTCCAAGGACGATGACCGGCTCCTCTTTTGGCTCTGCAACGGTTCTGATGAGACAGATGGAACCGAGGAAGAACCATGTTTCTCGGGCCTGAAAACTTTCGGAGCCGAAGAAGCATCAGATTTGGTGCTGCTTGTCAGCTCAGACACTGGAGCCGATGAAGCAGACTTTTGAGTCTTGTCCGATTTTCTGGTCTGATTTTCTTCATCGACTTTTAATAAGCCCCCCAATATAAGCTTATTCCTCCTCTCCTGCAAGACCCTGGCACTAAAACTATGACAAATGGAGCAGGAGTCTTGAAGATGGAGTGGACCCAGACAGTACACACAACTAGTGTGTCCGTCAGTAATGGACATCTTCTGAGTGCAGGAATCACACTTCTTGAATCCTGACTTGTGTTCCTTAGCTGGATCCTTAGACATGCTAACTATAAGGAAAAAAATTTTCAATAGAAGTTAGAACAAACTAACTTTTATAGAAAGAGAAAACAGCAAAAAACAGGTATCTAAACTAATTTATTTATTTTTTTTTTACATAAAAAGAAGGAAAGGGAGAGGAGAAGTCTCTAAGTTAAACGACTATCTCCTCCACTGGAGGAGACGCCTCTAACTTAAACGGAGTGCTCCTAAAAAGGAAACCAGGAAGAAAAGGGTAAAGGGAAAAGGTAAAATTACAAGGTTTAGAAAGCCTAAAATAGCACAAGGCTATTACGATAGAACTAGTAAGTAAAAACCGCTAATTACACTGTAAATATTATAAAATATATAAAATATTACATTTTCCAAGCCTGAGCCAGTGAAGACAATCCCGAAGCTTCAAGTGGCAAACGAGATCTGTGGAGTAGCTGCTAAGCACCATAGGATAGGACTCAGCCTTCATAGGTTCATAGGTTCATAGATTCATAGATTAGTACTAAGCTAACTGCCCTTGCGAGCCATTTTAAGCCTAGCCAATTGTCCCTTGTGAGACTCAAACCCTGTACCTTGTGTTTGTAAGGCAAATACCTTAACCATTAGGCCACCCTCCCAACCCCCTTGAGCCAGAAGAAGAGCTCGAGCTTTAGTACAGGCAGAGTCGGAGCCGAGGTTTCAGCTCCGAACCCAAACAGCAAGAATGAAGGTGAGATGGGACAACGTAACATCATAAATTTTGGTTTAGAGTAACAGAAGTCATTTACAAAAACATAAGAGACGCGGACCTATGATTGGATGACACAGTCAGATGTGGATCACAAACCAGGCTTAAATTTTGCTACCAGTATTAAACCTGTTCAAAAGAGGAAGCAAATGACGGTTGTAATCACAAAATGACTATACCTTTAATTTTTAATTGAAGTATATACATGGTTTGTTTTGATAGGGCTGTATTTTACTGAAGTGCTTTAAAAGTGCTGTGATTTTTATCGTTATACACACTGAAGAAGGGATCTTTCCTGAAAGCTTTCAGTTTCTTGCGAGTAATAAATTGTGTTGCTGCTGCAATTTACTCAACGTGTCCATATTTGGAATTTATCTTTTTTGAATCCTTCACCAGACAGCTGACCTAACCTTCTCCTTGCTTAACTTGGTGAATTCGGTGTCTATGTCTCATTATAAAGTCACCTATAACTAAAACATTTGGAAAAGATGTGCATTACCTTAAGGGCTTATTTGGTGATTGGGTGTAGAGTTAGGTGTAGCATGTTTGTGTTCTGGAGGTCTTCTGGTGCTTAGGTAGGTTTCTGGAGAGTAACTCCACATATGAAGGTTTATGTGTTGGGTGCATATTGTGAGTAGGAGTGGTGGTGTGTGAGCTGACAACCTATTTTGTGCTGCTGTTCTGGGTGCGACAAAGCAGTGATTCCAGAATCTTAGTGTAGGAGCATTTCTCGCAAATTATACTTGAGTGATTTAAGAGTAAGCGGTTGTCAGTGTAGTTGCTGCACTGCCTCAAAAATACATGTCAACCAAGCTAGCAGGAGAAACAGAGGGGAAATTGACAGTGCATAACGCAAGTCTGAAACTGGTATCTCCACAGAAGAGGAAAATAAAAAAGGGGATATCTGGTAGGGGACTCTTCTAGGAGGACAAACCTATGGGGTGTACAGTAGGAGGTCTATAAAAAAAGGGAATCTATACGGTCTGATGTTGACAGGTTAAGAGGTAAAATCACTTCTAGGTGCTTCACTGAACAGTTAAGAGCTTCTTAAGAAGTGCTATTCTGGACAGTAGCTGCTTCTAAGGGAAAATACGTCTATTGGCAGTTTTGCATCTATAACTGCCAAGAGGTGCTCTGTGCACACACAAGAGCAAAACGGCCAATACAAAGAAACCAGTGAAAAAGCTCATACTGAGCCCTGAACCAGTAACCTTCAATTAGATAGTCCTACTGTACACTCCTGCCACAAGGGTATGGGGGGGGGGGGTCTCCAAAAGATGATGATCTGACTTTTAGTGCTCAATCGTCAAACAGATCTGGATTCAGCCAATCTGAATCCAATCTATACTATGGCCAGCAGAAACTGAACAGAATTAAAGCATAATACTTTTTTTCTTAAATTAAATAGGCAACAGAGTAAAAAGCAAACAGTTTCTTTCTTAAATGAAACATAGCAACAGAATAAAACAGAACAGATCTTTTCTGAAATAAGTAAAAGCAGCATACAGTCAAGTGCAACAAATGCTGTAGTAAAAAGTACAGCTGTGTACACTTACCACAAATGTAGATGTTCGAGTGTATTCACTGTTGCAGTCATTACACATTTGGGTAATCTGCTGGCAGGTTGCCTCAGTCAGCCTGATAAACAAAGTCTCGGGTCCTGTGTCGGTTGCTGTCCCTTCGTCCATGTCGCCAAGGGTATACAACATGCAGCCGACGCCATTGTATCAGTTTTTCTTGCCCCAGATGTCATGTGCCCCCCAAATGGGGAGCAAAATATATATACATACATACATATATATATATATATATATATATATATATATATATATAAATAATTTAAAACACAAAAAATATACCTCCGAACAAATGCAAATACACAAAAAAGGCTTTTAAGCATAGTAGGAAAAAAGAAGAGATATAGTAAGAGAACAAAACAGGGGGCTGGAGGGTGGGTAACCAGGACTGCAACAGTGAATACACTCGAACATCTACATTTATGGTAAGTGTACACAACTGTACTATGTTCTCCGCGTTTCACTGTTGCAGTCATGACATTTGGGTAGATTCCCAAAGCTATGGTTGGAAGGATGGATTTATACAGCATTAGGAGCAGTTATAAGGCCCTGCAGGACAGCAGTGGCAAAGCCAGCTCTAGATTTAGAGAAGAGTGGCAAATGATAATGTTTGGTGAATGTATGAACTGAGGTCCAGGTAGTAGCTTCTAGAATGTCTCTGGTAGGAATCCCTCTGAGAAAGGCTGCAGAAGTAGATGCAGCCCTGGTGGAATGAGATCTGATCCCCTTGGGGATAGGTTTACCATAGTGCATATAGCAGAAACGAATACAATGGCTTATCCATTTGGAAAAAGTCTGCTTTGAAATAGCCTTTCCCTCTGCCCCTGCAGCAAAAGCCACCAGTAGTTGCCCAGATTTTCTTAGAGATTTTGTCCTGTTTAAGTAGAATCTAAGTTGTCTGTGTACATCCAATGAATGCAGAATCCACCCACCCTTGTTCTGTGGATTGGGAAAGAAAGTTGGCAAATGAATGGTCTGATTAAGAGCCACACTGGATACCACCTTAGGCATAAAGGATGGATTGGTCCTGAGAGCCACCCTGTCCGGATGAAAAATAATGAAAGGCTCCACTGCCATAAGAGCCTGTAATTCTGAAATCCTTCTAGCTGAAATGACTGCTAAAAGGAAAGCTGTTTTCCAAGAGAGAAAGTAGCAGCTGGATCAAAAGGAGGTAGAGTGAGTTTTTCCAAAACAAAACTGAGGTCCCATGCAGGAGTTTGTGCTCTCCTGTGAGGTCTTACATTTTTGGCCCCACTGAGATACTGCTTTAGCAGAGGATGAGAGAAGAGGGTAAGTTCTGTGTTGTAATGAGCTGAAATGGCAGAGGCATGGATTTTTATGGAAGAAAAAGATAGGCCCTTGTGAAACATCTCCGTTAAGTATTGCAGAATCTGAGGAATATTGAGCATTGCTGTGCTTATTCCTTGTGACTGGTTCCAGGCACAGAATCTTTTCCATTTGTCAGCATAAGATTTTCTAGTACTAGGCCTTCTAGCCTCCAAAATGACATCCATCACAGGTTTGCTGACAGATGTCAAGGGTGGAATTAGTTGATTCGCCACACTGCAAGATTCAAAGTTTGGAGCTCAGTGTGCAGAATTTGGTAGTTCTGCTGAGACAGTAGGTAAGGTGTCCGAGGCAGGTGCCACGGAGGAAGATGTGGACACATGGCGCAGGAGTGGGTACCAGAGTTGGTAAGGCCAGTCTGGAGCAATCATTTTTGGTTTGTCTTGTCTGACTTTTAGTAGGACTTTGGAGAGCAGAGGCAAAGGGGGAAAAGCATAGACTGATAAACCTTCCAGCTGAATGATAAAGCATCCACTTTCCAAGCCTTTTTGTGATTAATTCTTGTGCAGAATTTGTCCAACTGATAGTTCTGGGGTGAGGCAAAAAGAACTATGTCTGGGCTTCCCCATTTGCGTGTCAACATGTTGGAAACTTGTGGTTCCAGTTTCCATTCGTGTGGGTCCATAAGATTTCTGCTTAGTTCGTCTGCCAGAGTATTTAGCTTTCCTGGCAGGAACTGAGCTTGTAGTTGTATTTGATAAGTCAAGGTCATGTTCCAAAATGCCATGGCTAGTCTGCAAAAGGGGGGTAGGAATGTATACCCCCCTGCTTGTTTATGTACCCCATGACTGTGCTGTTGTCTGTCTTTATCATTTGTTGTCCTAGATGAAGGTAAGTCCTTGAAGGCTGTCAGAGCATTCTGTACAGCTAGCATCTCTTTCTGACTGATATGTATGTGCATTTGATTTGGGCTCCATTTGCCCTGAATGCACTTCCCTGCCAAATGAGCCCCCCCAAGCATAGTCTGATGCCTCTGTAGTTAGGGCTTGGGCGGCAGGGAGTGGAGTGAAGTGAATGAGTGTCCCTCATTTTGGTGGCAGGCTTCTGCCCACCACAGGAGCTCTAGTTGCAAGCAAGGTACAATAGGAATCATAGTTTCCAGGCTGTGACAATGTTGACTCCATAAACTTTTTAAGTATCACTGAAGTCTCCTCATATGCAGTCTTGCATATGGAATTAGAAGAATGCAGGAGGCCATGAACTCCAAGGCTTGCAGAATTTGCCTTGCAGATAGCAGGGTTTTTGTGGCCACCTGTTTGAAGCAAGTCACCAATTGAATTTGCTTTTCTGGCATAAGGTAAGTCATCCGAGCAGTTGTATTCAAGCTTGCACCCAGGAATGCAATTTTTTGAGAGGGTACCAGTTGTGCTTTCTTTTCGTTTATGGTGTACCCTAGAAAAGTTAGAACCCTTTTTACAAACGCCAGATGCTTTAAAAGAATGTCCTTGTTTTCTGCCTGAATTAGACAATCGTCCAGGTACGGATATATTTGAATATTTCTTTGCCTGCAAAATGCAATTACTGGAGCCAGACACTTTGTGAAGACCCTGGGGGCAATAGACAAGCCAAAGGGCAGTGCAGAAAACTGGTAATGAAAGTAGCCTGCCTTGAAGCGGAGGTATCTTCTGCAAGATTCCCTGATTGGGATATGCAGGTAAGCCTCTTTTAAATCTAGAGTTAGCAACCAGGCATCTTTGCCTAGCATAGGTAGCAACTGTTGAAGAGTCAGCATCTTCAATTTCGGTATGTCCAGAAATGTATTTAGAGTGGATAAGTCCAGAATTAGACGCCATGATTCGTCTTTTCTGGGTACCAGGAAAAGTCTTGAATAGAAACCTTGCCCCTTTTCCTCTTCTGGTACTGGTTGAATAGTCCCCATATTCATGAGGGACAGAAAGTACAGTTGTGTACCTACCATAAATGTAGATTTTCGAGTGTATTCACTGTTGCAGTCATTACAATTGGGTTATCCTGCTGGCAGGCTACTCGCAGTCGGCCCTAGGGCCGGCGTCGGTTGCTGTCGCCTCCTCCATGATGTCAGTGCGCCAGGGGTATAAAAGATGCAGCAGACACCATTTTCTTCAGTTTGTCTTGCCCCAGATGTCAGGTGCCCCTAAAATGGTAGGCTAAATTATGCCAATAAGCATGCATGCACAAAAAACAACTTTTCCTTCATCTACAAGCAAATACACCACATAGGTTGTATAGAATAGAGAAGTACAGATAAGTCCCAGCAAAGGAAAAGGGGGATGCTGGGAGGGTAACCTGGACTGCAACAGTGAATACACTCAAACATCTACATTTATGGTAGGTACACAACTGTACTATGTTCATCATGTTTCACTGTTGCAGTTATTGCAATTGGCTTGAATCCCAAAGCTAAGGTTGGAAGGCTGGTGCTAAATAGGATTAGGATAGGCTATCAGGCCCTGCAGAACTGCAGTGGCAAAGCCTGCCCTGGATTTAGAGTAGAGAGGCAAGTGATGGTGCTTTGTAAAAGTATGTACTGAACTCCAAGATGTCTTTGGTTGGTACTCCTCTGAGGAAGGCTGCTGAAGTGGCTGCTGCTCTGGTTGAATGTGGCCTAATGCCCTTAGGCACTGATTTGCCATGCTGTGAATAGCAAAAACGAATGCCGTGGCCTATCCACTTTGAAATAGTCTGCTTTGAGATAGGCTTTCCTTGTGATCCTGCAGCATATGCCACTAGAAGTTGTTCAGTCTTTCTGAAAGCTTTGGTTCTGTCCAAGTGGAAGCATAGCTGCCTGTGAATGTCCAAAGAATGCAGAATTCTCTCGCCCTTATTCTGTGGGTTTGGATAAAAGGTAGGCAAATTGTTTGGGTGAGGGCCACACTGGACACTACCTTAGCCATAAATGTAGGGTTTGTCCTCAGAGAAACCCTGTCAGGATGGAAAATGATAAAAGGTTCCACAGCCTTGAGTGCCTGTAACTCTGAGACTCGTCTAGAGGAGGTTATTGCTAGGAGCAGAGCTGTTTACCAGGATAAGCATTTTATATCAGCTGCAGAGGCTGGCTCAAATGGAGGCAGTGTGAGTTTTTCCAAGACATAGTTGAGGTCCCATACAGGTATTGGTGCTCTCCTTGGAGGACTTATGTTTTGGCCCCTCTGAGGTACTGCCTTAGTAATGGATGAGAAAAAATAGGTGGTTCTGTATTGTAATGAGCTGAAATGGCAGAGGCATGAATTTTAATTGATGAAAGGGAAAGGCCTTTATCAAACATCTCAGTTAAGTATTGCAAAATCTGAGGAATATTTGGAACAATCGTGTCAAAACCTTGTGCCTGATTCCAAGCACAGAATATTTTCCATTTTTCTGCATAAGATTTTCTGGTACTAGGCCTCCTGGCCTCCAAAATAACATCCATCACTGCTTTAGAGAGAGGTGTGTCTTGAATGGCTACATTATCCACCATGCTGCCAGGTTTAAGGTCCCGAGTTGGCTGTGCAGTATCTGTCTGTTTTGTTGGGTCAATAAGTGAGGAATTTGAGGTAATGTCCATGCTGGGCATTGAGACAAGCTCTTTAGTATTGGGTACCAGTGCTGGCGGGGCCAGTCTGGGGCAATCAGTATCATTTTTGGTTTCTCTTGTCTGATCTTGAGGAGTACCTTGGGGAGGAGAGGCATATACTGTTAGGTTTTTCCAACTGAAAGATAGAGCCTCCACTTTCCATGCTTGCTTGTGGTAAGTCCTTGTGCAGAATCTCTGTAGTTGGTAGTTGTGAGGGGAGGCAAATAGGTCTATGTCCGGGCATCCCCAATTCCTTGTTATCATGCTGAAGACTTGTGGATCCAATTTCCACTCGTGGGGATCCATTAGGTTTCTGCTTAGTTTGTCTGCCGGAGTATTTGTCCTTCCTGGCAGGAATTGTGCTTGCAGATGTACTTGGTAAGTCAATGTTGTGTCCCACAAGTTCATGGCTAGCCTGCAGAGGGGGTAGGAATGTGTGCCTCCTTGCTTGTTTATGTACCACATGACTGTAGTATTGTCCATCTTTATCAGTAGCTGTCCTGGATGAAGTAGATCCTTGAAGGATGTCAGGGCATTATGAACAGACAGCATCTCTTTTTGATTGATATGTAGATGCATTTGACTTGCGGACCATGTGCCTTGAATACATCTTCCTGCCATATGGGCCCCCCAGGCATAATCTGATGCATCTGTTGTCAATGTCTGCCTGGCTGTGGGCAAGGTGAATGGCTGTCCCGTGTTGTGGTGACCGGCTTTTGCCCACCATCGAAACTCCTGTTGCAGGCAGGGAATGAGGGTAATTATTGTTTCCAGGCTGTGGCAATGTTGAGTCCAAACATTTTCTAGATACCATTGAAGTTTCCTCATATGCAGTCTTGCATATGGAATTAGCAGAATGCCTGATGCCATGAAGCCCAAAGCCTGCAGAATGTTTCTTGCAGATAACTGGGTCTTTGTTGCCAACATTTTGAAATAAGTAGTCAGTTGTCTGTGTTTGTCTGGCATGAGATAAGCCATCTGGGCAGTTGTATTTAAGCTTGCACCCGGGAATATTATCTCTTGAGAGGGTACGAGTTTTGATTTCTTTTCGTTTACTGTGCACACTAGACCTGTTAGTAATCTTTTTAAAAATGCCAGATGCTGTAGTAGAATGTCCTTGTTCTTTGCTTGAATAAGGCAGTCGTCCAAGTAAGGACATATTTGTATTCCTCTTTGTCTGCAAAATGCAATTACTGGTGCCAGGCATTTTGTGAAGACCCTGAGCACAGTAGATAAGCCAAAGGGCACTGCAGAGAATTGGTAGTGCATTCAGCCAGCTATAAATATGAGGTATCTTCTGCATGATTGTCTGATTGGGACATGCAGGTATGCCTCTTTTAGGTCTAGTCACAAGCCAAGCCTTCTTGCCCAGCATGGGCAAAAGCTGCTGCAAAGTTAACATTTTGAATTTTGAAATATCCAGGAATGTGTTTAGGATAGACAGGTCCAGTATTGGTCTCCAGGCTTTGTCCTTTCTGGGCACCAAGAATAGCCTTGAGTAGAATCCTAGTCCCAGCTGTTGCTGTGGTACTAGATGAATGGCTCTCATGTCCATGAGGGATGAAACTTGTTTTTGTGCCTCTGCCCACTGACTGCGTGGCAGGTCTGGCATACCGTTTGGCCTTGGCAGGGTGTGAAAGTGAAACCTGTAGCCTTGTGATACGATATTTAAGACCCAATGGTCCTGGGTGATCATGTGCCAATTTTGTGAAAAAAGTGCTAGTTTTCTCCCCAAAGGGGCTGCCAGAAGATAAGTGCTTGGTGCTGACAGGGGAAAGTCATTGAGACTGTTTCCTGTATGGCTGTGATTTTTCCTCTCCGCTTTTGGAGGTAGAAGCACCCCATTGTTTAGGGCTGTATGAGCCTTGGGGCTGTGATCTGCCTCTGGGGCATCTGTATCTGCCTCTTTGTGGCCTGTCTGACACTGGAAAGGACCAATTCTTTGTAGGCCAGTTTCTGCTAAATCTGGGAGGCTGTACTTGCAAGAAATCCATGACTGTTTGCATAGATTTAGCTTTGTCCTCCATTTTCTTCATCACCTCTTCTGCTTTAACACCAAACCAGGTATCATGCTGTAATGGAGCATCTAATAGTTTTGCTTTAACATGATCTGGCAGATTCTGCTCTTTTAACCAAGCATGCCTCCTAATGACAGAACCTGTAACAGCGGCCCTGCAGGAGGCCTCTAGAGAATCAAAACCACATTGCAAAGTATGCTTTCCCACTTGCTCAGCTGCATGCAATAATTCCTGCATTTCTTTGTTTTCTGCACATTCTGAATTTGTCAACATTTTCTGTTTAAGCAGTGACATGATATTGCTGATATTTAAGCATATGAAATTGGCAATTTAAAGCTCTTACAGCCAAGGTAGCAGAAGTAATAATCTTTTCCCCCCATCTGTCCAGGGCCCTTGAATCCCTATCAAAGGGGGATAGAGGTTTTGCAGTGGAAGAATTGACCCCTTTGGGACCCTGAGAGAGAGTTTCTGGGTCAGCAGCAGGGTTTTTATAAAGAAATTTATGTGAATCAGGAACCCTGTAGTATCTGTCTGGCTTAACAGGAGCTGGTGGTAAAGAGCCAGGAGACATAATCTACAATGTCTAAAACAGGAGGGATAGCAAGGGGCCTGTGCTGAGGTAATAAAAGGAAGTCTCAGCCTTTTCTTGGATTCTGAGTAATCTTGGCTCTCCCAGTGGAAATGCTCCCTCATAGTATGCAGGGTCTCCCCAAAAAAATAATCCTCAGGAGGAGAGGCTAAAGGGATAGATTATTCAGCATCAGAATCCTCATAGGGAGGAAGAGAATATTCCTGTTCAGAAGAGGAATCAGAGGAAATGGAAACCTGATCTGATGATTCATATTCTATCTCTTGCCTAGGCCTCTTATCAGGAGGGGGATGGGAACCCCTGATCAAAGTAATTAGGTCTTTGGCCATTTTAAGCATCTGTTTTTTAGGCATGGTGGCCTGTCCTGGAGAATGCTGTACTTGTTTCTTTGTCTTTGCCTTTGAAGCTGAAGTAGGTTTCACATACAACTGTGTAGGCCTGAAAACACCATCAGAGGCCGATGCCTGCTCAGCGACTCCGGACCCATCTGAGGGAATAGTTTCCGAGTGTCCAATACCTTGAGTTCCAGCGGCCTAGTCAGCTCCATGTGAGAGTTGGAAGCGGCCTGTGGCTCTGAGGTAGTGGGCGTCAGGGGCTGCGAAAGCGCCTCACTGAGAACCGGCAACAGGCCTAGCGGAAGACTAGTCGTCGGGTTTGGACCTCGGATGCCTGTCCTTTTCTTTTTCTTTGCACTTTTTATAAACTCTGGTAGTCGGCTCTTCCGATGGCATTATATAATTGAATCTTCTGCCAAAGTAATGAAATGCAAAATTGTACCGATGCTTAATAGTGTGTTGGTTAAATCTAGCACAAAACCGACAACTAGCAACGTTGTGGTCAGGGCCTAGGCAAGGAATACAGTAAGAATGAAAATTCTTATGAGGTATTTGCTTCCCACAAGAAATACAATTAACTTTTTCTGACATCGGTATGGAGAAAGAAAAAAGTTTCCCCAATGGGGTACTTAGCTTTAATGAAGACTTCGGATCTGAAATTCGAATGTGAAAATCTCAGGAGTCGGCCGACCGGAACTTGCGAACTGCTTTTGCTTTGGGCACCGCGCGGCAAGAAAGACTGAAGAAAATGGCGTCGACTGCATCTTTTATACCCCTGGCGCACTGACGTCAGGGAGGAGGCGACAGCAACAGATGCCGGACCTAGACTTTGGAACTCGGGCCGACTGCAGGTAGCCTGCCAGCAGGATAACCCAATTGTAATGACTGCAACAGTGAAACACGATGAACATCTTGTTTCTGGGCCTCTGCCCACTGATTTGGAGGCAGATCTGGCCATCTGTTCGGGATTGGTAATGTGTGGAAATGAAATCTGTATCCCTGGGATACTACATTTAAAACCCATTTGTCCTGGGTAATCAGTTGCCAGTTTCGTGCATGAAGTGCCAGTTTTCCCCCCAAAGGGGCAGCTAAAAGGTAAGTGCTTGGTGACTGTAGAGGAAAGTCATTGAGACTGTTTACCATAGGGAGGTGCCTTGCTGCTTCCAGATTTGGAGGTGGAGGCACCTCATCGTTTTGTTCTAAAAGTTCCTTGTGACTGAAACCTGGAGCCGTTGGAATGTCTGGATTTGACTTGAGCAGCTCTCGAGGGCACTGGAAAGGACCAGTTCTTAGTAGGCCAGTGCCTATTAAATCTGGGAGGCTGCACTTGTAAGAAATCTTTCACAGTTAGCATAGATTTAGCTTTATCTTCCATCTTTTTTAAAACTTCTTCAGCCTTATTACCAAACAGAATGTCCTGTTGTAAAGGAGTGTCCAACAATTTTGCTTTAACATGGTCAGGCAGATTTTGCTCTTTGAAACAAGCATGCCTTCTTATCACAGATCCAGTTACAGCAGCCCTGCAAGAGGCCTCCAAAGAATCAAAACCACATTGCAAAGTATGTTTTCCAACTTGTTCAGCTGAATGTAATACATCCTGCAACTCTATTTTCCACACAGTCAGAGATCAACATAATTTTCTGTTTAAGTAGTCCCATGACATGCTGTTGATATTTACGCATATGAAATTGACAGTTTAAAGCCCTGATTGCCAAGGTTGCAGATGTGTAAACCTTCTTACCCCATCTATTCAGCGCCCTGGAATCTCTATCAGAAGGGGTAGGATTTTTAGCAGTAGAGGCCTTAACGCCCTTGGGACCCTGAGAAATGGTTTCAGGATCAGCAGTGGGGTTTCTGAAAAGGAATTTGTGGGAGTCAGGAACCCTGTATTATCTGTCTGGCTTACTAGGAGCCGGAGACAGAGAATCAGGAGTTGTACTAGATTCTGAAAAAACCTCATCAACAATGTCTAGAACAGGAGGTATAGCCAAAGGCCTATGCTGAGGAAAAAGAAGAAAATCCCTAAGTCTTTTTTTAGATTCAGAGTAATCCTGACTTTCCCAGTGGAAATGTTCCCGTAAGGTATGTAAAGTTTCTGCAAAAGAGAAATCCTCAGGGGGAGAAGCAGAAGGGATGGAATCTTATGCATCAGAGTCTTCATAAGTAGGTATAGATAAATCGTGTTCAGTAGAAGAATCAGAAGAAATAGAATTCTGATCTGAAGATTCATAGTCAGTGCCTTGCCTAGGCCTCTTAGCAGGAGGGGGATGGCTACCCCTGATCAAGGTAATTAAATCTTCAGCCATTTTGATCATTTGTTTTTTAGGCATTGGGGCCTGCACACATGGCTCAAGCATCATTTCCTTTTAGACAGAGAAGTAGATTTTGGCCTTAGTTTTGAAGATGGCGTCGGTTTAATATACAAATCTTTAGGTCTGAAAACACCCTCAGAAGCCTGTGCCTGCACAACAGCTCCGGACCCATCTACGGTAGAGACATCCGTGGGTTCAATACTTAAAGCATCTCAAAGCATACCGGACTCAGAATGAGTCTCAGTAGAGACCTGTGAATCAAAAGTAGCGGGCATCAGGGGCTGCGAAAGCGCCTCACTGAGTACCGGCAAACTAGCGACTGGCTTAGGAGAAGTGTCATCAGTTTTGGACCTTGACTGTCTGTCTTTTTCTTTGCGGTTTTTTTATGTATTCCGGTAGTCGGATTGCTAACCGATGTCATTTCTGGATAGTTAAATCGTAAACCAAAATATTTAGAAGCAAAAATATACAGACGTTTAATAGTGCGTTGATTAAATCTAGCACAAAACTGACAGGAAGGAACATTATGATCAGCACCAAGGAAAGGAATACAGTACAAGTGAAAGTCCTTATGAGGTATTTGCTTCCCACAAGTAATGCAATTATTAACTTTTACTGACATCGGTAAGGAGCAAGAAAAAGTTTTCCTAACGGGGTACTTGGCTTTTAGTTGAAGACTTCGGTACTGAAACTCGAAAACAAAAATTTCAGAGGTCGGCCGACCAGCACTTGCGAACTGCTTCTGCTTCGGGCATGCGCGGCAAGAAAGACTGATGTAATGGCGTCGGCTGCATGTCCATGTTTTATACCCCTGACAACCTGACGTCATGGAAGAAGGGACAGCAACCGACACAGGACCAAAGACTTGGTTAATCAGGCTGACTGAGGGCAACCTGCCAGCAGATTACCCAAATGTAATGACTGCAACAGTGAAACACGAAGAACATCTGAAACTTAGCATCTGTACTTCTCTTGGATGGTTTGGTATGATCAGAGGAGCAGAGGCTAATTGCCTTACTCTCTGGAGCCTTTCTAAGACAAATGCCAACCTTCGCAAATGCAGTCCTTCACTTCAAAAATTAACTCTTACTTACCTTATCAATCTTTATGAACACTAAATTTACTACCTACAGTTTTAAACTTAGAAGCCTGTATCTTGTGTCACTCCTCTCAGTGCTTCCTGCTACAGCATTACCAAACCAGCGCTTTTCTACTCACCTTATTTTAACATTCAGTAATGCACCTTTGAAGTGAATATAGCTTTATCAGACTCCACACAATACATATTCGCTATGTATTATTGTACTTGCCCTTCCTCAGATGTCCTACATTGGTTTCCCAAATTACCATCCCGATTAACCCACTCTTTCCTCTCTACAGCCCAAATCAGTTTTCCCTGCTTGATTGTTTCTTTCTGCTGTTCACAAACAACAAGCTATTCTTGTTTCTGGTTCATTCACTTACTGCTCTCTTCTTTGAACCATCTTATTTCAGGTTTTCAAAAGGGGATTACTTGCAACATACTGTATAACATTTCTGTGATGTTTCCCACTAATGATAATACTGATAAGTTTATACAATTTACCCAGTTTGCTATGCCCTGCTGTCATGTATAAACCACAAAACACTGCATTATATATATATTCACTGTTCTTTGAGTTTTTGTCCCAGGCTATGGCCAAAGAATGGTCCTCGCACCAGCCCACTCATCCAGTTATCAAATGTCAAATAAATATAAACTTGCTAGGGGCAACTTTTTGACTTTGCTTAAACGTAGGCAAGAAAACAGTAACAGGATCGGGTTATGTCCGTTAAACAAATCTTGTTTATGGATAGTTCAACTTTTTTATCTGATGAGTGACTACTAGCTTTTAAAAAGTTTAAGTGGATGCACTGGCACCTTTGCATCAGAGATCACTACCTCTCTGTATTCCTCTTCAGGTAAAGGAAGAAGTTCTTTGCAAGACTAAAAAATGCTCCCATTTAATTTAAGTTGTAAACTAAAGCAATGCCTTCTGATGGAGACCCAGAGGACTGATGGGAAAAAATTCCCCCTTCAGAATACTGAGAAAAAGGAAAATAAAAAATCTGCCTCATATAAAACTCTTCCTCTTCAATAGACGCATCAGGGAAAAGTGCCCTTTATCACTAACCTTAGCCGATAAAGTACAGTTGTGTACACTTACCATAAATGTAGATGCTCAAGTGTATTCACTGTTGCAGTCATTACATTTGGGTAATCTGCTGGCAGGTTGCCCTCAATCGGCCTGAATAACAAAGCCTTGGGTCCTGCGTCGGTTGCAGTCTCCTCTTCCATGACGTCAGGTTGTCAGGGGTATAAAACATGCAGCCACCGCCATTTTAATCAGTTTTTCTTGCCCCAGATGTCAGCTGCTCCCAAATGGGGAGCAAAAATATACATAGATAACTGTAAATATATAAATGCACTTAAATTTACCTTCAACTAAAAGCAAACACACCACAAAGGCTTTTGAGTATAGTGAAGGAAAAAAAAAGGTATAGAAAGGGGGCTGGTGGGTGGGAAATCAGGACTGCAACAGTGAATACACTCAAACATCTACATTTATGGTAAGTGTACACAACTGTACCAGGTGGTTCTTTCACTGTTGCAGTCATTACATTTGGGTAGAATCCCAAAGCTATGGATGGGAGGATGGAACTTTAGTACAGCTATAAGGCCCTGCTGTACTGCAGTTGCAAAGCCTGCCCTGGATTTAGAGAAGAGAGGTAAATGATAATGCTTTGTGAACGTATGAACTGAGCTCCAAGTAGCAGCTTCTAGAATGTCTCTGGTAGGTACCCCTCTGAGAAAAGCTGCTGAAGTAGAGGCAGCCCTGGTGGAATGGGATCAGATTCCCTTGGGCACAGGTTTACCATGGTGCAAGTAGCAGAAACAAATGCAATGGCTTATCCATTTAGAAACAGTCTTGCTTTGATATCGCCTTCCCCTCTGATCCTGCAGCAAATGCTACAAGTAGTTGCTCAGAATTTCTTAGGGATTTTGTCCTGTAAGTAGAATCTTAGTTGTCTATGTACGTCCAATGAATGCAGAATCCGCTCCCCCTTGTTCGGCAGATTTGGGTAAAATGTTGGCAGGTGAACTGTCTGGTTAAGAGCCACACTGGATACCACCTTAGGCATAAAAGAAGGGTTGGTCCTGAGGGACACTCTGTCCGGGTAAAATGTAATAAAAGACTCCACAGCCATGACAGCCTGTAGTTCTGAAACCCTTCTTGCTGAAGTGACTGCCAAAAGAAAAGCTGTTTTCCAAGATAGAAATTCTATATCCGCAGTAGCTGCTGGTTCAAAAGGAGGCAGGGTAAGTTTTTCCAGCACAAAATTGAGGTCCCATGCAGGAGTTGGTGATCTTCTGGGAGGCCTTAAATTTTTAGCCCCCCTAAGATACTGTTTAAGCAGAGGATGAGAAAAGAGGGGAGGCTCTGTGTTGTAATGCGCCGAGATGGCAGTGGCATGGATTTTTATTGAAGAAAAAGATAGGCCCTTATCAAGCATCTCAGTCAAATATTGTAAAATCTGAGGAATATTGGGCTTTGCTGTGTCTGTTCCTTGTGCTTGGTTTCAAGCACAGAATCTCTTCCATTTATTAGCATAACATTTTCTAGTACTAGGCCTTCTGGCTTCCAAAATGACATCCATCACAGAATTACTGAGAGGTGTTTGAATAATTAAATGATCAGCCATGCTGCAAGATTCCGAGTTTGGAGCTGAGTGTGCAGAATTTAATTGTTCTGCTGAGAGAGTAAATGAGGTATGTGAGGCAAGTACCAAGGAGGAAGTTGAGGCATATTCCTTAGAATTGGGTATCAGTGCTGGCGAGGCCAGTCCGGAGCAACTAGGATCATTTTTGTTTTTTCCTGTCTGACTTTTAGTAAGACCCTGGAGAGAAGAGGCAGAGGGGGAAAAGCATAGACTGATCGGTTTTTCCAACTGAAGGATAGGGCATCCACTTTCCATGCTTTTCTGTGATAAGTTCTTGTGCAGAATTTGTCCAGCTGATAATTTTGGGGAGAGGCAAATAGATCTATGTCTGGGGTCCCCCATTTCTGTGTTAACATGCTGAAGATTTGTGGATCCAGTTTCCATTTGTGCGGATCCATACGATTTCTGCTTAGGTCGTCTGCCAGAGTATTTTGCTTTTTTGGCAGGAATTGTGCTTGCAGATGGATTTGGTAAGTCAAAGCTGTATTCCACAATGCCATGGCTAGTCTACAAAGGGGGTAGGAATGTGTACCCCCCTCCCCCGTGTTTATGTACCACATAACCATGGTGTTGTCCGTCTTTATCAGTAGTTGTCTTGGATGAAGTAAGTCCTTGAAGTCAGTCAGGGCATTCTGAACAGCTAGCAGCTCTTTCTGGTTGATATGCGGATGCATTTGTTTTAGGCTCCATTTGCCCTGAAAGCATCTCCCCGCCAGGTGGGCCCCCCACAAGCATAGTTTGATGCATCTGTAGTTAGGGTTTGGGTGGCAGGGGGTAGAGTGAATGACAGTCCCTTGTTTTGGTGACATGTCTCTGCCCACCAAAGAAACTCCTGTTGTAGGCAGGGAAAGAGATGGAATCATTGTTTCCAGACTGTGACAATGTTGACTCCATAAACTTTTTAGGTACCATTGAAGTTTCCTCATATGCAGTCTCGCATATGGAATCAGTAGAATGCAGGATGCCATGAACCCCAAAGCCTGCAGAATTTGTCTTGCAGATAACTTTTTTTTTGTTGCCATTTGTTTGAAGTATATTGCCAATTGCATTTGTCTGGCGTGAGGTAAGCCATCTGGGCAGTTGTATTCAAGCTTGCACCCAGGAATGTAATTATTTGAGAGGGTACCAGTTGGGATTTATTTTCGTATACTGTGTACCCTAGGCATGTTAGAAGCCTTTTTACAAACGCCAGATGTTGAAGAAGAGTGTCCTTGTCCTCTGCTTGAATGAGACAGTCGTCCAGATAAGGATAAATTTGTATGCTTCTTTGTCTGCAGAATGCAATTACTGGTGCCAGGCACTTTGTAAAGACCCTGGGCGCAGTAGATAAGCCAAAGGGCAGTGCAGAGAATTGGTAATGCAAAACACCTGCCTTGAAGCGGCGGTATCTTCTGCGTGACTCCCTTATTGGGATATGTAGGTATGCCTCTTTTAAGTCTAGAGTCACTAACCAAGCATTCCTGGCCAGCAAAGGCAGTAGCTGTTGTAAAGTCAGCATTTTGAATTTAGGAATGTCCAGGAACATGTTCAAAATCGATAAGTCCAGTATTGGACGCCAGGCATCGTCTCTTCTGGGTGCCAGGAAAAGTCTTGAATAAAAACCTTGTCCTTTTTCCTTTTCTGGCACTGGTTGAATAGCCCCCATATCTATGAGGGACAAATTGTTTCTGAGCCTCTGCCCACTGATTTTGTGGCAGATCTGGCCATCCGTTTGGAATTGGCAAAAGATGGAAATGAAATCTGTACCCCTGGGATACTATGTTTAATACCCACTTGTCCTGGGTAATTAACCGCCAATTTTGAGCATGAAGTGCTAGTTTCCCCCCCAAGGGGGCTGCCAAAAGGTAAGTGCTTGGTGAAGATAGAGGAAAGTCATTGAGACTGCTTACTATAGGGTTGTGCTTTGTTTCCTCCAGATTTGGAGGTGGAGGCACCCTATTGCTCTGACCTGTAAGAACCCTGTGATTTGTATCTGAAGCCTTTTAAGCGTCTGGATTTGCCTTGAGTGGCTCTGTTGGATACAGGAAAGGACCAATTTTTAGTAGGCCAGTGCCTAATGAACCTGGGTGGCTGCACTTGCGAGAAATCTTTTACAGTTTGCATAGATTTAGCTTTGTCTTCCATTTTCTTTAAAACCTCTTCTGCCTTATTACCAAACAGAGTATCATGCTACAAGGGGTCATCCAATAATTTAGCTTTAACATGATCAGGCAGATTTTGCTCCTTGAGCCAGGCATGCCTTCTAATCACAGATCCAGTAACTGCGGCCCAGCAAGAGACCTCCAAGGAATCAAAACCACATTGCAAAGTATGCTTTCCAACTTGTTCTGCTGAATGCAATAATTTCTGTAACTCTATTTTCCACACAATCAAAAATCAACATAATTTTCTGTTTCAGTAATCCCATAACACGCTGTTGATATTTAAGCACATGAAACTGGCAGTTTAAGGCCCTGATTGCCAAGGTTGCAGACATATAAAGCTTCTTTTCCCATCTATCCAGCGCCCTGGAATCGCTATCAGAGGGGGTAGGATTTTTGGCTGTAGAGGCCTTTACACCTCTGGGACCCTGTGAAATAGTCTCAGGCTTAGCAGCAGGATTTTTGAATAGAAATTTGTGGGAGTCAGGAACTGTGTAATATCTGTCTGGCTTACTAGGAGCCGGAGGTAGGGAATCAGGAACCATGCTTGATTCCGAAAACACATCAACAACAATGTCTAATACAGGAGGTATTGCCAAAGGCCTATGCTGAGGAAGGTGAAGGAAATCCCTAAGCCTCTTTTTTGATTCGGTGAAGTCCTGACTCTCCCAATGAAAATGTTCCCTTAAAGTATGCAAAGTCTCTCCAAAAGAGTAATCCTCAGGAGGAGATGCAGATGGGATGGATTCCTCTGCATCATAATCCTCATAGGGTGGAATAGAAAATTCCTGATCAGAAGAGGGATCAGAAGAAATGGAAACCTGATCTGAAGATTCATAATCAGTGCCTTGCCTAGGCCTCTTAGCAGGGGGAGGGGGTTGGGAACCCCTGATCAAGGTAATTAAGTCCTCAGCCATTTTGATCATCTGTTTTTAGGCATAGGGGCCTGAGCACGTGGCTCATGCATTGTTTTTTTTTAGACATAGAAGATGTTTTTGACCTTGTTTTTGAGGCTGACGTCAGTTTAATATAGAAATGTTGAGGCCTGAAAACACCCTCAGAAGAAGTTGCCTGCTCAGTGGCTCCGGACCCATCCAAGGGAGAGACATCCGTGGGTTCAATACTCTGAGAATCTCGTGGCATACCAGACTCCGAATGGGTCTTGGTAGAGGCCTGTGACTCAAAAGTAGCGGGTATCAGGGGCTGCGAAAGCGCCTCACTGAGTACTGGCGAACTGGCGACTGGCTTAGGAGAAGCTTTGTCGTCGGTTTTGGACCTCGACGGTCTGTCTCTGTCTTTTTCTTTGTGTTTTTTGTGAACTCCGGTAGTTGGATTGCTAACTGTTGACATTTCAGGATAATTAAATCTTGATCCAAAATATTTAGAAGCAAAAATATACAGATGCTTAATAGTGTGTTGGTTAAATCTAGCACAAAACCGACAGCAAGGCACATTATGATTTGGGTCTAGGCAATACAGTACAAATGAAAATCCTTATGAGGTATTTGCTTCCCACAAGTAATGCAATTATTAACGTTTACTGACATCGGTAAAGAGCAAGAAAAAGTTTCCCCAATGGGGTACTAAAACTCGAATGCAAAAATTTCAGGAGTCGACCGACCTGCACTTGCGAACTGCTTCTGCTTCAGGCACCGCGCAGCAAGAAAGACTGAATAAAATTGTGTCAGTTGTATGTTTTATACCTCTGACGACCTGACGTCATGGAAGAGGAGACAGCAACCGACGCAGGACCCAAGATTTTATTATTCAGGACGTCTGAGGGCAACCTGCCAGCAGATTACCCAAATGTAATGACTGCAACAGTGAAACACGAAGAACATCTGTAAGCCCCAGTCAGAACTAGTCTTATTAAGGGTAATGCCAGCCATGTGCCATCCAGAAAGGGAAATTCTGCATAACAGGTGGGGTAGGTGGGAGGGAAGGAATACTGCAACATGGAAGAGAAGGACATCTATGGTTATGGTAAGATTTTACACAACTTTTCTATGTCCTTCTATTCCAATGTTGCAGTATTCATCACATATGGGTGAGTGCCAAAGCTAACTGTGAAGAAAAGGGAGGTGGCCTAGTAGAGGTCTCCAGGAATGGAGGATAGCCCTGGCAAACCAAGCTCTGACCCTAGAAATAAGGTTTAACTTGTACTGTTTGGTGAAGGTGTGCATTGAAGACCAAGTGGCTGCTTCCAGTATGGTGGAGGTATCCAAACCCCTGAAGAAGGCCTGAGGAGCTCATTGCCCTGGTGGAGTGTGGTTTGACAGTACCTTGCAGGGATTTCCCATGGTGTTTGTAGCAGAAGGCGATAGCTTAGGAAAACCATGTTGAAACTGCTTGTTTAGTTACTGCCTTCCCTAGGGCCCTGGGGTGGAAGGAGACAAATGGTTTATCCGTTTGTCTGATGGACTTGGTTTTGTGCAGATATCTGAGTGGTCTGTGCACATCCAGCAAATGGAGTACTCTCTCATGGTGTTCCTGTGTGTTAGGAAAGAAGGTTGGTAGGTGGATGGCCTGATTTAGGGAGAAGGCATTAACCACCTTGGGCATGAAGGAGGGGTTAGTTCTAAGAGTAACCCTGTCAGTGTGGAATACTAAGGAAGCTGGAATAGCCATGAGGGCTTGCAAGTCTGACACTCACCTGGCTGAGGTCAAGACCACGAGGAGGACAGTCTTCCATGTGCCATGTTTTAGGGAAGCTTTATCTGCTGGCTAGAATGGAGGAAGCATGAGCTTCTCTAAAACACAGCTGAGGTCCCATTTGGGGAGAGGGTTTCTTGGATGGTCTGAGGAGAAGGACCCCTTTAAGGAATAACTTAGCTGGTAGTCTGGAAGCTAGGGGGGAATCCAGAGGCAGGCATGCTGAAAAGACAGACAAATGGGCTTTAATGGATGAAAAGGCCAACCCTGTCTGCAATAGTTTACACAGGTAAGACAGTAATAGAGGGGTCTCGCTTTGCAGCATGTCCAATTGTCTTTTGAGACACCATATTGAAAATCACTTCCGCTTTTATAGGTAAGACTTCCTTGTATTTGGTTTCCCAGCCTCCTGCAAGACAGTGAGCACGTCCTTGTTATAAAGGTGTCTGAAAGGGATCAGAATCCTATCACCCACAGGGTGAGGTGCAGAAATTGCCACTGTGGGTGTATTTGGGATCCCTTGTGCTGTGTGAGAAGGTCCACTATGGGGGGGGGGGGTAACTTATGGTGATTGCCCTTGGACAGCTTAAGAGTAGGGGGAACCAATGCTATCTTGGCCAATAAGGAGTCACCAGCAAGATTTTTGGTCTGTCCTGCTGAATCTTCAGCAGGACCATCTGAACAAGTGAGAAGCGGGGGAATGCAGAGAGAAACATCCCCTTCCAGGAGATTTAGAAGGCATCTGTTGCCACAGCCTGATGATGTGGAAGTCTGGTGCAGAAGGACAGAAGTTGTCTGTTGATGGAGAAGGAAAAAGTACAGTTTTGTACCTACCATAAATGTAGATGTTCGAAGATCCACATTGCTGCAGTCCTTACATATGGGGTAGTCCGCTGTCCTCGGTCGGCCCGAATACCAAAGTATTAGGCTGACGTCGGTCATGGGCGCTCAGATCTGACATCAGAGCGTCAGGGTATAAAAGCGCATGACCGACGTCATATCCTCAGTCTTTTCTTGCCCCAGATGTCAGAAGGCCCTAAAAAGAAAGGCCACAGCCCAAAAACAGGATACTTCCCAAAAACCTGCCCAACAACAACCATCACCCAAACCATATAACCATGCCAAACTATAGAGGGGAAGGAGGGAGGGTAAATTGGACTGCAGCAATGTGGATCTTGAACATCTACATTTATGGTAGGTACAAAACTGTACTATGTTCTTCATCTCACATTGCTGCAGTCCTTACATATGGGTAGAATCCCAAAGCAGAGGTAAAGGGAGGATGGCAAAATCATAAAGCATTAGGGGCTGCTAAAATGCCCTGTAATATTGCAGTGGCAAATCCAGCCCTAGACTTAGAATAAAGAGGAAGGTGGTAATGCTTGAAAAAGTATGTACTGAACTCCAAGTGGCTGCTTCCAAAATATCTTTGTAGCTACCCCCTTAGAAAGGCAGTAGAAGTGGCAGTAGCTCTAGTGGAATGAGGTCTGATTCCAGCCGGAATCTCCTTACCATGATGGGAATAACAGAAAGAAATACAAAACCCAATCCATTTAGAAATAGTTTGTTTTGAAACAGGTTTTCCCTGAGAACCCAAAGCAAAAGAAACAAACAACTGCTGAGACTGCCTGAACCCCTTGGTTCTGCTCAAATAATAACGTAACTGCCTGTGAATATCCAAAGTATGCAAAATCTCCCCTTTATTTTGGGGGTTTGCATAAAAAGTAGGCAAATGAATAGTTTGGTTCAAGGCCACACTAGAAACCACTTTAGGCATAAAGGAAGGATTAGTACGCAAAGATACCCTATCCTTATGAAAAATCAGGAAAGGTTCCACTGCCATAAGGGCCTGTAATTCAGAAACCCTTCTTGCAGAGGTAATGGCCAACAAAAAAGCAGTCTTCCATGATAAATACTTTAACTCGGCAGTAGCTGCAGGCTCAAAAGGTTGTAGAGTAAGCTTTTCCAACACAAAATTGAGATCCCAAGCAGGAGTAGGAGCTCTACGTGGGGGTCTTACGTTCTTTGTCCCTCTAAGAAATTGCTTAAACAAAGGATGGGAAAATAAAGGAGGGTCACAGTCATAGTGAGCAGAAATGGCTGCAGCATGAACCTTTATCGAGGAGAAAGACAAACCCTTGTCCAATAACTCAGTAAGATATTGAAGAGAAACACTTAAATTAGGCTTGGAAACATCAAAGTCCTTCGCTTTGCTCCAAAGAAAAAATCTCCTCCATTTATCAGCGTAAACTTTCCTTGTACTAGGCCTTCTGGCCTCCAAAAGAACATTCAAAACTTGTTGTGGAAGCTGAGACCCTCCAGGGTCTAAAACAGAATATGCCAAGCTGTGAGATGCAGAGACTGAATCTTGACATTGAGGAAGTGATTGCCCTCCTGAGACAAAAGATGCGGAATCAAAGGCAGAGGCCATGGAGGCTCCCGTACCAAACTCCTCAGTAGTGGGTACCAGTGCTGTCGAGGCCAATCCGGCGCTATCAGAATCATGGATGGCTCGTCTATTCTGGCCTTCAGGAGTACCTTGGGAATGAGAGGCAGAGGTGGAAAGGCATAGACATGAAGATTGCTCCAACTGAATGATAGAGCATCCACCTTCCAAGCTGTGGGATGAAACATTTTTGTGCAAAACTTTGGCAACTGGTAATTTAGTGGAGAAGCGAACAGATCTATGTCTGGAGTCCCCCATAACACTGTCAACATTTGAAATACATGAGGATCCAGTTTCCACTCGTGAGGATCCACAATTTGTCTGCTCAACACATCCGCTAAGGAGTTCTGTGCTCCTGGTAGAAACCTTGCCTGAAGATTGAGGTGTAAACTGAGAGCAGTCTCCCACAAAATCATCGCTTGCCTGCAAAGAGGGTACGAATGGGTTCCCCCTTGCTTGTTGATGTACCACATGACAGTAGTGTTGTCTGTTTGAATCAACACCTGTCCTGGGTGAAGTAAATCCTTGAAAGCCATCAATGCAAATTGGACTGCTAACATCTCCTTCAAGTTGATATGCAAATGTTGAAGTCTGACAGGCCACGTGTCTTGCACCCATTTTCCATTGAGGTGTGCTCCCCAAGCCTTGTCCGAGGCATCTGTCGTTAGAATCTGACTCGCCTCTGGTCGGGTCACAGAGAGTCCCTTGTTTAGGTGACATTCCTGAGCCCACCACAAAAATTCTTTCTGAATGCAAGGTATTATCTGAATAACAGTGTCTAGATCTTGGCAGTGTTGTGTCCATACATTTTTGAGATACCATTGAAGCTTCCTCATATGCAGTTTGGCATTGGGAAGCACCAGAATACAAGATGCCATGAACCCCAAGGCTTGAAGGACTGTCCTTGCAGTCAGCCTGGACTGTAGAGACATTTGATGGAAATAAAGAGAAATGCTTCTTTGTTTGTCCGGGGTCAAAAAGGCCATCTGGGAAGCTGTATTCAGTCTCACACCCAGAAAGCACATGTCCTGAGAGGGTACTAGACTGGACTTTGTTTCGTTCACAGAATACCCTAGGCATCTTAACACTACCATCACATACTGTAGATGATGCAGAAGTTCGTCTTTGTGTTGTGCAATAATCAGGCAATCGTCCAAATAAGGATAAATCTGTATTCCTCTTAACCTGAAAAAGGCTATCACTGGAGCCAGAACATTTGTGAACACTCTGGGCGCAGTAGACAAGCCAAAGGGCAATGCAGAGAACTGATAATGTAAATTTCCAGGGCCAAAACGCAGGTACCTCCTGCAACTGGGCCTGATAGGAACATGAAGATAAGCCTCTTTGAGATCCAGAGTTACCATCCAGTGATCTTTTCCCAACAGAAGTAAAAGCTGTTGTAACGTCAGCATTTTGAACTTTGGAATGTCCAGATAAGTGTTGAGGATAGATAAATCCAAAATTGGTCTCCACGTGTTCCCTTTCTTTGGTACTAGAAACAGGCGAGAATAAAATCCTAGTCCCACTTCTGACAGAGGAACTGGCTGTATAGCTCCTATTTGAAGAAGTAAAGAAATCTGCTTGTGAGCCTCTATCCTTTGCCGAGGAGGAACGTCTGGCATGCCTTTGAAAGGAGGCAATGTATGGAAATAGAACTTGTAGCCTCGGTTTATAATGTCCAATACCCACTTGTCCTGGGTGACTAAAAGCCAGTTTTGCTTGAAGAGTGCTAACTTTCCTCCCAAAGGAGCTGCCAGGAAGAAGAATCTGGCAGCTGAAAATGCAGGTCATTGGGCCTGTTTACGAAAGGACTGGCCCCTGCCCTCACCTGCAGATTGTGCAGGTGAACTCCAAGTTCTAGGCCTGAAAGTACTGTGAGCTCTGCCCCTGCCACGTCTAGATCTACCCCTAGACTGAGAATCAGAAGAAGGGTAGGTCCACCCTTTAGTAGGCCAATTTCTACTAAACTTTGGAGGTTGCACCTGCAAAAAATCTTTAACAGTCTGCATGGACTTAGCCTTGTCTTCCATTTTCTTCAAAACCGACTCCACAGGGGGACCAAACAAAACTTCAGACTGTAAAGGGGCATCCAGAATTCTAGTTTTAACATGCTCGGATAAATTCTGATCCTTAAGCCAGGCGTGCCTCTAAGAACTGAACCAGTGGCAGCCACCCTAGAAGAGGCCTGTACAGCATCAAAACCACACTGCAAAGAATGCTTACCCACCTGTTCAGAGACATGTACTAAATCCTGCAATTCTTTACACTCTATGCCCTCTGCCAAAGCATCCACTTTAGATTTTAGCTGAGAAAGGAGGAAATTCTGATATTTCAACATATGAAACTGGCAATTTAAAGCCCTCATTGCTAAAGTAGAAGAGGTATACACCTTCTTACCCCATCTATCCAAAGCTCTAGCTTCCTTATCTAGAGGAACCGGATTCTTTACAACAGAAGCTCTAACACCCTTAGGCCCCTGACTAATAGTTTCTGGGTCCGCCCTAGGACTCTTATACAGATATTTATGAGCCTCAGGCACCCTGTAATACCTGTCCGGTTTAACTGTGGCAGGAGGCAAAGAATCTAGATTAAGGAAGCCTCCGAGAAAACATCTTGAACAACATCCAAAACAGGAGGTATAGCCAAGGGTCTATGCTGTGGTAAAAACAAGAATTCCCTAAGCCTCTTCCGTGAATCAGAGAAATCCTGTCCTTCCCACTTAAAATGCTCCCTCATGGAATGCAGAGTTTCTGAAAATGAAAAATCCTCTGGAGGAGAAGCAGAAGGAGTGGAATCCTCTGCATCAGAATCCGAATAAGGGGGAAAATCTAGAATATCTTCAGCAGAAGAGTCTGAGTCATCTGAGGCCTGATCCAAACTTTCCAACTCTGGCTCCACCCTGGGCCTCTTATCAGGAGGGGGCATAGAACCTCTAATCAAAGTAATCAAATCTTCTGCCATTTTAAGCATGTGCTTTTTAGGCACAGACCCTGAAGTACCTGGAGGGACACCAGGGGAAGGCAAAACAGACCTGCCCTTAGAAGAAGTCTTAGAAATAGTAGCAGAAGGCCTAACCACCTTAGGCATAGAAGGGAGAACAGTAACCTGAGAGGCCCCTTCAGCTTGACCTGACTCCTGTGAGGCCACATCCTGCAAAATCAAAGTTTCCCCCTGAGACTCAACAGAAACTTCAGCCGGATCCACCTGCTCCACTGTAGCTTCTGCTGGACCAGCGTCCGAAACGGACGAATCAACCTGTCTAGGTTTCAAGGATTTGTCTTTGCGCTTCGTCGTGGAAGCGGGCATCGGAGGATCCGACGGCATATTATAATTACACCGCTTACCAAAGACTAACCTAGCACAATCTAACCTTCTTTTTATAGTGCGCTTATTAAACCTAGCACAAAACCGACACCCGACTACGTCGTGGTCCGGTCCCAAACAAGGAATGCAAAGAGAGTGATAATCCCTATGCGGTATCTGTTTCCCACAAGAAATACAATTATTCACTTTTTCTGACATCCGGAATTAACTGAGGCAAGAAAAACAAAATATTCCCCAACGGGTACTTAGCCCAACTTGGTTTCGGTCTGAAACTCAGAATATGAAAATTTCAGAACGCCGAATGGCACTTGCAACGCTGCTTCTGCATCGGACCATGCGGCAAAAAAGACTGAGGATATGACGTCGGTCATGCGCTTTTATACCCTGACGCTCTGATGTCAGATCTGAGCGTCCATGACCGACGTCAGCCTAATACTTTGGTATTCGGGCCGACCGAGGACAGCGGACTACCCCATATGTAAGGACTGCAGCAATGTGAGATGAAGAACATCAGGTCTATCTGAGGTGTACACCACTGGTGGACCAGGTCCAGGAAGACGTCCCTGTAAAGCATCCATTCGTGGTCGCTTGTCATGGATCTGCTGAGGAAGTCTAACCGGGAATTCTGTAGTGAAGGAAATGTAAACTGCCTGGAAGGTTACTCCCTGGGAGGTGGCCAGTTCCCATACCAGGAGAGCCACTCTGCACAGCAAATAGGATTTGGTCCCCCCTGCTTGTTGAGATACCACAGCACTGTGGTATTGTCTGTAAAGATTTTTAGTGGTCCTTGTTGTAGGTTGGTTTGGAAGGCTCACAGGGCCAATAGCATTGCCCTCATCTCTTGGTTATAGATGTGTTCTTTCCTGTGTGGCCTTGACCACAGCCCTTGCACTCTCAGGTGCCCCAGAGTTGCTCCTGAGCCCAAGTCTGAGGCATTTGTGTGCATGACCCGCTTGGATTGAGGTGGTTGGAGAGGAAGACCTGGATTGAGTTAACCTACTTCAACCACCAAAGGATTTCTTGTTTGAGGCAGGGCAGGAGGGGTACCCTGGACTCCAGGGGGTGTGAGTGCTGGGTCCATACTGAACTGAGGTACCATTACAATTTCCTCATATGGAGTTTTGCTAATGGTAACATAGGAATAGTGGATGCCAAGTAGCCCAGGAGCCTGAGGTATTCCCTTACTGTTTGTTTTGTTGTCTGGAGGACCAGAAGTAGATGTTGTGTCAAGCTTTCCACCTTTTGGGGGGGGGGGGCTAGACTTTCATGATGTCTGTATGAATCCTGCACCCCGAGAAGACAATGTCTTGAGTAAGTTCCAGGTGGGATTTCGGGAAGTTGATCTGAAACCCCAGGGACTGCATGAGGGTAATGGCAACTTTGAAGTGCTGCTGTAGGGCCTGTTTGCTGTCTGCCTGAATGAGCAAGTTGTCCAGGTAAGGGAATAGCTAGATTCATTTTGTCCCGCAGAAGGCAATACCTGGAGCCAGACATTTGGTGGAAGACTCTGGGTGCAGTGGAAAGGCCAAAGCGTAAGGCAGAGAATTGAAAGTGACAGGACCCCACAGAGAACCTCAGGTATTTTCTGAAATTGGGCCTTATAGGGATGCGAAGGTAGGGATCCTTGATATCTCAGGTGGACATGAACTCTTGTGGAAGTAGAACTAGGAAAAGAGTTGGTAAGGTCAACATCCTGAAGGTTGGAACCTGAAAGAAGAGGCTGAGTAGAGAGATACACAACTGGCCTCCAGGGGCCATCTTTCCTTGGAACCAGGAAAATCATGGAGTAGAAACCTCTTTCTTTTGCAGACAGAGAGAATGTTTGAATGGTGCCTTGAGCCATCAGGTTGTCTAGCACTGGCTGCAATAGGGGGAGCTGTTCTTTGGAGGCTGGAGGATGCCCCTCCTCTTTGGTGGCATAATTCAGGTCATAGAATACCAGTTTTATTACTGGAAGAACCCATTTGTCTAAGGTAATAAGGGTCCACAACATGGAGACAGTGAGAGAGACGCACTGAGAGAGGAATAGAGGGAGAAGGTGGAGGTTTTGAGGTTGGCAGGTAGTCCGACATCATCTGCCCTGTCTTGAAAGGGCGGCCTCTGGCTAGAAGTGGAAGCTCTAGTAGGAGTTGGTTGCTTCCTGGATGTTTTCCTAGGCCTTGTGGGGGCAAGACGAGAGTGCTTTCTAATAAATTTAGTTTTTGCTGGGTAATTACTCTGGAATTTTGGAATAGGAGAGACCAGCAGCTGTTTTAAATCCTGGATCTCTTTCCCTTTTTGTTGTAATGACTTAAGTCAGCCACTTTAATTCCAAACAGGGCTGAATTGTCTAAGGGAGCATCAACCAGCTTGGCTCTAAATCATCTGGTAGGGGCTGGAGACATAGCCAGGGGCATCTTCTCAAGGCAGATGCTGATGCAGCTGAGCTGGCTAAGGCCTCAGCAGCATCGTTTCTGCACTTTATAGAGTGCCTGGTAACCTGAGAAGTGAGGGCCACTAGGGAGGACAGTGAAGCTTTGGCAGCAAAATCTGTCGAGTCAGACAATTCCTTAGAGATTCTCTCCAAAAGGGATAAGGTATATTTAGCCACGTGTGTCTGGTAGTTAGTAGCTCTGAAAGCCAGAGTAGCAGAAGTATAGATTTTCTTACCCAGACGTTCCATGGTTTTGCTGTCTTTGTCAACTGGGAGGACGGTGGTGGTAGGAAATTTTGAAGCCTTATCAATGGAGATGGAAATAGTGGCAGGGCCTGCAACAGGAAACTTAATTAGAAACTTGGCAGTCTCAGGGACTTTATAAAATCTGTCAGGTCTGCATGGAGCAGGGGGGTTGGGAGTCTGAGTTCAAGGATACAGAAAATAAGGCATCCAGAAAGGCAGGTAGAATGGGTGGAACAGCAGTAGGAGTTGGGGAGTCCATCTGAATGAGATCATACCTTTTCTGAACTTCTGTCATTTCAGATGACTCTCACTTGAAATGCTCCTTCATTTTTGTAATAGTTTCTCCAAAGGTCAAATCCTCTGCTGGGGAGTCAGGGTCAATGGATACTTCCTCTGGGGAGCAATATCACAGAGAGGAAGGCAGCTGAGAGATATAGGATAATGATTCTTCTGAAGAAGAATTAGAGAATTCCTCCTCTTCCCACAAAAAGAGATCTAACGTCTGAGGCCTAGGGCTCAGTATAGGAGGAGGGAAAGTGGATATCCCTGAAGTGGTAGGCCATAAAGTCATAAAAGCATTAAACAAAGTTTGGCTGAAAGCCTGCCAGTCTGGGGTAGTTTCAAAAGTAGGAAATATGTGCTTTCTTTTTTCCTTCCTTTTGGAAGGCCTAGCAGGCATCTGAATGGAGGAAGGGCTGCCCCTCCGGCGTCAGAAAAGCCTCTGTGGACATGCCCTCTGCACGTGAGTATGCGGCTTCGATGAAGGTACCCGGTGCATCCAAAGCAGCGGAGCCAGAGTCTTCAGCCAGGCTCATGGCCACAGGCTCAGGGTCGAATGAAAGAGACGCAGCAGTAGTCATAGGCCTAATGGTCTTGGCCTTCTTTTTCGGCGGTTTGGCAGGCAAGTTGGCGGAACCCTCTATACCCAGGGCTAGCTGCTTCAGACACTGATTTTCAAGGTATAGATTGGGCGTTTGAAGACAGCTGCGTAGAGTTTTGCGTACAAATGTCTGGCAGATGGCAGAGACCTTGTAATCATGCAACCGACCTAAAAATAAATAAATAAATAAATAAAAATAAAAAAAAGGACACTGATCATGGGCGTCCTTGTGAGGTATCTGACAGCTGCACTTACACTTGGTCTTTCTGGATGACATGAACAAGCATTAAGATAAAGAAAATGACTAAAAAAAGGTTCCCCAATGGGGCACTTGTCTGATTTCTTTAGAATCAGATGGCCAGGATGGCAGGAACACCTGACATTCGACTAGCGGCTGAGAACTTCTGAGCGCTGGTGCATGCAAATGTCACTTTTATGGCCCACATTCTCCTAGCCTCATCAGACATCCCATGCACCCTACAGTGACCGAAATCTTTTGTATACTGGCCGGACGTTCGGGAAGCAAGAGGAGTAAACCCATATGCGATGAATACTGCAACATTAGAATAGGACATCAGTGGCCATGGACAACCATCAAGACAGGAGTCCAATGGTAGTCCTCATAGGGAGCAATGGACAGATGAAAGCAAATCTGGAAAGAACAATTAACTGAAAGTGGGTAACCCCAAATGCTATGATTCACTGTTAAAGCTATTACGCAATAAAAGAGGCCTTTTAAAATTCTGAGTTGACTAGCTTTATTAAATTGTAATCAAAGTTGCTATGCTTTGTGACATGGATAAATAAAGCCCTGACTACAACACAACCAACCTTAGTTCAATTAGGGACTTGGACAATAGAGCAACCATGCAGGGAAGGATGGGAGTGAGTGGACAGTGTTGGCTTGCCTTTCTTAAGGGAGGGTGATCCGACATGCTGCAATGTGAGAACCTACTGGAGGAAAGGTGTCTTACATGCAACAATAATTGGGACGTGCTTGGTCCTAACAAAGCTATAACTGGTATCCTTCAACTGGCACGTGTGGGAAAGTGTATGCCCTCAGGGGATGGCACCATATACCTTTACATCTGCGAGTGTGCACTTAGCCACAAACAGGAGGGGTTAGGACCATGCTCAACAAAAGAAAAAAAAATGGATGACTGTTTTCCACAACCAACAATAGACGGGTCTGATTAATTACAAGGCAGAAAAAGGCAACAAAATTAAAAAATATATTGCATTCTCAGTACTACAATTAGTTTACAAACCAAATAAGCAAAGGATCTTTGAAAAACTTGAGGAGCAATCTGTCTAACTTAAATACATTTGCCAACAGATTTGGAACAGTAATCCATATCCTCCTGATGAAAATCCTATTATAAAAAATTCTGGCAAAAACAGCTGTGTTAAGAGCTCATAACCAAATACAATGCAATTATGAAGGAAATGCACCTGAAGAACTAATGGTTTTGAAACAGACCTGCCAACAGTGATGGGAGCCTTGCACCACACATGTAACCACTGCTACCTTTAGCAGAGGTACAGGAAATCTGCAGGAAAAAAATGGTTACAGAAATGCACCTTCATTGCAACTAAATTCAAATGTTAACAAAAAAGAAGTTATGTCCTAACCATAACGTTCCACGCGAGTTGTTCATCTCACCTTTTTCTTCTTACACGTGGGTCGGAGCCGATCCCCCAGCTCCGAATCGGTCGCTTTTCAAGCTCAGACTCTCAGAGAAGCTAGAGACCCAGTGAATATCCCATGATGCCCTGCAATGAGTCCCCAGATCTAGTATGCTGCAACCAAGACAGCCTACTGACAGAATATGACTATAAAGTGTACCTACTCAAGGTAACTACAAGAGTAGAAGGATAGAAGAAGAGCAGGAATGTATAAACAGACTGACAGCTGAACCAATCTACCAAGGCAACCATCTCACTCGACTGGAGGGGGAAGGTGGGCGGGAATGTAAGAACAAAAAGGCGAGATGAACAACTCACATGGAACGTTATGGTAAGGACATAACTTCTTTATGTGAAGTTTTTCTATCTCGCCATTTTGTTCTTACATGTGGGTAGCGTCCCAAGCACCCTAATCCTGGGTGGCTCACGGGAGGACATCCTGAGCACAGTGGAACCAAACGTAGCCCTGTCCCTGGAAGTTTTATCCACGTTGTAATGAGTGATAAACGTGTGAGGTTTTGACCACGTGGCAGCTGCACAGATGGTATCTAAAGGCAAGCGAGCTGCATGAGCCAATGATGTAGAAACAGCTCGTGTAGAATGGGCTTTGACGTTGGTTTCTAATGGCTGATTAGTGGAAGTATAAATGAATCTGATGCAATCAGACAGCCACTTGGATACAGTGATTTTTGATACTGAGCATCCTTTTGTATTGTCCGCATAATACACGAAGAGTTGGTCCTATTGTCTGAAATCCTTCGTTCTATCCAGACAGAACCTCAGTTGTCTATGTACATCAAGCTTGTGTAACATATATTCTAGTTTGTTGGTATGGTGTTTGAAGAAGGTTGGGAGCTCAATGGATTGATTTAAGTTACTTTCCGAAGAGATCTTGGGAAGAAAGGTAGGATTAGTTCTGAGGGACACTATCAGGGTGAAAAATCAAATATGGGGGTTTGACAGACAAGGCTTGAAGTTCGGAGACCCTACGTGCAGATGTGATGGCTACCAGGAATAGTGTTTTCCAAGACAAAAACTTTACATGACAAGATGAAGCAGGTTCAAAGGGAGCGAGCATCAGTTGGGATAAAACCAGATTCAAATTCCATGGGTAGACAGGATGCCTAATAGGTGGCCTGAGATGGTGGGTTCCTTTTAAGAATGCTTTACAAAGCCTATGCGACATGAAGTTAGAGCTGTTGAAGCCCACATGAAAGTTTGAGATAGCAGCCAATTGAACTCTAATGGTGGCAGCAGCCGCGCCGCCATCATGGAACAACGACGACAAGAATTCTAGGATGGTATGGATAGGTGCTACATAAGGGTCAGTATCATGTTGAGAAGCCCAGTGAACAAATAGTTTCCATTTACTGTTATACAGTTTCCTGGTAGATAGCTTATGAGATGAAACTATATTATGTTGGACCGCAGAAGACAACTCGTGTGACCTGGCTAATGTGGGAATCGGAGCAGTCAAGCTGTCAGTTTCAGGGACGTGAAGGAGGGGTGGAGAACTCCCGACGAATGAGTCAGAAGATCCGGCACTGGGTTCAGGATCCATGGTTCTTCCACTTGATACTTCCGCAGGAAGGGAAACCAAATCTGCCGAGGCCAAGACGGGGCTATTAAAATCACTGTCCTTCCCAGACTTTTGGCTTTCTGCATGAATTTGGGAATTAGAGGTATTGGCAGAAAGGCATATAGAAGACCCGGGGGCCAATCGTGTACGAGCGCATCCCTCGGTTCATTCCCCAGTGGGGGATAAAGGGCAAAGTAGCTGCTGCATTTGGCATTCTTCGGAGACACAAATAGGTCGCAGCAAGGCTGTCCCTATCTGCGGAAAATGTTTTCCGCCACTTGTTGTTTGAGAGACCACTCGTGAGGCAACAGCATGGCTCTGCTTAGTTTGTCCGCTATCACGTTGGATGACCCCGGGAAGTGCGTTGCTATCAGAAAGCATCTGGTGGATACAGCTCATTGCCAGATCCTTAGGGCCTCCCGGCATAAAGGGTACGATCTGGTTCCCCCTTGTTTGTTGATGTACCAGACGACCGACATGTTGTCCGTCTGGATAGCAATTGTGCCTGGAGGAAGAGAGTCGTGAAAGTGTTGCAACGCTAAGAACACCACTCTCAGCTCTAGGACATTTATATGCAAGTGCGTTTCCATGATTGACCAAGTGCCTTGGACCGTCTTTCCCTGAAATAGCCCCCCCCCCCCATCATATCAGGGAAGCATCCGTGGTCACTGTGGCTGTGGGTTGGGGAAGAACGAAGGGATGTCTGATTGTCACTTGGTCGCTCTTCAACCACCAACTGAGATCTTTCTTGCAAAGATTGGTTAAACGGATCTCGTCTGACATGGGTAGTTGTTGGTAAGACCATTGTGCGAAAAGTAACCACTGGAGAATTTGCATGTGCATGCGGCCTAACGGAACTGCTATCAATGTGGCTGCCATTGTGCCTAAAGCTGTAGTATCTGGGATGCTGGAGCTTTGTTGCGGGCTAGGAGACTGGATAATTGTTTTTTTAGAGTCATGATTCTTGACTGGGGCAACCTGATCCTTGCATCGATGTGTCCAGTTCTGCTCCTATAAATGTAATATGCTGCGAGGGTGATAGCACAGATTTTTTGAAATTTAGGGTTATGCCCAACTGAGAAAGTACAGTTTTGTACCTACCATAAATGTAGATGTCCGAGAGGTATGCATCTGCAGTCCTAACAAATGGGTTGTCCTGCCTCAGGCAGCCCTTCGGTCGGCCGGATTCCAAAGTCTGGGTCTGGCCTCGGCTGATGTCGTACTTCACCCGACGTCATAGCTGCAGTTAACCGGGTATAAAGGCATCAGCCGACGCCATTTTCCTCAGTGTTTCTTGCCCCAGATGCCAGGTGCCCTCTAGGAAGGCTAAATTTGGATAAATGCAAATGTTTCCAAACAACAGAGAGCAAATAGAAATAAACATGTATATACATATATACAAACAAATACACCATAATAGATTCCCCCAGCTAGCTAAGAGATGGGCAAATACCCTAGGAGTACCACAGAGGGGAAGGAGGGTGGGTAATCCTGACTGCAGATGCATACCTCTCGGACATCTACATTTATGGTAGGTACAAAACTGTACTATGTCCTTCAAGGATGCATCTGCAGTCCTAACAAATGGGTAGAATACCATAGCCAAACTGAGGGAGGAGGTACTAAGAAGATTATGGTGTAGTTAAGATCCCTTGCAAAACAGCAGTGGCAAAACCTGCTCGGGATCTGGAGTATAAGGGTAGATTATAATGCTTGGCAAATGTATGCATGGAGCTCCAAGTAGCAGCCTCTAAAATGTCTTTGGTAGCCACTCCTCGTAAAAAAGCTGTAGTAGTGGCTGTAGCCCTTGTGGAGTGAGGTCTGATGTTTTCTGGAGTTGTCTTTCCATGATAAGAGTAACAAAATCTAATGCAATTTCCTATCCATTTTGAGATTGTCTGTTTTGAAATTGCTTTTCCTTCCATTCCTGTTGCATATGCTACCAGAAGCTGGTCAGTTTTTCTATTGTTCTTGGTTCTGTCCAGGTAGTAGCGCAATTGCCTATGCACATCCAAGGTATGTAGTAGTCTTTCCCCCCCTGTTCTGTGGGTTGGGGAAGAATGTAGGTAGGTGGATTGCTTGGTTTAATGATACCCTGGAGACCACCTTTGGCATAAAAGTAGGATTAGTTCTCATGGACACTCTATCCTGATGGAAGATAAGGAAGGGCTGTACTGCCATTAATGCCTGTAATTCAGAAACCCTTCTTGCTGAAGTGATTGCAAGCAGGAAAGCAGTTTTCCATGATAAGTACTGTAATTCTGCTGTTGCTGCTGGTTCAAAAGGGGGGTGTCAACTTTTCTAGCACAAAGTTCAAGTCCCATGTAGGCAGTGGTGGCGTCCTTGGTGGCTGTACAATTTTAATTCCTCTCAGAAACTGCCTGAGTAGAGGATGAGAGAAGACTGGAGGATCCATGTTGTATTCTGGTGAAATAGCTGAGCCATGCATCTTAATGGAAGAGTAGGACAGGCCATTGTGGAAAAGCTCTGCTAAGTATTCCAGGATGTTAGCTATGTTTACCAGTGATACATTTTCTCCTTTTGCTGCACTCCAAATGAGATATCTTTTCCATTTTGCTGAATAAGTTTTTCTTGTTGAGGGTCTGCGAGCCTCCAAGATAATGTCTTTAACCCTTTGAGATAAATCTGGGTTATTTTGTCTTATGCAATGTTCCAAGCAGCTAGCTGCAGTGTTTTCAAGTTTGGATGCAGGGTTTTGAAGTTGTTCTGTGTTAGCAGTAAAGGAACTAGGGGTAGAAGCCATGCGTGTTCCCGAGACATACTCCTCAGTAATGGGTACCAATGCTGCCTCGGCCAGTCTGGAGCTATCAGGATGATCCTTGGGTGATCATCTTTGATATTCAATAGCACCTTGTGCATCAAAGGAAGAGGTGGGAATGCATATGCTGTCAGGTTTTCCCAACTGAAAGATAGGGAGTCCACCTTCCAAGCAAGTGAGTGGTATGTCCTTGTGCAGAATTTTTTTCAATTGGTGGTTGTGTGGGGATGCGAATAAGTCTATTTCTGGTAGTCCCCATTTCCTTGTAATGGATTTGAAGATGTCTGGGTGCAGCATCCATTCGTGGGCATCCGTGGTAGTTCTGCTTAAGATGTCTGCTAGTATATTTTCTTTTCCTGGCACAAATATTGCCTGGAGCTGAATGTTGAGGTTCAGGGCCACATTCCAGAGGTCCATTGCCATCCGGCATAGAGGATATGAATGTGTGCCTCCCTGTTTGTTGATATACCACATAACTGTGGTGTTGTCCGTCCTTATCAGCAATTGACCCTGTTGGAGAAACGGTCTGAATTGCCAGTTTTACTGCCAGCATCTCTTTTTGATTTATGTGTAGGCTCATCTGGTCTTGAGTCCATAAGCCTTGTATGCACTTGTCCAGCATGTGTGCCCCCCAACTGAGGTCTGAGGCGTCCGTGGTGATGGTCTGGCTTGGTTGAGGGCTGTGGAAGGGCAGTCCTTTGTTCAATTGACAGGCCTGAGCCCACCATCGGAATTCTTGCTTCAGGCATGGAATTATTGGAATTTGGGTTTCTAGGCTGTGCTTGTGCTCAGACCATAAATTCCTTAGGTGTCATTGCAACTTCCTCATATGTAGTCTGGCATGTGGAATCAATATTATGCAAGATGCCATGTAACCCAGGGCTTGCAGGACTTTCCTTGCTGTAAGCTGGTTCTGCGTTGTTAATGCCATGAAATAGAGTGGTAGGTGCTTCTGCTTTTCTGCTGTGAGGAATGCCATTTGGTTTGATGTGTCCAGTTCTGCACCCAAGAAAGTTATCCTTTGGGATGGTATCAGCCTTGACTTTTTTATTATGTTGACTTTGTATCCCAGGGCTTGCAGTAGGTGAATGACCCTTCTCAAATCTTTTGTTAATTTGTTTTTGTTGTCCGCTTGTAACAGGCAGTCGTCCAGGTAAGGGTTAATTTGAATTCCCTGAAGCCTGCAATGAGCAATTACTGATGCCAGGCATTTCGTGAATACTCTGGGCGCAGTAGATAAGCCAAAAGGCAATGCTGAGAATTGATAATGCTCTGATCCTGCAAGAAATCTGAGGTATCTTCTGCAATTTGGTCGTATGGGGACGTGCAGGTATGCCTCCTTGAGATCTAGAGTTACCAGCCAAGACTCCTTGCCCAGCATGGGAAGAAGCTGCTGTAGGGTCAGCATCTTGAATTTTGGAACAATGAGATATGTGTTCAGAGCGGACAGGTCGAGAATAGGTCTCCATTGGTTTTCCTTTCTTGGCACCAGGAAAAGTCTGGAGTAAAATCCTTGCCCTTGTTCCATAGACGGTACCTTTTCTATAGCTCTCATCCTTAGTAAGTGGTCTATTTGTTCTAGAGCGTTTGTCTTTTGATTTGGAGGTAGGTTTGGCATTCCTCTCTTCCTTGGTAGAGTATGGAAGTGAAACCTGTAACCTTTGTCTATTGTCTGTAAAATCCATTTGTCTCCTGTAATGTAATGCCAGTTTACTGAAAATAAGGCTAGCTTTCCGCCTAAGGGTGCTTCTAGTTGTTCCCTGGTAGGCGGTTTCAGAGCCAAGTCACTGTGATTGTCCTGTGGAAGTGGTAGTGGCTGGATCTGTGGCAGTACTTTGCTGGTTGTTAGGCTGCCACTGACGTCCCCTGTAGGCACCACTGGATTGACCTCTGCCTCTTGGGCGCCTATTCCTGCCTCTTTGTGCTCTGGTGGTGTCTGGAAAGGACCAATTCTTGGAAGGCCAGTTCCTACTAAACCTTGGAGGCTGGACCTGTAAGAAATCCTTGACTGTCTGAACAGATTTTGCTTTCTCTTCCACCTTCTTCAACACTTGCTGTGCAGGGGAGCCAAACAAACTGTGTTTATCCATGGGAGCATCTAGGAGCTTTGACTTTACATTGTCTGGTAAGGACTGCTGTTTTAACCATGCATGCTTCTGATCACTGTACCAGTCATAGCTGATCTAAAGGAAGCCTCCAGTGCATCATAGCCACATTTTAAGGAATGATTACTGACCTGCTGAATGTTGTGTACCATTTCCTGAAGGGACTGTTGGTCTAATGGTTCAGGCGAGGACAGTTTTTTTAGTTAACTGATCTAACATAAATTCCTGATACTGAATCATGTGGAATTGACAGTTTAAGGCCCTAGCCGAAAGAGTAGCAGAAGTATAAACTTTTTTACCCCATCTCTCTAAGGCCCTAGATTCCCTTTCAAAGGGGAGGGGGTTTTTGGCAGAGGCAGCTGTTACAGCCTTGGGGCCCTGTGAAATAGTTTCAGGATCTGCAAAAGGAGCCTTATACAAGTGATAATGTGTGTCCGGAACCCTGTAGTATCTGTCGGGCTTAGCAGGGGCCGGAGGAAGTGAATCAGGAGCAGTACAAGCATCATTAAATGCATCATCCACAACTGTAAGTACTGGAGGAATGGCTAAAGGCCTATGCTGTGGCAAATGCAAAAAGGTCCTAAGCCTTTTCCTAGAGTCTGAAAAATCCTGGCCCTGCCATTGAAATTGTTCCCTCATAGCATGCAAGGTTTCCCCAAAAGAAAATTCCTCAGGAGGAGAGGCAGAAGGAATGGAGTCTTCTGCATCAGAGTCCTCATATGGAGAATAAGGGCCTTCTGGAGGGTTTGAATTTTCTGAATCATCAGAGGAGTAATCTGTAGAAACTGGCTCAGGGGGCTCTGCTCTAGGCCTCTTCTCTGGGGGGGGGGGGGTGAGAGGCCCTGTCAGGGTGAGGCTGGGATCCCCTGATCAAAGAAATGAGATCCTCTGCTAGACTAAGCATTTGAGAACTAGAGCTAGGCCTGTGAGAGGGGGTTTTAGCAGGCACGGTCTTTGTTAATTTTGCTGCTTTAGCCCTGGTAAAAGCCTTAATTGACATGGATGCAGGGGGCCTAGCAGCTCCACGTGCAGGAGTAGATATATCTAAAGGGATAGTATCCGATAAATCCTGAGAACTAGTAAGAGCAGGTGGAATTTCAGTAGCAGATTCAGCCATGCTGGATGAGGCCTCGGTAGGAGGCAAGCTTTCGGCCGAAGGAAGAACTGAGGACTCGGTTTCAGCCGAAACCGAGACACTCGCGGTTGATTTAACCGCGGTTTCGGTCCTTTTCCTTATGTTTTTTAGCTAATTGTGAAGTCGGAGTCTCCGACGGCATGTTGTAAGCAAAAGCGGCGCCGAAAAACTCCTCTGCAAACTCCGACCGACGTCTAAGTGTCCGTCGGTTGAAGGAAGCACAGGCTAGACAAGCTGCTACGTCGTGGTCTGGGCCTAAACAAGGTAGGCAGTAAGAGTGGAAATCTTTATGAGGTATTTGTTTCCCACAAGTTAAACAGTTATTCACTTTTTCTGACATCGGCTGAGGCAAGAAAGAGTCCCCAACGGGGTACTTAGCTTTTTAGAAGTCTTCGGTAGTAGCAATCTCTGGTTCTGACCGACCGGCACTTGCGAACAGCTTCTGCTTCGGGCGCCACGCGGCAAGAAAGACTGGGGAAAATGGCGTCGGCTGATGCCTTTATACCCAGTTAACTGCAGCTATGACGTCGGGTGAAGTGAGACATCAGCCGAGGCCAGACCCAGACTTTGGAATCCGGCCGACCGAAGGGCTGCCTGAGGCAGGACAACCCATTTGTTAGGACTGCAGATGCATCCTTGAAGGACATCAAAGGTCTATGGTGTAGTCTCTTGCTTGGATTAGTTGATGCCTGGAGGTGGCGGTGAGGAGCCAGTCGTCCAGATATGGAAACACCCGGAATCCCAACCGTCTCAGGTGAGCCATGACCACTGCCATACATTTGGTGAACACCCTGGGGGCTCTGGTGAGACCAAAGGGCAGGGGGCTCTGAAATGATAATGACTGGCCCCCAGCTGGAAACGCAGGTGATCTCTGGATGATCTGTCCATTTTGGTAGTAAGCATCCTTGACATCTATACAGCACATCCAATCGCCCGTTGCTAGGAACGGGAGAATCGACTGCAGCGTGACCATCCGGAACTTTTCCTTCTTGACGAAGGTATTGAGTTTGCTGAAGTCTAGTATGGGCCTCCAGTCCCCTGTTTTCTTTGGAACTAAAAAGAACCTTGAGTAAGTTCCGGATCCTCTTTGGTCCGCCAAGACTGGCTGGATGACTCTTTTGTCCAGCAGCTTTTGGATTTCTACAGCTGCTAGTTTTCTCAGACTGGGTGGTACGTCTGGGATCTTTGTACATGTAGGTGGGGTTTTTATAAAGGGAACGTAATAACCTCTGGCAATGACGCTTTTTACCCAGGAATCCGTTGTAATGTTTAGCCAGGTGTTTGGGTATAAAGCCAAGCGACCCCCGACTGCCTCCAGAGTAGGACAGCCGGGCTTCCTTTCAGGAACGCTGATAGGACTTACCAGAGAACTGATCCCTGTCACTCTGGTTCTGCGGACCACATCTGCCGTTTGGACGGAGTCTTCCATTTCTGCCCCCTCCTCTGCCTCTAGAGGGGGTATCAGGAGGTGCATTTTGGAAAGCTCCTTGAGGTTTTCGGAACCACATTTTCCCAATTCGTTGCCCTTTGGGGTACGGTCTGGTTGGAGTGGAAAAACGGACCCCTAGAGCAGACAGAGTCTTCCCTTCCTGTTCACATCTAGTAAGTGTCTCCTTAACTTTGGGTCCGAACAAGGCAGACCCGTCGAATGGGGTATTGACAAATGAAGATTTAAAGGCTTCCACAAAGGAGCAAAGGCGCATCCAGGATTGCCTCCGAAGAGCTACCGCTGAGCCTGCAGCCCTACTCGATCCATCGGTAGCATACGAAATGAGACGCATGGATGAGTTCACTATCGAATTAAGGGTGTTGAGCTGCGCAGTCACCTTTTCAGAGACTGCATCAGCTGTATTACCCTGAAGAGTATCTACCAGTTCTTTTAGGAGATCTCGTTGAAGGCTGGTAAAATGTGTCAGGTAGTTGAGCGACCTCATGGAAAATGCCGCAGAACTAAATATGCGTTTCCCATATCAGTCCATCGTCCTAGAATCTCTATTAGGAGGATGGACAGCAGAAGAGGTTCCCGACATCTCTTTCTTGGTGGCCGCCGCCACCACCATGGCATCAACTGGGACTCCTTTTGTAAGAAAGGCCTGGTCAGTGGGGGAAGTAATAAATTTATTGGGCCTCCGAGGGACCGGTTCCACCGAGTCAGGAGACTCCCACACCCTTCGAGCAACTAGCTCCATCAACTCATAGAAGGACGGAGTAACCCAGGAGGTGGATGGTTGAGATCCGAAGGCCTTCAGGAGAACCGACTCGTCCTCAGAAGGGGCAAGGGACTGCCAATCACCCCTCTGCCTTAAAATTTCCAATATGTCTGTGAATGAGACATCTTCTGAGGGGGATCGTGGGGACCCTTCTGATTACTCCAAGTCGGTATCCGATGTCAGAGATTCCTGAGGTGAATCCAAGTGCCTCCTCTTGCACAATCTCTTCCTAGGAACTTCATCAGTGGGGGTGTCTGGTGAAGTGCCTAGAGAGGAGGGGCCACCCAATGGGGATACCTGAGGTCCTGGATCTCGACGCTTCATGGGGATCTGCGGGGAAGAGGTAGAACAGGCCCCTTGGGGGAAGGGGAAGACAGATCCGAGGAGGTAGTGGTCTTGGCAGCCATGACCTTCCTCATGGCATCGAAAGCACCAGAATCCCGGTCAGAGAAGTCAGTCGGCTCCGAAGAGACCGGCAGCTCTCCCCGGACCGAGACCCCCCGCTCCAATCCAGAGGATGGGGTTGAGGCCACCTGCGCTGAAGCCCCAAGTGGAAGAGTCGGAACAGAGGTATCGGTTCGACTCTCCACCCTGGAGCCGGCGAGGGACTGTCGGCCCTGAGACTCTCCGGTCGGGACCGAGGAGATCAAGGTCGATGGAGCTAAGGGAGGTGGATTGAACCTTGGCTGCAAGGGTTCTACCAGTATCGGTTCCATCTGCCCCGGCTCCGAACGCTCAATTGGCTTCGGAGGAGGTGGAGAAGCCATGGGAGGGATTTCAGGCTTCGAAGCCGAATGGCTCGAAGTAGAAAGCATTTTGGCCAGGGCCGGGTTCTCTAAGAGCCTCTTGACCACTCGGTCCAGATCCCCATCGGAAAGCCTGGAAGAATGAGTCGAAGGTGGAATCAATTGGAGACTGAGGGGTCTCCAATATCGGTTCCACAACTGGATCCCGAGGTAAGGACTCAATACACGGCTCCAAGGACTGTGGAGCCGATGCACGGACCATACTTGAGGAACTCTGAGCCTATGACTTGGGCTCAGAGGATCCTTTGGAAGACTTCGACCCCTTCGAAGCCTTGGAAGAGCTGTCAGCCTTATCTAAAGAAGCCTGAAATTCAGGCCTCAGGAGTCCTCTTATCCACCAATTTCCTTAGTCTTTCCAGAAGGACCCTGGCGCTAAAGGAATGGCAGATGGAGCACACCTCTTGTAAGTGTACAGCGCCCAAACAGTACACACAGGTGGAGTGGTTGTCAGTAACCGACATTTTCTGACCACACACACACCTTTTAAACCCTGACTTTTGTTTTTCTGACATGTCTAAATCTATAATAACTAGTACAAAAAACAAGTAGCATAATATGAGTAAATATATATATATATATATATATATATATATATATATATATATATCTAAACACTCTACAAGTCACTCTAAATATATGAATAATAGTTCAGCTAACTAGTAAAAGTATACTATTATCAGATATAAACTAAGCTACCACTCTAATGTGTATAACACACACACACCAGCTGACAGAGCCCTGTCACGCCCAAAAGAAAGGCCTAAGCCTGAGGAAAAAAGGACTATTTAAAAGTTCTAACAATCTAAACTAACTATAATCCTAACACTATACTATTTAACACACTACTATATATATATATATATATATATATATATATACACACACACACACACACATATATATATATATATATATATATATATATATAAATATATGTACACAAAAGATTTTTTTGAAGAGAAAGATAACTATAATAGAAAATTAAAGTCACTGGCCCGAGCTAACTCTGAAGAGCTGTTGATCCGTTGCAGCGGCAAACTAGATCTGGGACTCATAGCAGGGCATCATGGGATATTCACTGGGTCTCGAGCTTCTCTGAGAGTCTGAGCTTGAAAAGCGGCCGAGTCGGAGCTGAGGGATCGGCTCTGACCCACGTGTAAGAACAAAACGGCGAGATAGAACAACTTCACATATATAGTTAACAGTAAATCTCGCTTAAGTTAATAGATTCTCCCTTAAGTTTATCAGGCACAGGCATCCAAGTGCAAACCTTTAGAATGGATCAAAATCCAGTCATCTACATACACAGAAACACACACTTCCATGCTGTCAAAATTACCTTATTCTGTATTACTGCCCTGAATTTCTGAACTATTCACAATATCAAGAGCCCATCAACTGTCAAGGCTAACTGCAAATAATACAATGACTGGATAACATTTTACACAATTGCAACTTAGTTTCTTACCAGATCTTCAGTCTCTGACTGAAAGATGGAATGTACCCCAATAATAAACGGTGTTGGTGTGCATAGAACTTCCAAAAGATTGGCTGGCAAGATTGGGATGTAGGTGAAGCTGAAAAAGAGCAAGAAAGACCTGTCACAACTTAGGTACTCTTCCATGTCATCGCACATGACCATAATGTACAACTCTCAAGCATGCTCACCAAGCATAGCATGTAAGCTTGGCACAGACGGTGTATTAATATGTACACTTTATTTTAAGACTAACTAAGCAATATAGGCAAATACTAGAGATTGTTCTTGTGATATTAAATACACAATGATGCTCACAAAAAGGCCAGTCACCACTGCTAACTCAATGATCATCTCTGGTGGTAACCAAGAAAAGACAGCAAAGAATGAATTAGAATATCACAAAGCAAATAAGAGATGCAAGAAACAAACCAGTATGGAAAAAAAAACAGAGGTAACTAATCTAAGAATACTTAGGTCAAAGATAAAAATAACAAAGGTCAAAAGAAAACAGAGGAATGTCATCTCTTGCTGAATAATGACTGAAGCAAGTACAGCCTGCAGAATTACAAAATAAGGAAAATGGAGGTTTCAGTAGCAAACCAGGTTCACTAAAAATACAGAGTGGTCCATTTTCCAAGTGGAAAATAATGCACTACACTGAGACAAAAACTAAGACGGTACACAAGTGTCTACATTAAAGTAAAATGTTGGGCAAGAGTAGAAAAAGGGATCAACAAACAATATTACTGCATCAGAAACAGAATTCAGCTGTCCCCTCTTTAGGAAAATTAGTATATGAGGTTTCACTAAGTGGCGTGTGCAGTAGGATAAACAAGGAGTGAGAAGACAGTGGTAATAAATGAACTAGAATAGATCCACTGTCATAATATATGTATTTATTCCCTTTACTCAGATGCACGACTTGCATTAGCCTGCCTCTCTTCTATTGAAAGGACAGCAGTATGAAGCATGGCTCAGCAGATTTACCTAGATATCAAATCAACAAAGTTAGAGAGTGACAGCTTTTCTCACCCAATGGTACTGATGACATAAAAACTGAGATAACAGGTGTAAGAAGAGCTCTGTCCCTGCTCCCCCCCCTTGCATCAAACACAGTGCGAGTGTGGCAGTGTACTGATGTGTATGAACACAGTGCTTGAGCACAGGGTCAGTGAAATGTTCCGAGTATGTGCACAAGTTAAAAGACAGGATCTCTTACATGGTTCTTCTAAAAGACCCCTGTATAGGATGGGGTAGCAAGGAACAAATACGTTCTTGGATCAGATCAAGTAGGAAATACGTTAATAGTGAAAAGTGACATAAGCAATTTTACATTGTTAATTTGGGTAGTCACTCGACATCTCTGATAATGTCAAGAGAAAGTGAACCAAGTGCAGAACACAATCATGAAAACATAAGTAGCGGATGTGAGAACTGTGCTTTACACAAGAAACAAAAAGCAAAATCTGACTAGATGAAACCATAACATTCTAGCAAAGTCCACATCTCCAGCATGGAATAGTGAGCTACCTTGCTGAGAAGAAAATGTTTGAGGCTTCTTCAAACTGCCACCTATCAAAGAACTTTAATACACCAGCAGAACAACAGAGGTGTGTTAAAATACTCCTATAGCATACCAACTTCAGACGAGCAGGAGTTTATGAAATACTAACAAGATGTACTTATTTTTCTTACATTTTGTTGACCTGGTTAGTCCCATTAGGCCTACAGCATATTTTCACAGGAGAGGAACTGAGGTGGTATTCATACTTGTTAAGAGAAACTTTTCAGGAGATGGGGGGTGCAATTTGTAGCCACATACAAAAACAGAGGAAAAGGGGGCCAGAAAATTAGGCAGCCCTGATTTTGGGTGAATCTAACAGAAAAGTGCAAGCTGTATTCTAAAAAATATGACACATTTGAGGAGGAAGAGGATGTTATAGCAGCAAAAGCCACTATACGGTCCAGTGCTGTAACTTAAACAAACCACAAGGAGCAGGGGTGATTTCTGTACCAAGGGAGATGCAACAAGGGAAAAGGAGTGAGCAGAAGCAGTCTAGGACAGAAATGAATATACCCAGAGAGAAAAACATATGCAGCAGTGACTGCTTCTCACACTAATACAGGTACAAAATTAAACAGAAATTGAATGAGAAATGTACTCCATATTAAGAAAAATCGATGAAATCATAAACAGATACTATATACGGGACAATGTGATTGATTAGACATTTTGAAAGAAAATGTATGAGGTGATTTCTCACTTGCTGAACAATTTTTGCATTATGTGAAGAGGAAGACAAAGCATAGATCTACACATATTTGTGAATACTAAAAGAAGACCAGTTGTACAATTCAGAACAGATGTTACTGAGGAGCATTAAAACAATTTTAGTTTTGTTTGTCAATGTATGCACAACATTAAAAGATGGATGAAACTACTGTATGGACAGGAACACTTGGGACATGTAGATTACTTTAAAAATAACAGACTTAAGTTGGTCCATTTTCAAGTGTTGTGAATACTGGAAGAACAAGAGATATATTACTGGGGACAAGTTACAACAAGCTACTTTTGTGGGTCTGACAATACACAAAATACATTGTATACGATTGTAACAAGAAAAGACATTCAGAGTGGGGAAAAGGGACGTTCAGAAAAACATAAGTGCTTTAAAATGTAAGAAAAGTCTGTACACAGGGCACTTATGACTCAATTTTAAGAAATATCACAAAAAAACATATACGAAAATGAAGGAAAACTGTGTTGAGCAAAGTGTGTTATCAGAATCTGATCCTACTACAACAAGGAAATCAGTACCTTATTTATAGGTTCATACTAGGCTATCTGCCCGAGGGCATTTGCAAGCCTAGCCCATAGTTTTGTGGCTTACGCCACCCCTTTAGTTTGGAGAAACTATGCCCATTATTTTGCTGTGCCTCTGTCGAGCAGTGACACGGAGGTAACCCCTGGGGTGTATCTGCGATCTCCCATCCATTGGTCAAGATTCCTCTTGAACAAGGCCAGCGAGGTGCTCTGCCTCACATATACCGGGATTTTGTTCCACAGCATAGGGAGTCTTTGGGTGATGAATCTATCCCTCCAGCACGTCCTATTAATAACCGTGTCGAGGTTTAAGTCTCCGCCCTTGTGGCTCTGAGGGATCTAGATTTTTTGAGATGAAGCATGTTCATCAAATCTGGGTTTGACATGGCCTTGTATGTCAGGCACAGGTCACCTCTGAGAAAGCGGTAAGCAACTGAATATAGCTGGAGTTCTTTCAGTCGGGCAGCATAAGACAGATTTTTGAGACCCTTTATCCTTTTGGTGAGGAACTTTTGTGGCCTCTCCAGCTGCTGCAAGTGTCGTGTCAGATACATTCCGAATGGGGCATTGTACTCAATCATTGGTCTGATGAGTGATGAGTATAGGGAGACTATGACCTCCCTTGATCTAGATGTGAATCCCTTCATGATAAGGTGGGCAATGTAGAAGGTCTTCCTAACTACTTTAGCAATATGAGTGTCGAATGAAAGGCTACTGTCAACCTGGGTCCCCAGGTCCCTGATAACTTCTTCTGTGATCAGTGGATTGCCACCTATATGGTAGCTAGGGGTAACCTTGTTTTTCCCGAAGGGTATGACTATGCATTTCTTGGCATTTAACTTTAGGCCATGGCTCTGGCACCAGTTATCCGTTTCTGTGAGACCCTTCTGAAGGATATCTGTGTCAGATGTGTTTTCAACTACGGCGCCCAGTTTGCAGTCATCTGCAAACTTTGTCAGCCATAACCCTCCTGTGTTTGCTTGCACTTCAGAAAAGTAGATGCCAAACAAGAGTGGGCCCAGGACTGAGTCCTGTGGGACACCACTTGTGACAGGCTTTGAGTCTGACATGGCACCAGCAACTCTGACCCTGTGGGTTCTATCACTCAGCCAGTTTGCTACCCATCTTGTAATGTATGGGTTTACATTTAAGTTGATGAGTTTTTCAATGATACCCGAGTGGGGTATTGTATCGAAAGCCTTCGCCAGGTTTAGGTAGGCTGTATGGACTGCCTTTCCCTCGTCAATGGCCTTGGTGACTGTTTCGAAAAAGTCAACCAAGTTTAAAAGGCATGATCTGCCTTTGACAAAGCCAAACTGGGTTGGATCCAAAGTCTGCAAATTCCCTATGTCTTTATTTATGAGATCCATTATGATCCTCTCCATGGCTTTGCAGATAAGGCTTGTCAAGCTAATGGGACGGTAATTTCCAGGGTCGGTAGAGGCACCGCCTTTGTGAAGTGGGACTACAGTCGCTGTGCGCCACTCCCTGGGTACGTATCCGGAGGTGAGACTAAGATTAAACAGCTGTCCTAACTGTGGGTTTAATTCCTCGTTGAGTTCGTGGAGCACACAGCCGGGGACACCATCAGGTCCCATGGATGCTGTGTTCTTTGCCTTGGAGAGAGCAGTTCTCACCTGGGCGTTAGAGATGTTTGGGGGGCTACAATCATTTGGTATAGATATCTCTCCTTTTGGGGGGGAGGGGGGGAGAAGTTTGCATTGAACCTGTCAGCCAGTATGTTGGCAATGTCTGTAGGATCAGTAACCTTCACATAATTTTGGACTAATTCTGAGCATATCTGGGAGTTTCCTCCTAGGTTTCTGACATAAATGCCTTATGGTTGTCTTTAGAGTCCTTAGCTATTTTTCTCTCAAAATTAGCTTTGGATGATTTTATGAGAGCTCTTAGCTTTTTACTTATAGTGATCAGCGGTGTCTTTCCTTTTAAGGATTTTGCTCTATCTTGTAGTAGCTTTCTCCTTTTGTTGTAGAGTTTGTTTATGGCTGGGGTCCACCAGACTGGACGCTTGCCTTTGGTACAAAGAGTCTTTGTTTTGCTTGGGATTGCCTGATCCATGCAGCCCTGCAGGTGCTGGTAGAAGGCATTTGTAAGTGATTCAGCGGTTTGAGTAATGTTTACCGCCGGCTCGGGGGCCTTAAAGGAGACCACACTAGTCTTAAGCAGTGTGAAGTCGGCTTTCGAGAAGTTCTTTACTGTGGTCTTTTTTATTTCGGGTGGGGGCGGGATAAGGACCTCCAGCGAGATTAGTTTGTGATCTGATCTCACCAGTGAGGGGTATACTTCCGGTGTTGAACATTGTGCTCCCATGTTCGTGATGATGAGATCAAGTATGTTTTCTCCTCTTGTGGGGATGGTGACTAGTTGTTCCATGGCATTTGAGTTTATGAATTCCAGGAACTTTTGGGCTAGAGTGTTTGGGCTTGAGTAGTGTTCCCAGTCTATATTAGGGTAGTTGAAGTCACCTAGTATGATGGTGTTCGGAGATACATTTATCCCCTCCAGTGTTTTCAGGAAGGCCATGTGAGGTTCCTGAGTTTGCGAGGGTGACCTGTAACATGCTACAAATTGCAGAGCAGTCTTGCCTATGGTTAATTGCACCTGGATGGTTTCCGATGCATCGCGTTGCCACCAATCTTGAGGTGTGGGTGTCCTTGATGAATATGGATACCCCCACCTTTCTTGGTATTGTCCGGATTTTGGGGCGGAACGCATGATATGAGGTAAAACCTGATAGTGCTGGGGTGCTCTCAGGAGCCTTGAACCAGGTTTCTGTCACAGCACAGACATCCATGTTCTCCATACTGAGAAGGGCCTCGAGTGCGTGCATCTTGAGGTTAAGACTTCTGGCATTGAGCAGCATTACCCTTAGTTTTTTTTCTTTGTTGTGTTCTAGGGTGGTAGGTTTAGAATTTGAGCCTTGCCTAAAAAAGGCACTATGGGGGTGGCAAGAGCCTTTGCCAAAATCCGGAATCCCAGGGGTGACAGGAGCAAGCCGTCCCTTGCGAAGCAGCGTGGCTTGTCCAGCATGTCATCCCAGGTAGACAGACATTGGATCCCCTTTGAATGACACCAGAGTTTAAGCCAATTGTTAAAGCTGATCATCTTATCTCTGTATTGTGGCATCATTCTTGGTGAAGGTAGGATACTGCTCAAGGTCAGGGTCATACCTGCTTGGGCTACATAATCAGAGAGCTCCTCTATGTCTCTTTTCATGTAGTCCAAGGAGGTACGTCTCAGGTAGTTTACACCAGCGTGGACAATGATTGAGTCGTACTTGTACCTGCTGTTGAGAGACCTGAGTGCTTGCGTTATGTGGAGGATTCTAGCGCCCGACAGGCAGCTTACTGTGACCTTTTCCTTACTCAGTCTGGTGAGCGGGACGTCAGTGTGTCTGACTATGGAGTCACCAATGACTAGTGTGTCTGGCATTGTGTTTGGCCTTAAGGGCTGTGACTGCTTGACACTCTGACTGTGTGGACTATGTGTTGCAGGTGTTGTGTTCTGAGGTGGTAGTTGTTTGGGTGTCTGCTTTGGTGGCCTCTGCTGTTTTGGTAGATTTTTGATCAGAGCCTCCGAGTATGTCTTTGTGTGTTTATGTGTATGCTTTGAGGTTGTGATGGTATTATGTGAGACTGGGTCTATAGTGTGTGTGGTTACCTTCTCCTCCTGTCTGGTCTTGCCAGCCCTATGTTGAGAGAGCTCAGCCTCCAGTTTGGCCGTATAGTTGCATCTCTCGCATGTATTTGTGTTTTGTGGGAGGAGGAGAGGGTTGTCTGTGTACATGAGGTAATTGTAACATTGCCTCAATATTCCCAGGTTCACCAGCTGAGCAGGAGAGGACATTAGCAACTGATCCCTCGACATGCTAGAAGGAATAGATGGAAAAACTTAAAAAAGGTTTTGGGGGGTGTGGGTGACCGAGAAATGGGGTTTGCTTTTTAGAGGTACTATCTATAACAAGAGTGCTGTATCAAGGTGATAAGTACTGTAGGAGCAAGTGCTGGGCTATACAGATAGAGAATAGTCTACTTGGGAGTCAAGTAGATACACTAAATAGAACAGTAGTATACTTTGAGTTAGGTAGTTTTAAGGGAAAATTTGAAGAGTGGACTTTAGGTAGCCCGAATAGTTTAAACCTGATTAACTGGCGCTGCCCTAGTGTGCAACGGTGGCAGCTCCGCGCTAATGCGGGCTAAAGCGCGCTTTATAGCAGGGGGCTGGAAAAGACAGGAAATGACCCAAAATGGCCAATAAACTACAAGTTACTGGTTTAAACCACTCCTCTGAGGACAAACAGGCAGCTCAGTACTCCCCACCCTCACTGGTGAGTAAAGAAACTTCCCTTTGACCAAACAAGGAAAATGGAGAAACACAGGAACCAAGACAAAGCCCAGGGATCAGCAAAATCTGATCACTGGAACAAACTATTAGGAAAGTATGGAAAACAAGAGTATTTTTTTTTTTTTTTTCAAGTTTTTTTCAAATAGGCAGAAAATACAATAAATGCTGTGTTTTTCGACTAATTGCTATCAAAAGCTAGTACACTTGAGTGTATTAGCCTGTTGTTTAACTTTTAAGCAAAACTTAAGCAAGTGCAACAAACAATTCAATGATATTATATCCAATTATAATGAACACTTTTGAGCCAACTGAGTATAACTGCTGCTGGTTAAAGCATTTTACTCAGTTTTACAAAATCTGCTAAATAGTCTGCCACAGCCTCTAATTACATCTTGGTTACTTGGTTTGTGTAGTTAAGTCTTCATCCCTGAAACTGGCCCCACTATTTTCTCTTCCATCTCAATTTTCTGCTTCTTCTAATGTCCCCCATTTGCTGCCACAACCACTTCTGGTCTGTTTCATCCCCTTTCATTTTGGCATTTTAGTCATCTATCATTCACTGGAATACCTGTTTACAGGTTGCTTGTTGTGTCGCATCATCTCCATATAGTAACTTTGCAGATGTGTCAATCTAACCTGTATGCAGTCCATCACCAGTATAAACAGGAGTGGACTCAGAACTGAGCCCTGATGCAAAACCATTCCCACTGCAACTCCCTCAAGTCCAAATACCTTCCACACATCCTCAGGAGCCATTTCTCTCCTAATGCACAAAACATCTTGATCAACTTCGTACTCATTCTAGGTCGGGTTCCCCCTTCCTTTAGGTAAACCTCACAAACAATGCAGGTGTCAGGAAACGCACAAAATGAAATAAACAACAATACAAAAAATTGAAGCACTGGAAGCTCTTGAATATGGATATTGATGGCAAGATACAAGCAGTGAAAATGTTTTTAGTGCCCTTAGTCTTACATAAAGGTTAGACATAGTTTTTACCAGCCAGAGGAGAAGTAGTTAAATGGATTTATTTGGGAGGGGAGGAGACAATTTAGTGGGACAAGTGGATTCTCCCCATACAACAAGATGGTTTAGGGTTACCTGAATTGAAGGGATGCTTTAAAGTTAGGCATTTAAGACTTAAACACAAACCTCAACCAGAGGTTTATACATAAGAAAGGAAAAGGATATGATGAAACTGGTGAGAGGTATTATTTATTATTATTTACATTTTTTTAAATAGGGTGGCACACTGGAAAAGTGGATAGCATTGTCGCTTCACAGCAATAGGTTCTCTGGTTCAATTCACAGCTGGGGTGCCTTCTGGGCAGAGTTTGAATGTCCTTCCTGTGTTCGCATGGGTTTCTTTCAGGTGCTTCAGTTTCCTCCCACATTCCAAAGACATACAGTAGGTGGGTTGGACACTAAATTGGCCATAGGTGTGATTGTGTGTACACGTGTGTGGTATGGAAAAACAGCTGCGGCAGGGCTAGCCACCCAGTGGTGTGAACCTTGGCTCTAGATGATGGTCACTGTTAAAGTGACACCTCAATCCCATGTGCAAAAATGGGAAAAGGGGTTGTACATGGATTTGCATTTGTTTTCTGGAGTAGAGCACTGATCTCCACAGACCTTTTTCAGACTCGGTCAGTGAGCTGTGTCTGGTTAAGTGACTTGCTCAGAGCCACACAAGCAAAGAAGGTTGACTGAAACAAACTTTGCACCACTGGACAAGAGGAAACTGCTCGACAACAGCTCCTTAATCCTACAAGCCAACTCAAGAGATACAGACACTAGGATTCTGGATGTAAGTCTTTAAGAAAATAACCACACAGAATATTAAACTAATAAAGTAGCAGAAAGAATATGAAAAACTAAGTCAGTGCAGGAAGGCAGAAATTATATTTTACCAACAGCTACCTTAAGGGTAAAGAAAATGGGTGAGAGAAGGCTGGAATTTACTGGAGAAAATTAGCTAAGGAACCAAGGTATTGGGGTAAACAGCGTGGGAGTGAAAAGTAAAAGACTGGTATGAGACTAAGCAGAAATTTAGACTGTAGGTTAGAGACTACTTTTCCTATCAAAGACTGATAAGAGTACAGAGGTAAAGAGAAAGGGATATGCAAGTACTTACAGAAAGACCAGCTCTGGCACAGTTGAGTTTAGAACACAACTTTTTTAAAAGGGGATAATCAGTAGGGTGTATAAAATACTAGTTAATTACAAGACTCAGAAAATTAGAAAAGAAAATAGAAAGGCACTTTACAAAAACATAGGAATAAATGTGTAAGGCTCTCAAGTATACAACATCCAGAAGGTTTAGGATTTTAACAGGAATTTTTATACCCCAAGAAAGCTTCACAGAAGTTTTCCTTTAGTAGACTGCAAATACCAGAAGTATGATGGGGAAGGTAAAGAAGTAACTAGGGACTTTTTTGGGGTGGGGTAACAAAGTGGCATTTTTTAAATTCCCTACAGTGTCCTTTTACAGACATTTTGAGGGAACAAATGGTTGTAACTAAGGAAATTAATCATTTCAGTCGGGATACAGGATTTGAATTGTACAGACACAGTAAACACTGGCTGCCAAAAAAGCAATTACTAGAAAATGGAAATCAAAATATATTCCCAATATAAAGGAAGTACTAGATATTGTAACGGGAGATAAAATAACTGGAAGTAGGATCTTTAGAAAAGGGAAAGAACAAATGTCATAAAAATAAATGGAATTTGTGAGAACAATGCATGGAAAATAATATTCAGAAGTGACATTTAAGAGAAGAAAGGTACTGAACAACTTACACGATAAGAGTGAAGGAAAATTTTTACAAATAAAGCACACACATATACTGCATTACAACAATGTAAACTTATTTTGGCATGTATTCTTTTCAATTAATGTATGTAAACCTATGTTACAACTTCAAATGTGACTTAACTATGTTAAATACACACATGCACACAAACACAAAGTCAAAGCAAGATAACAGTCTATTAGGCCTTCCTAGCCTGGAATGTCATGATTACATGGTTTCAATGTCTTAGCACTCCTCCTGCATCTGGTTTTAATACATATTGCTCCTTTACATCACACGGTGAAGATATTCCTACCTCTGGTAGTCCTGTATCAGTCATTACTCATAATCCCATTACCTTACATCTATTCATGCCACAAAATGACATAAAACGCATACACTTCCTAGTCACTGCAGGAACAGCAACTTTTCAAACCATGATTACCATGATGACCGTAGCCCATGAAGACTACTTCAATAATTAGAATCCTTATCCATAGAACTAAACACACTCATTTTGGGTTACTCCTACCATCCAGCTATTAAATGGTAAACATACAAACCTGCAGCACAAAAATAATATGCACAGTGGTTCCTGGATATTATCAATGCCTATCCCTAGACCAACTAGTGCTTACCCTTACTAGGACCATAAACTTTCTTGACCTGGTAAACACATGTATGGTACCATTATGAACACCCACGGTTATCCCCCTCACTTGCCAAAGCTGACAACTGTGCCATAGCACCTTCTACAAGGTCTCAGCCAAAAGTGGCCTCAATCTCCACTGTCTTCCAAGACTTACCCAAAGGCAAAAGTAATGGTGGTTGCTACAGATCATGGAGAATTTAAAAGCTCCCCACCACAATATGAGACCACAGATAAAATGGTCTTGCACACTACAGATTTCTACTCTCACCTAGGCTCTTGCATCAAGGCTACTGTTACTATCCACTATGATGAAAATGCCAAGTTCAGAAGCAATAAGAAACTCATTAGATCCTACTTCTCCAAAAAGAATAAGATCAAAAACAAAAGCCCAAAAGACTTCCGGTACGGCCTCCAGTGATAAATGCACAGGACGACTGATGTGCATCAGTCTAGCTCTATAGATAGCTACAAGAAGGGTATCCTGCCTGAGATAAATCAACAAAAAAGTTAAGTAACAGTAAATGCTGGCCAATAAGCCTAAAAAAGAGACAATCAAAAGGGAGGAAGACAGTATTAGAGATTGAAGACCCACACTGGGAACAATATCACTAACTACAGTGAAGGAAAACAGTTCACACAAGGTCATGGAGGGAACTAGTGCATAGATTCCCTAAGTTCTGGAAACCAGGATAAGTCACATTCACTTGAAAATCTTTACAATAAGTGACACTCGAATGAATTATATAAACTCCAATAAAAAATAAGCTTCAGTGTAAGGAAGACATGCTTATTATGCATTTAAATGACTTGGCAGCTTTACCTCAGTTGCACAAGGAAACAAGGGATTAACTGGCATCTACTGACACAATTAGAGAGACACAACAGAAACTTGCAGAATTACAGGACAGATCAAGATGAGAAGACATTCATTTCTCTGCTGTCCCAGAACGAGTGGAAAGGAAGAGATGTTTGGAGTTTATGAAGTGGTGCCTTGATAAATGGACTGATATACTAGCAGACTCATGCACATACACTGAGCACATAGAGTGGATTTGCTGTGTGCAGGGCAAAGCAAAGTCCAATCCTGGTGAAGTTTAGTTCACATCTGCAAGAGGAACAGGTGCGATACCTATTGCGGAAGAACAGCAGTGAAAATAAACTAAGACATACAAGAATTTATGCAGATAACTATTTGATGGCAACCAGACTGAGAAGGTATGCTTTCTTGCCAGCTATAAGGAAATCTAAACATATGCACCTCAGCTTCAGACTTCTCTGCCCTACTCTCCTCAGAGTATTTTACCCATTGGGATTAAAGATGTATGTCGGCCCTAATCAGACATGAACTGATCTTGGAGCCTGTGAAGAGGATTTGGACTTAACTAAAGATAACTTGCAACCACACCATGGATGTAAAGAAAAAGCCAATAAAAAATCAAGGATGAGGATGCTAGAGAACCCCCCCCCCCAGTGATAAATGGCTGCAAGTGTGAAAAGTGCGCAGAAACACACAAGAAAAACACAGGAACCAGGGACGAAATCTAATATATGCACACTGGCTCTTGAAGCAACAGGTATGGACTGACTAGCTGCAGGCTGTATTTTTCCTTTTTTTAATCTCTACTTCAGCTAAAGATTGATGGACATAATTTATTTTCTATGAGAAATAATTGCACCTACTCTCATCTTAATGTTTAACATGAAGCTCACTAAGCTGCTGTCTTAAAGGTGGAGCGGCTCAAAAACCTTGGGCTTTACCACTAAAGGGTTCTAATGACAATTAATCAAATATTCAATAATCCGAGAAGAGAACCAAACAGCTGTTTGCAAATGACTGTAAGCCACAAAGTACTATAATTTAATTTTAACGTATAACCAGTTTATTTAAAACCAAGACACGTTTTTGTCTCTCTGAAGAGAGAAACTTCATCAGAAATAAAAAGAAACAGTTGTAAAACCTTTTTAAAAGTTCCGCTTTAGATAGATAGTAATTTGAGCCAATCAGCTGATCCCATTTAATTGGGAAAGGTTCGATATTTAAAGCAATATCAGTAGAAAAATGCGGATTAACAAATGTATATATGTTTTGAAAAAGCAACTCCAATGTTCAAAAACAACTCCAGTTTTCAAAAAACAAATGTATACAAATTGCTTCCAACATCAACTGCAGTAATCACAAAACAATTACTATAACTAGTAATGAGATAACAAAACCTAGTTTGTGACAATGTTTCCACGTTAACTCAAAGTGAATGAAAAAACATACAATTATCTACCTGATGTTATATAGTAATAAACAAAGATGGAAAATCGGAATTATCAGAATTTAAAGTCTCAAACAACTCTTTAGTTTCAATAGGCAGGTGATGTTACAGTTGCCATTAAGACCAGGGTGGCAAAATGCATTTAGTGACAACAGCCATTCAAGTTCACGGCATTCCAATAAAATAGAAGTAGGTCCCCCTCTAGTGTCATACGCTAACTGATCAATAGCTAAAAATTGAAAAGAGTGGTCAGGTTTAGTGTTGACATGCTTAGCTAAAGCATTGTCACTCTTGTTTTTAGAGACCGCATACATGTGTTCATAAATTCTGTCACGGAATTTGCGGTCAGGTTTTCCCACGTAAAAAGCATTACAGTTTTTGCACATAGCCAGGTAAATTATGCCTTCAGAGTTGCAATCAAGTTTATAAGTGATATAATATTTTTTTCCAGCTATTTCAAAAGATCTGCTACCTTTTACATGTTTACACATCCTACAAGCTCCGCAAGGAGAAGACTCACATATTCCATTATTTGCTCTAAGTCTTTTACATTCAAGGAGACTTTTTAAATTGGCACCTCTCCTGTAGATGATAGTCGGATAAGGTCCAATTCTCTCCATCAGTAAGTTATCTTTGTACAATATGTACCAGTTCTTATGTAGGGTCAACTTAATTTGGTCACTGTCATTGTTGAAAGTTGTGATGAAACAGGACTTATGGTGGTTAATGGAACTTGAGTTCACCACTGGAGCATTACTGTAAAGTACTAGTCAGTCTGTTTATAGGGTAAAAATCATTGTTCATGTCAGCTACAGTAATAGATACCTCGTTGTGGGTTGTCTTATAATTTAAGATGGGTTTAAACAGACCTAACTTGCGTTTGTTTACTACTTCTACTGTTAATTCTTGAACAAGATCAATAGGGTATCCTCTATTCACAAACATGTTCTCTAATAGTTGGCATTCTACTAAAAAATCTGTTTCTGCAGAGCACATCCTAGCTGCTCTGACTAGTTGACCCGTAACTATAGAGCGTTTCTGTTTGAAAGGATGTGCACTAGAATAATGCAAGAAATTACAGTAAGTTGGTTTCCTGTAAATAGTGGAACACAACTTGTAAACAGGCACTTTGGATAGATTAACATCCAGGTAGTCAATACTAAGTGTATCGAATTTATATGTAAATTGAAGAACGGAGGTCGTAGAGTTGAAATGTTTAATGAGTCTATCTGCTGCATGACTGTCACCTCTAAAAATGATAAAAATATTATCTAGAAATCTTGTGTAGTACACAAGGGAATTTAATATTTCCGGTTTATCGAAAATAAATTATTTTTCCCAGCAGGCTACAAAAAGATTAGCTAGACTTGCCCCACATGGGGAGCCCATGGCTACCCGATGTTTCTGCAAGAAATACTGACCATTAAATGTAAAAAAGTTATTTGTCAATATTATGTCTATAAGTTCAGAGACTAGGACTATATCATTAGATGAAGCATTTTTTTCTTTCAACATTAGAGACACCCATTCAACTGCCTCCATATGTGGAATGGAAGTGTATAAATCGACCACGTCAATACTCAGAAAATTGTCGTGGTCGATGGACAAATTGTTAAGACTCTCCAAAAATGACCAAGAGTCCTTACAGACTTGTGGAATTTCTCTCAGGTATTTTTGGAGTATAAAGTCAACAACTTTAGCACAAGGGTACGTTAACGATGATCTGCCATCTATGAGAGGTCTCATTGGTGAATTCAAAGTATCCTTGTTGATTTTGGGAGTTAACGGTTAACTAGTCAGAGCAGCTAGGATGTCCTCTGTAGAAACAGATTTTTTAGTAGAATGCCAACTATTAGAGAACATGTTTGTGAATAGAGGATACCCTATTGATCTTGTTCAAGAATTAACAGTAGAAGTAGTAAACAAACGCAAGTTAGGTCTGTTTAAACCCATCTTAAATTATAAGACAACCCACAATGAGGTGTCCATTACTGTAGCGGACATGAACAATGATTTTTACCCTATAAACAGACTGACTAGTACTTTACACTTCAACAGTAATGCTCCAGTGATGAACTCAAGTTCCATTAACCACCATTATAAGTCCTGTTTCATCACAACTTTCAACAATGACAGTGACCAAATTAAGTTGACCCTACATAAGAACTGGTACCTATTGTACAAAGATAACTTACTGATGGAGAGAATTGGACCTTATCCAACTATCATCTACAGGAGAGGTGCCAATTTAAAAAGTCTCCTTAAATGTAAAAAACATAGAGCAAATAACAGAATATGTGGGTCTTCTCCTTGCGGAGCTTGTAGGATGTGTAAACATGTAAAAAGTAGCAGATCTTTTGAAATAGCCAGAAAAAAATATTATTTCACTTATAAACTTGATTGCAACTCTAAAGGCATAATTTACTTGGCTATGTGCAAAAACTGTAACGCTTTTTACGTGGGAAAACCTGACAGCAAATTCCGTGACAGAATTTACGAACACATGTATGCGGTCTCTAAAAACAAGAGTGACAATGCTTTAGCTAAGCATGTCAACACTAAACCTGACCACTCTTTTCAATTTTTAGCTACTGACCAGTTAGCTAGGACACTAGAGGGGGGGCCTACTTCTATTTTATTGGAATGCCGTGAACTTGAATGGCAGTTGTCACTAAATGCGTTTTGCCACCCTGGTCTTAATGGCAACTGTAACATCACCTGCCTATTGAAACTAAAAGAGTTGTTTGAGACATTAAATTCTGATAATTCCGATTTTCCATCTTTGTTTATTACTATATAACAACATCAGGTAGATAATGAGAAGTTACGTACCTACCATAACGTTCCATGTTAGTTGTCTTCTTCTCGCCTTCTTTCTTGCCGGATGGGACTCTGCTTATACCAAAGCTCGAGAGCTATTTTTACCGGCTCGAGGTAACCCTGTATCCCACAATGTTAGGTGCTAACTACCCAGATCTCGTTTGATAGCTAACACTATAGCAGTTCTGTCCCCAGAACAAAGGAGAGAGAGGGATACCCATATAGACAGCCATCCCAAGAAAAGGATAAGCACTGAAGACCATACTGAGCAAAAAAGAAGGCCCCGTAGGATCCTATCGGACTGTCCAGGCTAGGGGGTTGGAGGGCGGGACGCAAGAAAGAAGGCGAGAAGAAGACAACTAACATGGAACGTTATGGTAGGTACATAACTTCTCAATGTTAAGTTGTCAATCTCGCCTTCATTCTTGCTGGATGGGACCGCATCCCTAGCACCTCAACCCTGGGTGGCTCATCGGAACAGACTCTTGAGGATGGTGGAACCAAAGTTAGCTCGGCTTCTGGAGGCCATGTCCAATTTGTAATGAGAAATAAAGGTATGGGGAGAGGCCCACGTGGCTGCCGCACAAATTGAATCTAAAGGCAACCTGTCTTGAAAGGCTATCGACGTAGCTAAGGCTCTAGTTGAATGGGCTCTAGGTCTTGAAGGAAGCTCTTGACACCTCAGTTCATAGATGAAAGTGATGACAGACGCCAACCATCTAGAAAGGGTTACTTTGGAAACTGGAAGGCTTTTCTTCCCTTCAGCATAAGATAGGAAGAGCTGCTCAGATTTCCTAATTTGCTTGATTCTATCCAGGTAGTAACGGAGTTGGCGATGAACATCCAAGAAATGCAACTTTTGTTCCGCTCTGTTGGAGTAATTAGGGAAGAAAACTGGGAGATTGAAAGTCTGGTTTAGATTTGCCTCAGAAGACATCTTGGGTAAAAAAGAGGGGTTAGTTCTGAGGGACACTCTATCTTTATGGAAAACCAGATAAGGAGGACGAACGCAAAGGGCGTGAAGTTCTGAGACTCTCCTCGCAGAGGTTATGAACAACAGAAACAAAGTTTTCCATGAAAGTAACTTCAAAGAACAAGAAGCCGCAGGTTCAAAGGGAGGGAGAATCAAGGAGGTTAAAACTAGATTCAAATCCCACTGCGGTGGGGGATGTCTGACCGGGGGCTTAAGTAAAAAGATACCTTTAAGGAAGGCTTTACAAAGTTTATGAGACATAATAGAGGAGTCTGACAGGCCAACATGAAAATTTGAAATGGCCGCTAACTGGACTCTGATAGTGGACGAAGAAGATCCTGATTGAAAAAGTTTGGCTAAAAAATCCAAGACCTATTGGATAGGAGCCATGAATGGGTCTATGTTCCTAGATTTTGCCCATTAGGAAAAACGTTTCTATTTGCTGGCATAAATCCTCCTGGTAGAAGATTTGTGAGAAGCTAAAATGATATCACGCACCAAATGGGAGATAAAGGGAAGCCTGGCTAAGGTTGGAAGTGGAGCAACCAAGCAGTGAGTTTGAGAGAGGGAAGGGATTGGTGCAGCTTGCCCGACTGATGGGTCAAGACATCTGGAACTGGGTCCAGATGCCAGGGCTGCTCCAAGAGGTAACTATGCAGGAACAGAAACCAGATTTGTCGAGGCCAGTACGGAGCAATGAGGATCATTGTGGATCTCAAGGCGGTAGCTTTCTGAATCAACTGAGTGATTAACGGAAAAGGGGGAAAAGCGTAGAGGAGACCCCGAGGCCAATCGTGGACTAGAGCGTCTCGGGGGGGAGGGGGGGTGGCCGGGAAGAGAGTGAAAAATTCGTGGCACTTGCTGTTCTGGGGTGTTGCGAAAAGATCGCAGCAAGGCTGACCCCATTTTCTGAAAATTTTCTCCACTACTGACTGCTTGAGAGACCACTCGTGCGGCATGAGAATGGCTCTGCTCAGTCTGTCCGCTATGACGCTGGACTTCCCGGGATATGCGTTGCTATCAGAAACCGCTGAGAGGAGATCACCCACTGCCAAAGTCTGAGTGCTTCTCGACATAAGGGATAGGACTTGGTTCCGCCCTGCTTGTTGATGTACCACACTACGGACATATTGTCCATCTGAACTGCAATCTTCCCGATGGGAAGAGAGTCCTGAAGGGCCTGCAATGCTAAAAGTACTGCTCTCATTCTCCAGGACATTTATGTGCAGGTGGGACTCAAAAGGTTGCCAAGTGCCCTGGACCGTCCTGCCCTGAAAATGCCCCCCCCCCACCTGATCAGGGAGGCATCCGTTGTCACTGTAGCAACCAGGGGGGGGGGGGGGACAAAGGGTCTGCCCTGAATCACTTGAAGGGAGACCATCCCCCAAGACAGGTGTTTCTTGCATGACTGGGTTATTAAAATGTTGTGTGACATCGGGAGCTGCTGGAAGGACCACTGAGAGAAGAGCATCCACTGAAGGAGTCGCATGTGGAAGCGAACTAAGGGAAGTAACGTAATGGCAGCCGCCATGAGACCTAGAGTCTTCAGTACAAACTTGGCCTGGATTCTGTTGTTCTAAAGAAGGATATGAACATGTTTGTGAATATCTGAGACTCTTTGTGCCTTTAGTTTTGCAATGATAAAGACCCGACTGGTCTGGTAGTAGGTAATAAAGGATAAACGCAGCTTCCACAGCAAGTCAATTTAATGTACACAAGACATCAAAATACACGACAGGAACATAATCCACAACGTAAAAACACTCTGTTAAGCGCTTTCATCCGCCAAAGGCAGACTTCATCAGAACAATTAACATCAGCAAATGCTCAATGTTATATATGAATTTTGGCGCCAAAAACTTTAAAATAAAAGATTTCTTAAAGGCATAAACACTTAAAAAATTCCTTAAATACTTAACTATAATATACTTTACATTTCTAAAGAGTAAAATGTATATTTTCCATACATAAACAGAATACTCTCCACTGTCTTAAAATCCAAAGTGTCATAGTGTATAGAGTATAGAATTAAAACTTAAAATATGTGGAAAGCACAATATATGTAAACCACTACTATAGTAGGAATACTAACCCTTCATTTCATATACAATCTCTACATTCTGTGATAATTGGTACATCCCACTTCAAATGGACACTACATATTAAAATAACTAACTAATATTCATATATTTAGTATATGGTAAAATGTAAGAATATATAAAAATTAATAATCATCATGTATTTTGATGTCTTGTGTACATTAAATTGACTTGCTGTGGAAGCTGCGTTTATCCTTTATTACCTACTACCAGACCAGTCGGGTCTTTATCATTGTGAGTGGTGTTCGTTTTACTGACTTTCCTTTAGTTTTGCAGATAGTTCGACTGTGTCTAATATGGCGCCTATGAGGGTAATAGACTGACAAGGCGACAAAGCAGACTTTTCGAAATTTATGCAGATACCTAGCTCTTCGCAAATCTGAATGGTGTAATCTCTGGACTGAATAAGTTGAAGCCTGGTGGTGGCGGTAAGGAGCCAGCCGTCCAGATATGGAAACACCTGGAATACTTGACGCCTCAGATGAGCCGTAACCACTGCCATGCATTTGGTGAACTCTCAGGGGCTGTAGTGAGGCCAAAGGGCAGGGCCCCGAATTGTAGTGACTGGACCCCAGCCGGAAGCGGAGAAACCTCCTGGACTCCCTGTGGTTTGCGGAACCACATTTTTCCGCCCTTCTGACCTTTAGGGTATGGTCTAGATGGGGTGGAAAAATGGACTCCCACGGCAGAGTGTGTCTTGCCATCTTGTTCGCATCTGGTCAAAGTATCCTTCACCTGAGGTCCAAACAACGCTGAACCACCAAAGGGAGAGTTGGTGAAGGACGCCTTAATAGGGTCAGCAAAGTTACAAAGCCGCATCCAGGTGTGACGTCTTAAGGCCACGCCTGTGCCTGCAACCCTACTCGCCCCATCGGTCGCATAAGAAATAAGCCACATAAAGGAGTTAACAATTGAGTTTAGGGTTGCCAGCTGGGAGTTGATTTTGTCCTGAGACCCCGCAGCTGTAGGATCCTGTAGAGTATCACCCATTTCTTTGAGCAAGTCTCCTTGAAGGCGGGTGAAATGATATAAGTAATTCAGCAACCGCATGGTAAAGGTCGCTGAAGAAAACATACACTTGCCGTACCTATCCATGGTCCTAGATTCCTTATTAGGAGGATGGATAGGTACTGAAGGATCAAGCCAGTTCCTTCTTAGTGGCTGCTGCCACCACCATGGCATCAACAGGGACACCCTTGGTCAAAAACTGTTTATCAGAAGGGGCTGTGATAAATTTTGAAGGCCTCTGCGGGGTAGGTTCCATCGAGTCAGGGGCCGTCCATGCCTTCTTGGCCACCACTTCCATAAGGGGGTCAAAGCGCAGAGACACCCAGGAGGTGGAAGGGCGAGAACCAAACACCTCTAGGTAAACTGATTCGTCCTCGGAAGGATTGAGGGTAATCCAGTTCCCCCTCTGCTTGAGGATCTCAAGGATGTCAGAAAAGGAGACATCCTCAGAAGGGGATCGTGGAGACCCTTCTGACTCATCCAAGTCGGTATCAGATGTGACGGACTCAGGGGAGTCCGCATGCTTCCTCTTACATTTCCTCTTCCGAGGGGGCTCCCCTGACGGATCAGGGGAGGCCTCAAAAGAGGAGGATGCTCCCAATGGGGGCCCCTGAGGCGTAGGATCTCTGCGGTCAGAGACGAGAGGATGGGTAGAGACCGTAGCAGGCACTACAGTGGGAGGAGCTGAGGGAGCCGACCGAGGAGCAGGCACAGGGGCCAGCACACTCCTCATGACCTCGAAAGCAGCCCTATCAGGCAAGGAAGAAGGTCCCCGCTCCGAAGAGATAAGAACCCCTCCCGGCACCGAGAGGGATGGCTCCGAGGCCGATGTCGGAGCCGAACTCACCTGCACCGAGGCTCCGAGAGGGAGAATGGGGTCGGACAAGGGTCCGATGCCACTCACCCTCTCGGAGCCAACGAGGAAATCACGGCGCCCGGATCCCTCCAAGGATGGCACCATAGACAAAATCGGAGCCGACGACAGAGCCGAAAGGGGAGGTATTGACTCCGACGTGTTGACAGTCCTGGCTCCCACGAACTCCGGCTCCGAACTCAGGGGAAGAGTCGGAGGAGGAATCGATGATGGAATGGGGATAGCCACTATCTGTTGAGAAGGGCTATGAAGCATCTGGGCCAGTGCCTGCGACTTAAGGAGTCTGCTAACCACCCTCTCGAGGTCATGGTCCGAAAGCCTGGAAGACCGAGAGGAATGGGACCGATGGCTGCGCTCCGAAAGCAAGGGAGATCTCGGAGCTGAATGGACCGACTCCAAAGAAGGGGACCTGGAGCGCTTAAGACTCGAAGATGGTTCCGACATAACTATCGGAGCTGACTGAGTATTTGAAGCCTCGGCTCCAGCCGGAGCCGATGCAGAAGCAGAAGTAGCACCACTGGTTGGAGGCTCTGTACTCGGAGCCGACGATTTAGTGGGCTTAGAAGGTTTGCCCGATGAGGACTTGGCCGGGGAACCTTCGGGCTTCAACAAGCCTCTCAAAATCAACTTGTTTCTGCGTTCCTGCAGGACTCTTGGACTGAATGCTTGGCAGACAGAACAAGAGTCCTGCAGGTGCAGAGGGCCTAGGCAATAAACACAAGAAGTGTGACCGTCTGTCAGAGACATTTTCTGACAGCACGAGTCACACTTCTTGAAGCCTGAGACCTTGGACTCCTTAGACATCTGTGTTAAAAAACACACACAAACACACACACACACACACACACACACACACACACACACACACACACACACACACACACAAACACACACACCACACTAAAGAAACTTAGTCCAGTCACTTCACCACACCGAAGACTAAGAAAAACAATATTAAACTGACCAATTTAACTGAAAATAAAACTAGAGAACAAACCTGGCCCGAAGGCCTAGAACGGTAGGGCCGAGGGGATAGAAAATAGACCCAAAAGGGGACTATACAAGGCAGGTTACTCTAAAAGAGTAAAAGGGAAATAAGCGTACACTAACCCTGAAAATAAAATGGAAAAACCTTACCAGAAAAACTGCTTCTGAAAAAATTTTACCAGAGAGCCGGCAAAAACGCAACCTCGCAGCTAAGTGGCAAATGAGATCTGGGTAGTTAGCGCCTAGCATTGTGGGATACAGGTTTATCTCAAGCCGGTAAAAATAGCTCTCGAGCTTTGGTATAAGCCGAGTCGGAGCCGAGGATCGGCTCCGAACCCATCCAGCAAGAATGAAGGCGAGACATCTGTATGTTTTTTCATTCACTTTGAGTTAATGTAGAAACATTGTCACAAACTAGGTTTTGTTATCTCATTACTAGTTACAGTAATTGTTTTGTGATTACTGCAGTTGATGTTGGAAGCAATTTGTACACATTTGTTTTTTGAATACTGGAGTTGTTTTTGAACATTGGAGTTGCTTTTTCAAAACATATATACATTTGTTAATCCGCATTTTTCTACTGATATTGCTTTAAATATCGAACCTTTCCCAATTACATGGGATTAGCTGATTGGCTCGAATTACTATCTATCTAAAGCGGAACTTTTAAAAAGGTTTTAAAATGGTTTCTTTTTATTTCTGATAAACTGGTTATACGTTAAAATTAAATTATAGTACTTCGTGGCTTACAGTCATTTGCGAACAGCTGTTTGGTTCTCTTCTCGGATTATTGAGTGTGTGAGTTTCCACCGCTTCTTTCCCTCAATTAATCGAATATGTCAGTGTTACTATGCATGAGGACTTATGAATGTTGCTCACTTTAATGTAAAAGTGAAGAGTTAGCCCTCCTGTTAACAGGAGGAAGGAAAGCCCAGAAAAGGAGGTGTATCTGAGGTCATTATGTCATACAATGTAACTAGGGACATACCACTATTAACATATCCACTGGGTATAATAGTGGGACAAGGGGATGAGAATTTATCAAAAGGAACATATGCTAGTCTGAATGCTCTTGAATAAATAGGAATCACTAAGATTTCAAATTGAATACCTCAGTGCAGGCTTAGAATAAACTGCATACAGCAGAGTCTCGATTAGCTAAACTAATTGGGACCTAGGGTAGTTCAGATAATCAAACATATATTGAACCAGATAAAAAAAATTTTAAAATCTTGTTTTTTTTCTGTATGCAGGGAATACACTTTTCAACCACTGAGCGATTCCAGTGGACAAGAAATAATATTTTTTCACACATGAGCAGGCTACAAGCGCAAAAAACATGCACAAGTGAATATATATAACAAACATATTCAGAATTATGATTTTTCTTACTCGAAAACTTTGGAAGGCTGGATTCAGATAACTGATGTTCGGATAATCGACTCTCTACTGTACCTTTACAGTTAAACTTGGGGAGAGAAGTAAAGGGGGACTGCAAAACTCCATCTGAAGGTGAATTTTAATTTTGTCTCTGTCTAGCAAAGAGCTAACAGAAGATGTACGTGCCAACTGTGTATGGTGACAAACAGATGGCTTATTCATACCATTACAGGAAAGGGGGGTGGATAAGATAAAGAATGACAAGCAAATCTGTACCATGACAGACACTGGCTGAAATAGCTTAGCTGCCACAAAACCTAATGGCAAATAAAATGAAAGACACAGAAGTAAATCTGAAAAGAAGTTTTCTGTCACATATATTACTGGAACAGCTGGGATGAATCACAACAGAAGAGGCCAGAATGGAGCTCATACTCTCATTTTGATGGTACTGAACAGCAGAAGCTACTTGTACATAGTTTGAGTTTTGGAGAGTTGGAGAAAGGATTTATCCTTGTTGTAATTTTCTCTCTTTATATAAGCTATAGTCACAGCTTAGTGTTTACAGGACAAAAACAAAGAATTGGTGAAAATGCCTCTTAGAGAGCAACATTGTACAATGTAAGAAACGGGCTACTAGCACTGATCAACTTGACAAAATGAAACATAAATAAACTTAAAGTGGATATAAAAAGTTTACACTCCCCCTGTTAAAATGTCAGGTTTTTGTGATATAAAAAATGAGACCACAATCATTTCAAAACTTTTCCCACCTTTAATGTGACCTATAACCTGTACAATTCAAGTGAAAAACAAATCTGTTATGGGAAAAATATAAAAAATAAAAAAACGTACAATATGCTGGTTGCATAAGTTTAAACTAATACTCCATTGTGTGTGCACACCCTTAAACTAATACTTTGTTGAAGCAGCTTTTGATTTAATTACAGCATTCAGTCTTCTTGAGTACACACCTCTAGAGACTCTGATTAACCCCAAATAAAGTTCAGCTGTCCTAGTAGGATTTTCCTATCATTTACTCAGTTGCCTGCTACAGCAAAAGCCATGGTTCACAGAGACCTTACAAAGCATCAAAGGGATCCCATTGTTGAAAGGTATCAGTCAGGAGAAGGGTACAAAAAAAATATCCAAAGCATTGGATATACCATGGAACACAGTCATCAAAAAGTGGAGAAAACATGGGACAACAATGACATTGCAAAGAAGTGGAATCCCTCCAAAACTGATGAAAAGACAAGACGGAAACTGGTCAGGGAGGCTGCCAAGAGACCTACAGCAACACTGACGTAGCTGCAGGAATTTCTGGCAAATACTGGTTGTGTACTACATGTGACAACAATCTCCCGTATTCTCCATATGTCTGGACTATGGGGTAGGATTGCAAGACGGAAGCCTTTTCTTACACAGAAAAACATCCAGACCCGGCTAAAATTTGACAATACATCAAGTCTTCCAAAAGCATGTGGGAAAATATGTTATGGTCTGATGAGACCAAGGTTGAACTTTTTGGCCACAATTCCAAAAGGTACATTTGGAGCAAAAACAACACTTCGCATTACCAAAAGAACACCATCCCCATGGTGAAGCATGGTGGTGGCAGTATCATGTTTTGGGGTTACTTTTCTTCAGCTGGAACTGGGGCTTTTAGTCAAGGCGGAGAGAATTATGAACAGTTCCAAATACCAGTCACTTCTGCCCCACAACCTTCAGGCATCTGCTAGAAAGCTAAAGATGAAGAGGAATTTCACCTTTCAATATGACAATGGCCCCAAGCATACATCCAAATCAACAAAAGAATGGCTTCATCAGAAGAAAAATAAAGTTCTGGAATGGCCCAGCCAAAGCCCAGATCTAAACCCAATAGAAAATCTGTGGAGTGACCTGAAGAGGGCTGTGCACAAGAGATGCTCTTGCAATCTGACAGGTTTGGAATGATTTTGCAAGGAAGAGTGGGCAAATATTGCCAAGTCAAGATGTGACATGCTGATAGACCTAAGAAGACTGAATGCTGTAATGAAATCAAAAGGTGCCTCAACAAAGTATTAATTTTAAGGGTTTGCACACACAACAAACTAATAGTTTAAGGGTGTGCACACTTATGCATCAGCTTATTGTATTTTTTTTTTTATTTTTTATATTTTTTTCCCCTAACAGATTTGTTTGCTTTTCAATTGAGATGCACAGGTTATAGGTCACCTTAAAGGTGGGAAAAATTTTGAAATGATTTATTGTGGTCTCATTTTTTATATCACACACCTGGCATTTTAACAGGGGTGTGTAAACTTTTTATATCCACTGTATATGAATAATCTCATGGAATTTTAATGAGCTGACAAATAGGAACAAGCTTGACAGAATTCTTACATACATTAAAAAGTAACATGCAGGACACACTAATAGAGGAGACACAATAGGAAATGAACATGGGGAGGTGATTAAAAAAGGGCTAAAATGAGAGGATTTTATTAAAGTGTAGAAGGAGTGAGGAAAAGGTGGGGGTTAATTTTGTTAAAGAGTAGTTCAAATATAAGTATATAAGAAAGAGTAAGAGTGTCAGCCAAGTGGAAAGGAAAACAACTTACACTGATGTGTCTATACCCTCTCCCAAAGGCCAAAACAGAGGAGATAAAACAAGTGATGGGATAAATTAAGACAATCAACAGGAAATTACATTGACTGGAGGGACTGGAATGTGGTGGGAAACACTGAAATATTAGAACTACACCACAGGGGGGATAGCTTGAGAAGTAGCTAAAAGTATTTGGCTTTATTGACCCATGGCAAATAACTCAGGGTGAAAGGTTTTTACATACTATACTCAAAGATTTACAAATTGGACCAGACTTGACAGATGTTGCATTACCATTTACTTAGTGGATTGAAGAGCTATTCATCCTATATCAATCACAGACCATGTGCTTGTGTTGGTTGAGTTGAAACAAAAGAGTGGCCCAACTTGTCAAAAGCACTGTCAACTCCCACTTACCTTATGAGAAGCTATAAATTCTCTAAATGGGTTGATGAACAGATAGGTCAGCACTTAAGAGGTGAAAAGGGAAGGATTGGAGTCTGAAGGATGGGATGTCCTTAGCAGAAAAGGCGGAAGAATAAAGGTTAAAGCAGCGGATATGTACACACAGGCTCAACACAAATACTTAAAAGCTTTAAAGGGTATATAACACTTGCAAAGACAAACAAAACTGAGGGTCACCAGAGAAGGATAAGCAACTACACAGAGTTAAAGAATCCCTCATAGATCACATCAACATTAAATTGGAATTTAGAAATAAGGTTTTAAGACTCTGTCATGCTTGCACTCCAAAACTAATTAAATGCATAGCACAAAGAGTAAGAATGCCGAAGCTGTGCATGTAATACCATAAGTGACAGCATACCTCTCAACTATCCCTGATTTTGACACAAAATTTAGCTCTGTCCCTCATAATCCCTCCTAAAACTGGTGACTTTTGGAGACATGGTGGTGAGTTACACTTAATGACAATAATTACAGTTCCAGACTTCTTTTACTTTAGAAAATGTATATTAATTTGCATGTTCTTATTCTGTTAACATCTCAAGTTAACAGCACTAATATTTTAAAAAGTGTCCCTGATTATTTCTGGATTTGTCCCTATTTAGTTGAGAGCTATGGGTGAGAGACCCATAAACAGGGATGATAAAAAAGGAACCTGAGGATATGACAGTGGTAATAAAAAGGCACTATCAGAGCCTATACTTGGCAGACGAATCAGAGAAAAATGTAGAGTACATGAGAAATTATCAGGATATGTTGGATCTTCCAAAAGTATCAGCAGATTATAAAAAATCTTCAATTAAAGGAAATTACCAGAGAATACATTCTGACGCCACGGTGGTGCAGCGGTAGCGTTGTCACCTCACAGCTAGAGGTTCTCCCGTTTGATTCTCAGCTGGAGCTCCTTCTGTGTGGAGTTTGTATGTCCTCCCTGCGGTCGAGTGGCTTTCGAAAGACATGCGTGAATGGGCGTGCCTTCGTTGAAGGTTGGGCGTCAGGCTGGCACCTCGGCACCATAAAAATCGACTGCCAATCATTATCGGACCGGAGTTCCGCTGTGGCGACCCCTAACTGGGAAAAGCCGAAAGAAAAACAAAAAACAGAGAATGCATTCTAGAAACACTAACAGAAAACGGGGAAAACACCTAGATCCAATGGCATTCCCATAGAAGTTTAAGTGGTAAAACGGAGGGAGAACCCTAGTAGTTGGAAACAAACAATAGTTCTTATTCCTAAAGAGGGGAAGGATCCATCTGACACAGGGGCTTAGAGCAGTGGTTCCCAAACTTTTTTGATTCTCGGCTCCCTTGCTGAATCCAGGTTTTCCCAAGGCACCCCCCCCCCCCCGCGGTGCACATAAAGTGCATAATTTATTTATTTATTTGACATTTGTTTAACAAGGCTGCCCAACTTTACTAGGAGACCTGGGGAGGAAAAGCTCAAAAGTACAATAAAAAGACAATTACCAAAAAAAAAGTGTACATTCTACTTAACAGCATAACACTGATCTACTATGGTTGAGAGGTAAGCAAACCTAATGGCAATCTTGTTAACTGTAAATATATAAGAGCAATATTTAAAATCTGTCCCTATCTAGAGCTGTCCAGCATACCTCTCAACTGTATATGTTTTTGCAGAATGTCCAGATTTTTGCCTCATATTTTTGGTCTTTTTCTCATAAAATTGATCTCTGTCAAATCACTTGCAGATCATTGAGGGTGGAGTCAGAAAATAACGACAGACAGTTGAGTTTCATACTTCATACCCTTCAGAAAATTCATGCTAATGCAAAACCTGCATTTCTATCAACTTTCTAAGTTTGCGAGAGCAGTACTTAAGTGACCCTATTTTGTGCCTTTGTACCCCCACTATTTTTGGCTTTGTCCAGATTTCTTGATCTAAGAGGGTGAGAGGTATGTGCCCAGTGGTATGGTCCAGACTTGCATAGACCTCATTGCTGCTGCCAGGGATCACTCTCACTCTTCACTCTCTCCCCCTGTGACACACCCACACGTACACACACCCACACACACACACGCATACACACATGTACACACACACACATATACACACCCACAGTCTCTTTTGCATTCATGCACGCATTCACTCACACACGTCGCTCTCACTCTTTTCCGATCTCACACACAGTCATAGTCACTCCCTCATACATATCTGCATTCACTCACACATCACTCTTACTTTCCCAATCTCACACACACACAGTCACTTCCTCATTCATACCTGCATTCACTCACACATCGCTTTCTCTCTCTCCGGATCAAACATACAGTCACTTCCTCATTCACATTTTGCTCTCACACACACACACACACACACACACACACACACACACACACACACACACACACACACACACACACACACACACAGCCACTTCCTCATTCATACCTGCTATCACTCACACATCGCTCTCACTCTCCCGATCACACACACAGACTCTCTTGCTTTCATGCACACATTCATTCACACACGCAGACAGACACACACTCATACAGGCATTCACTTACCTGATGGCCCGGTTCCAAGTGCTCCACGGCCTGGTACTGGTCCGCAGCCCGGTGGTTGGGGACCACTGCTATACTTGATGCCAGTTCTGCTAAAAAGCTACAGTGTAGGTCTAGACTTGGTTCGCAGCGCTCCTGTGAGGAAGCCGCAGCTCCCCAGGGCACCGTGGCTCACACTTTGGGAACCCCTGGCTAGAGGCCAAAATCAGTCTTAAACCATGCTTATAAAGTAATTACCAAAATATTAGTGAGAAGAACTGCCAAAGTTTTACAATAAACAATTGGGATGAATCAATGTTTCCATGGGCAGACAAAAATTTGAAAACATACAAAAAAATCGCTGTTAACATAATAAGAATCAGTGAGGAATAGAGAAAGACTCATGCGAATAAGTTAGGATGCAGAAAGTATTCGATATGGTTAGCTAGGAGTTCCTCAGAAAAATGATGGAAGCTTTTGACTTCCTGTAAAACTGGATTCAATTCATATTTGAGAAGTATGTAGGAGCCAATACCATGATAAAAAAGTGGTGGAGGTAATTGCATTAGCACGGGGAACAAGGCAGGGATGCCCATTATCCATGCTACTGTTTGCACTATATCCAACACTGAGCAAAAGGCTCCAGATAATCAGAAACAAAGGGGTATAAGTGGAGTCACTATCATGGAAAGATAGTGCTTTTTGCTGACATCATTTTATACCTCGCCAACCTAGAGGATAAAGAAAAACTTTTCAAGGAGATAAAGCATTTTGGTAGAACAGCCAGACATAATGTAAATGAATCTAAGACAAAGACACCAGTGACAAACTATGCACCCCCGGGGGGGGTTTGGTACAAGACTACTCATTTTTATAGGGGTATCGACACCTGAAATATTTATAGATCTCAGAGCAATGACAGGCCCAACAGGCAGCCAAGGAAATGTGGGAAATGAGAAGTTATGTACCTACCATAACGTTCCATGTTAGTTGTCTTCTCTCGCCTTCTTTCTTGCTTGATGGGTTCGGAGCCGATCCTCGGCTCCGACTCGGCACTTTGCTAAGCTCGAGAGTCACTTTTACCAGCTCGAGGCAGCCCCATATCCCATGATGCAAGGCAGTAAGTACCCAGATCTCGTTTGTTGTCTATAGGCAATAACACCTAGCATAAAAAACTTCCCAAAAGGAAGAAAGAAGGCAGAGAGAAAAAAGCCTGAAGGATGGGTTAGGAAGACCAGAACTGTACGGTCTTAAGAAGCATTCTTCCATGTAGGGAGAAAAAGGTCTGTCCAGGCCAGGGGGAAGGAGGGAGGGTCGCGAGAGAAGACAACTAACATGGAACGTTATGGTAGGTACATAACTTCTCAATGTTACGTTGTCAATCTCGCCTTCATTCTTGCTTGATGGGACCGCGTCCCTAGCACCTCTATCCTGGGTGGCTCAATGGAACAGACTCTTGAGAACTGTAGAGCCAAAACTGGCTCTATCCCTGGAGGCCAAATCCAATTTGTAATGAGAAACAAAGGTATGAGGAGTGGCCCAAGTGGCTGCTGCACAAATAGTGTCTAATGGAAGTCTAGCCTGAAAGGCTGTGGAAGTGGCTAAGCTTCTGGTTGAATGCGCTTTAGGTTTCGAGCACAGCTGTTTTCCCCTGAGCTGATAGATTTCAGAGATGACAGAAGAAAGCCATCTAGAGAAGGTCACTTTTGAGACAGGAAGGCCTTTTTTGTTATCAGCATAAGAAATAAAGAGCTGATCGGATTTCCTGAATTGTTTTGTTCTGTCCAAATAATATCTGAGCTGGCAGTGAACATCAAGATAATGCAATTTTTGTTCCGATCTGTTTGAGTAATTTGGGAAAAATACAGGAAGGTCAATAGACTGATTCAAATTACTCTTTGAGGCGACCTTAGGCAAAAAGGTCGGATTAGTTCTCAAGGATACCCTGTCTTTGTGGAAGACCAAATAAGGGGGACGAACAGAGAGAGCATGAAGTTCAGACACTCTCCTAGCCGAAGTAATAGCAACCAGGAAGAGTGTTTTCCATGAAAGAAATTTCAGGGAACATGAAACAGCTGGCTCGAAGGGAGGAAGAATCAAGGATGTCAGCACTAAATTCAGGTCCCATTGAGGAGGAGGACTCCTGACTGGAGGTTTCAGGAGAAAGATTCCTTTTAAGAAGGCTCTACAAAGCCTGTGGGACATAATGTTGTGATCTGCGAACCCGACATGAAAGTTCGAGATAGCAGCCAACTGAACTTTGACCGTGGAAGAAGAAGAGCCCGCGTGAAAGATTTCCGCTAAGAAATCCAAAACTGCTTGAACTGGAGCAGTAAAGGGATCAATATTTTTAGCTTTTGCCCAACAAGAAAAACGTTTCCATTTGCTGGTATAAATCCTTCTAGTAGAGGATTTTAGGGAAGCTACTAGACTTGTTGAGTCTGCTGAGATCCAATATTGGTCTCCAGTCTCCCATCTTTTTGGGGACCAAAAAGAATCTTGAGTAGATTCCGGGCTCTGAATGGTCTGTTGTAACTGGCTGAATGGCTCTTTTTTGTAGAAGCTTTAATACTTCTAACTCTGCAACTTCCCTTAGACCGGGTGGTACATCTGGAAGGGAATTTGTGTGAGAGAAGGGACTTTCCTCGAAAGGAATTTTGTAACCCTCGGATATAATCGACTGTACCCATCTGTCTTGAGTGAGGGAACGCCAGGCTTCTGGGTACAGCAATAGTCTTCCCCCAACTGCCTCCAAGGATGGACAGTCGGGCAACATCTCAGGGATGCTGGAAGGGCTTGTCAGAGAGAGACTCTCTGCTTCCCGGGTTCTGTGGACCCCCTCTGCCTCTAGAGCGGCGTCTGTTATTATTACCTCCTCTGCCTCTAGGGGTAAACTGACCATGTGTATCCGGCGTGACTCCTTGGGCTTTGCGGAACCACATCTTTCCACCCTTCTGTCCTTTGGGGTAAGGTCTAGAAGGGGTGGAAAAATGGACCCCTACGGCAGAAAGAGTCTTGCCGTCCTGTTCACACCTGGTCAATGTATCCTTCACTTGAGGGCCAAACAAAGCTGACCCATCAAAGGGAGAGTTTGTGAAGGACGCCTTAAAGGGATCTGCAAAATTACAGAGCCTCATCCAGGATTGACGTCTAAGAGCCACCCCTGTACCTGCGGCTCTACTCGCTCCATCTGCTGCATATGATATCAGTCGCATGGAGGAGTTAGCTATAGAATTAAGGATTCCTAGCTGAGAAGCAATTTTCTCTTGAGCCCCTGCAGCCGTAGGATCCTGTACTACATCACCTAGTTCCTTAAGGATGTCCCTTTGGAGTCTGGTGAAATGACATAAGTAGTTCTGCGAGCGCATAGCAAAGGTCGCTGAAGAGAACATCCGCTTACCATACCTATCCATAGTCCTAGAATCCTTATTAGGAGGATGGACAGGTACGGAAGGATCTGCAAGTTCCTTCTTAGTGGCAGCCGCCACCACCATGGCATCAACAGGGACACCTTTCGTAAGGAATTGCTTTTCCGAAGGGGCAGTAATAAATTTAGACGGCCTCCTAGGAACTGGCTCTACAGAGTCAGGAGCAGCCCAAGCCTTTCGAGCAATAACCTCCATAAGGGGGTCGAAAGGTGGAGACACCCAGGAGGTGGAGGGCCGAGATCCAAACGCCTCTAGGTATACAGACTCATCCTCAGAGGGATTTGTGGAGGGCCAGTTTCCCCTCTGTTTTAAGAGTTCTAGGATGTCTGAAAAGGAGACATCCTCAGAGGGGGAACTTGGGGATCCCTCCGACTCATCTAAGTCGGTATCTGAAGTGATAGATTCAGGGGAGTCTAGGTGTTTCCTCTTACAAGTCCTCTTGCACGGAGGATCTCCTGACTGATCAGGAGAATCCTCGGAAGAGGGGGTTATTCCCAGTGGGGAAACCTGAGGCGGTGGATCTCTGGGTCCGGGAGCAAGAGAGATGGCAGAGATATCGACAGGCACTGTAGAGGGAGCAGCTAAGGGAATAGACTGCTGGCTGAGCCCAGTGGCCAGCACACTCTTCATCACCTCGAAGGCCCCCCTCCCAGGGAGGTCCGAGAGAACCCGTTCCGAAGAAACCGGGACTCCAGGGCCCACTGAAAGGGAAGGCTCCGAGGCAGATGTCGGAGCCGAGCTCACCAAGGCCGAGGCTCCAAGGGGAAGAGTGGGGTCGGACAAGGGTCCGATGCCACTCACCCCCTCGGAGGAGACCAGGGAAGCCCGACCACCGAATCCCTCTAAGGAAGGTCTCGAAGAGGAGATAAGAGTAGATGCCGAGGGTGCAGAAGGGGGGGTTATCCGCCCCTCAGCCATAGCAGTAACCATCCCCGAAGACTCCAGCTCCAAACTCTGAGGTAGAGTCGAAGGAGGAACTTGAAGAGGGTGTAGACTAATAGTCGTCTGTTGAGACGGACTATGCAGCATCTGGGCCAGTGCCTGTGATTTCAATAATCTACTTACCACCCTCTCTAAATCATGGTCTGAAAGCCTGGACGACCTAGATGATCGGCTCCGATGGCTCCATTCCGAGAGGAGAGGTGAGGCCGGAGCCGAGAGTATCGGTTCCAAGGAAGGGGACCTGGACCTCTTCCTCGAAGGAACCATCGGAGCCGAAGAAACCACAGATGCAGACGGAGCCGAGGACTTTTCGGCTCCGAATGAAAGTCTCGATGCATTGGCTCCAGCCGGAGCAGATACAGACATAACAGTAATGGTGTCGGAGCCGGTCGGCGCTGACACCGAAGCCTGAGCCACATGGTGGTCGGAGCCAGTCGGAGCCGACACCGATGTGACCATAACAGTATCAGCACCGATAGCCATCGGTGCCGACGATTTTTGCAAGACAGGATCGGCTCCAGCCGGAGCCGATCTCGACTCCGAAGGAGTCGGAACCGAGACCACAGGCTTAGATACAGAAGCCTGGGCCTTAGAAGACTTAGAAGTCTTGCTCGGAGCCGATTTGGCCGGAGAGCCCTCCGGTTTAAGGAGACCCCTTAAAATCAACTTATTTCTCCTCTCCTGCAGGACTCTCTGGCTAAAGGAATGACAAATCGCACAGGAGTCCTGCAGGTGGAGAGGTCCCAGGCAATATAAACAAGAAGTGTGACCGTCTGTCAGAGACATCTTCTGACAGCACGAGTCACACTTCTTAAAGCCTGAGACCCTTTCTTTGGACATAGTTGTACAAACAGTACACAACAACACAGTCCCAATCAGACAACTAAAGTTATCTAAAATATATTGTAACTAACCTCTCACATACACACACCCTAACAGGTGGGGGGATGGGAGGGAATGAAGGCCTGACTAAAGAAGGGAAAGGAAATATAATTTTAGTCAGAAAAGGGCTTACAATTAAGTAAAAAGGAAGGTATTTTAAAGAAAGGTGAAAAATATTAAATTTTAGGGGCAAAGAGTAGTTAAAAGCCAACACTTACCAGGAGCTGGTAAAAGGAGGACCTCATCAGCGAAGCGGCAAACGAGATCTGGGTACTTACCGCCTTGCATCATGGGATATGGGGCTGCCTCGAGCTGGTAAAAGTGACTCTCGAGCTTAGCAAAGTGCCGAGTCGGAGCCGAGGATTGGCTCCGAACCCATCAAGCAAATGAAGGCGAGATTGACAACTTAACATCGGTATTTAAAGTAGTAGTTAATCTGAAGAAAAAGAGGATGATAATGTTAGGAGATCATCAAAAACCTAAACTGGTAAAACTGTTAGCAGTCCCACTTATTGGTATGCTTGCCCTAAATATAAACTAATCAGCCAGACAAGCACATCTGGAGAAAATTAAATCAGGAAATTAAAAGCTTTTTTTGGGTGGGAAGGACAAAAGATTGGGATGGGATAACTTGACACTACCATTAGTCTTGGGGGGGGGGGGGGGACTGGGGATGCCAGATTTGGAACTACATTTTAAAGCTACACAGATAAGGTTAGTATACTTATCCCAAATGATGAATTACAATGCTAAGTGGAAACAAATTCTTGGAAATATGACAGGTAGATTTCCCAGACCAATGGGCTTTAATACTGTGGAAAGGAAGGCGGGAATAATCTGGAATACTTTGGGATAGTATTACGAAGCACAGTTAAACTGAAACCCCTAAATGTAGGCCAAAAAAGTATACATGGAACCGTTAACAGGGGGCAATGTCTTCAAAAATTAGAGAACAATTCAAATAGAATTTAATCTTACAGATACAAATCTTATGGATGATCTTGACTTGAAGGTAAAGAGATTAGAAAGCACTTATTAAAGCCACAAAGCAACAATAGCTCATTCCTCCAGCTACTGCCAGAAGCTGGATCACAGAATGTGAAAACACAGGACATTAAGTAGGACCTCCAAAGCACTAGCTGACACATTAAACCATAGTGATAACCAAAAACAGAATAAATGGAATAGGATGCTTCCATGCCCGATAAATGTTGAAGACTGGCCTCGTATTATGAATGCTCCAAGTGTAGAAAATTTTTAATCTTTGCAAGAAGATGCTTGCATTCTTACTTTAATACTTCGCAAAGTTTAAGCAAAATGTTGTCACAAATGGTCGCACAGTGCTGGAGGTGCTGCAAAAGTATACTGGGAACCTGGCAGCATTAGTTTTGGGAATGTAGGGAGCCGACTCAATACAAGATCTGACTTGAAAAGTGATGAGTTTTGATAGAGGTGTTTAGAAGGGGTGGGGTTGGGAATATCTCATGGAAGAATTTGATGGGTTGGTGTGGAAAGGAGAAGTCTAAGCCTATGAGGGAGCTATTAACATTACTAGCTCTGATAGTCATAAAAAGTTATCATGAAGAAGTGGAAAAAGAAATATAAGACTGAAGTAGAGGAGGTAAAAACAATGATGAACACTAAGAGTTATGAAAATGGTGAGACCCTCAACTAATCCAAGTAAAGCGACAATCAAGAAATGGTAGCTTTGGATGTATTCAGAAGTTCTGGGTTACAAAAGGAGGTACATCGATCATTTGTAAGAATCCCCAGGAAAAAGCCCATTTTCAACCTAAGAATAAGGTTTTAAAAGGATGCAAAAGAAGAAAGCATGTATCCTTGCTAATAAAAAATGCATACCTTTTGGTAGTTACAGATGACTATTAATGTACATAGTTAAAAAGTATAACTCTTAGTTTTCATCATTGTTTTTTAACAATAAAAATTAGGTAGATAAAGTTTAAGACTTAGAATACTATAGAATATCCTCAGAGTAAATAATGCAGAACAAAGCAAAGTAAATTGCTTACATGAGAATGGGGCACCTCGCCTGGAGAGAACACAAATATGAAACTATAACCACAACTGACCTATATAAGCTCCTAAGGGTGTATGGAACAGATAGGTTTAACTCTGAATTATTTAAGTCTGTACCTCAACTTTTTTTAATTTGCTGTTATTAGGGCTATCACTTGATGCAAAATAAATTTGTGAATGATGTTGGGCATAAATAACTGGGCAAAAACTGAATAAAAAAATGCCAGTTTGGGATTAGTGTATTTGTATAGCATAAGCCTGGAAAAGTAATAGCTAAATTAAACCAACTGGCCTAGAGGTTTTGGCACCATGCATAAGGATTGCCCTTATGAACGTTAACATAGTAAAGAATTATAATGAATAAACACAGGCTCTGTTAAAAGACAGGAGTCAGAGTTGGATGTGGCAGAGTTAAAGATGTTAAGATTTGCACTCTGTGTGACTAGGATGGATAGGATTAGGAATCAGTATATTAAAGGGTCAGCTCATGTTGGACAGTTTAGAGACAAAGCAAGAGAAACAAGATTGCGTTGGTTTGGACATGTGCTGAGGAGGGATGATGGGTATATTGGAAAAAAGATGCTAAGGATGGAGTTGCCAGGTGAGAGGAAAAGAGGAAGGCCTAGGATAAGGTTTATGGACGTGGTGAGAGAGGACATACAGGCGGTTGGTGTGACAGAGCAAGATGCAGAGGATAAGAAGAAATGGAAAGAGATGATCCGCTGTGGCGACCCCTAACGGGAAAAGCCGAAAGATGATGATGACAGGCTCTGTTAAAACAATTGCAAGGCCAAATAAGAGTTTAACATTGCTACTACCCCAGAGGTAAGCATAAAGCCATCTCCAATTATGCAGAAACCTAAAAAGCAATATTCTGCATTGTACTGTGTTCATATCTGACTATAGCCAACCATTCAGACCCAGAAGATATTATACATTTCCATGCAGCGAAACTTAGCTCAGATTCTCCTCATTCCCTCCAAGCTTTTCGTCCCACACTGTCAAATCAGAATCCCACTATTATCATTACACAACTATTAGATGCCACCTTCAAATCAACACTAGCTCTACGGGTCCAGACAACATACCATGCTGTTTCAGGATCATATGAAATACTGTCTCAGTGAGTCCTTTGTAAACGTATTTAATGTCAGCCTGTCAACTGCCTATATTCCTGAAGCCTGGAAATCAGCACACACAAAACTTTAAATCATGGCAAACATATCATTATGAAGGAATGTGGAGTAAGCAATAAAGAGAAACATTTTTTTTTTTAAAGAGGTGCCTGGAATAAATGTTCATTATTAGCATTAAACCTATTCTGAAGATGAAACAGACACGTTTACATTAATGTATATACATTTTAAGCAGCAATGATTTTTAGACGCAATGTTTCTATGTATCTATGTTGTTTTTAATATTTCAGTACTGTGTTTTTAAATAGGAAGTGTTGGTTGTGTCACATAATTCACTTAAGTATCTTATAAAATTGAGAACTGATTCAGTTGTTGAACCTGAAAGCTCTGCAGTTATAATTAAACTTTGTTATTCTGGTGTTTCCATAGTCTGTGTTTCTTTCTTTCTTTGCATTTTTACACTGTTTGCTCTTGGACTTGTTTTACCTTAGTGTTGGTCCATTTTGTGTGCTACATCAGCCATTCACTTCCACCCTTCCATGCCTGACTCTTCCAACACCCAAGTTGCTAGTTCACCTTTGGTCATCTGTATCATAGATACTTATTCCCTTATGCCAAAGTGCTGGGCATGAGCAAGGCAGGAATATCACAGGGGCTTATTCTGCTGGTTCAATAGAAGTAGGGGTCGGATCAGATTTTCTACAGCAAATGAAGCACATGTTTCTTTGGGGATTGCAAAAGTAGTACTCCCATCAAAAAAATTGCTTCACAGAAAAGGCAGCTGTTAAATGGGTTTCTAAACATATGCAACCTGAAAGGTATACCTTGATTGATGCATAGGAGAGCCTTTTCTCAAACTAAGTTGAGAGATGGAGGGCTTTACTGAACATACGCTACATTAACCTGAATGTCATTATGTTTACAACTTAAGTGAAAACCTGATACACTTTACTAGGTAGGATTTTCTAATGTTAGGTTTTCCTGCCTCTAATAATCCTGAAGACCTCAAAGGTGGGAAGGAGTCACAATGGAATGAAGGCTTCATCTTCCAGACTGCATGTTTTAGGTGCACCAGTGTCCCTAGCCAAGGTATGAGGCTGGTTCCCTCTAAGCTCTACATGTGCAATTCCTGAACTGGCCAACATTATCTGCTGATGGAGGGCATACACGGAACTGTAAAACAATTCCTTCTAGAAAGTGGAGGTGTTGGCATTGGATGTTTCTCAGGTACCAATGTAATGTGCAGTCTGACTGTAGGAACAATGACAGAGGAGGCTGACATGTCCCAGGGGCTATAAGGAAGGGGTCTGCTGTCAATGATGCTCACATGGTACCTGGGAGAAGGTAAAGAGAGAGACCATCTTGCACGTCTTGGTGCATAGCCCCTGGCATCCATTTCGTTTTAGAAGGGATAAAGTTGCACTTCTTTCAGAACTGTTCTCAGCTTGGTGAAACAATGCTTGATGTAGTTAAACAGTCCTCTCAAGTCTTCCTGGGACTATGCTTAAATTAGGCAGTTATCTAGGTATGGATAAATGAAGATGACTTTATTATAAAGATCTGGATAAAAAAGTAAAGCATTTTGCGAACATCTTGGAAGCAATACACAAAGGGGCAAGGAAGTGAAATGCAACTGTTTCACCCCGCCTCATACTGCATGGGTGCTGCGGTAGCGTTGTCACCTCACAGTACGACGTTGTCCTGTTAGATTCTCAGCTAAAGTGTCTTCTGTGTGGAGACATGCGTGAATGGGCGTACCTTCGTTGAAGGTTGTGCGTCAGGCCTAGCAAGTCGGTACGTAAAAATCTACTGCCAATCATTAGCGGACCGGAGTTTCCGCTGTGGTGACCCCTAACCGGGAAAAGCCGAAAGATACAACAACTGAAAATAGGGTTATATAAGTAAGCATGTTTCATGCTCAGAATACCCACAATGAACATTTGCCAAAAGAAGGGGTAAAAAACAGCCCGAAGGTTAACAATTCTGAACTTCTTTACCACTAAGAACTGTAAATTCTGATTAAATTTAACTGAACTGGTCTCTGGGGCTCACCTTTCCTCACATGAAGGAATTCTTTCTATGGCTGCAAAAGACAGCACCTCATTTAAGATTGAAAATGTCAAAGAAATGTGGTCGGGTAGAACAGGAAGCATTCAAATAAAAGTATAAGGAATCTAAAGTGAATACCGTATCCTCCACCTATGATTTCCTTCGGTCATGGGTAAATGGTCAGTTCAAACTACTGGGCTTTGAAATCAGATGGTCTTCCATCTAACTGGTGGGGAAGGCAAGGACAGGAGAACTGGTCATCAGTACTGATGGGCACATGTTGGCAGGGAATCACTGGCATTGCTAAATTACTTGCTTCAGCCTCTGCCATCTTTCTACTAGGCCTTTCTTAAATGCCCTCTTTTGCCTCTACTGTTCACAATGAGACTGTTTTGAATAAAAAGTGCAACTATTTAGTGGAGAACTTCCCGTTTCAATACCATGGAATGAAACAGTTGGTTCTTTGCTTACATCACATCAAAGAGATGCACTTTCATGTCCTTGGGTGACAGCTAAATCCTTCTAAATTCAAAGCTTCATAAGTGATACTGGCCCAGTGTTCAAGCCCGCAGCTCCTCTGGGAATGCAGGCTAGCACCTTAAATTCAAACTCCTATGCTGATCCAGGCACCTAACTGCCATTTAAAAAAGTTAATAAGATTTCCTAATCTGTCTGGGCAGACAGTTACACCATGAAAGTACAGTGTGTATTACAAACTGATTGTGCAGGGTTGTTCTGCGTACTTTAATATACAAAAACATGTTTTGACTAGTGATTTTTAGACCTGCACTGATATTCCATCCCTAACACTGCAGCAACTCACTGTGGAATATTCAGAAATCGAGACCAAGCCTTCCCATAATATATCAAAAATGTAACCATAAATCAAAATGCTGTAAGTCTGAACATAGTCCATGTTCTTACTGGCAGGTATGCAGTTGGTAAATTTCCTCTGAACCAGCTCAAGGGGTTAAAAATCAGATTTCCTACAACAGCAAAAAACAATTATATTCTAACACAGATCTTATAACTGACTTATACAAGTCAGCAAATATTGCTGCTTCAATGGAAGAGTTTTAAACATTAATTCCATTATCCTCGATGCCTTAGCCAGGAATGCTGCTGACTAGCAACAAGTACATCTCAAGGTTGGTTAAACAGGATAATTCCCTGGAGTTCATTCAGGTGCAAATCACTTCAGATAGAGCCCCTTTCCATATCTTAGCCAACTATAGGTCATCATCTATGCCACAAGAATCCCACAAATCTTATCTAGATCTACTGCAGGCACTCTCCATCCAACCACTCTTCATGGAAGACTAATTGCCCCTCTACAGACTGGGAAGCATACACTGTCTCCAATTTGCAGGTACGTTTCTTGGACTTCATTAACATAAATGTCTTTGATCAGTTAGTGTACACTTCAACTACAAGTTCAAACATACTAGACCTAGTTCTCACAAATGTGACATTCTCACTGGTGATGGTTGATCACAAAGCCTTCTCATTCAAAATAAAAATCAGCTTGGAAAACCCAACAAAACCTGTTACAGTTAGGAACTATTCTAAAAACAAACTAAATCCTATTAAGCAGCAGTTTATTAAAATTCATTGCCCCACCCCACAGCCATGATTTCACATGAGCCTATGCAGAATTCAGAGAAACACAGTACGAACATGTAAATGGCTACATAGCTGTGCCTACCAAAAGCAAGTTCAAAACAAAGCCCAAAAACAAACCACACAAAAAGGAAAAAAGTGTCACTGTCAAAGACAGAAAGAGCAACTCTCATGACAAGAGCTTAAATTAAACAGAAAACATAGAGAACTAATTAAAGTCACCAAAGCTGATTACAAGGTCAAGACAGCTTCTCAAGCCAAAGATAACCACAAGGCCTTCTACAACTATGTCTGAAACCTCAAAGGTAACATGCAACAGTATGCAGAATTGGTAGCAAATGGTACCATACTCATATTGAGCACAGAAAAGTATGGAATCTGCTCCCCGATAAATTCAGCTCAAAATCCCCCCCACCCCACCACCACACTCCCTCTTGCCATCCCTCAAGAAATTCCCTTCAATTATCATCAGGGAGTAAGTCACAGCAGCACTCAACAGTGCTAAAAGCACAGCCTCGCTGGGGTCAGACAACAATTAACAGTGCCTACTAAATAGCATGAAACTTGAGCTATCAGGACAACTTGAGTCACTTTTCAACTACAGCCACAAAACAAGCTGCATATCAAGTAAATGGGAGATGGCAAGGGTTATCCCATTCACAGTGGTGAACCATCAACAGTCCCTGCAAACTACAGACCCATTAGTCTGACTAGTCTAATATGAAAAACCATGGAATGAATTACCATGGAAATAGTCAACAAAGACATTAACAACCTACAAACACTGGACCCATCCCAGTTTGGTTTTGTCAAAGGAAGGTCATGCCCATTTAATCTGGTAGGCTTCCTTGAGAAGGTAACTAAGCAATAGATAGAATGAAAATAGTGCATACCACCTACCTAGGCCTAGACAAGGCATTACAGACAATACCACACTCAGGTATTGTGGAAAAACTCACCAAACTAGAAATAAATCCCCATATAACTCACTGGATTGCCAGAAGACTCACAGAAAGGACCAAAGTCTTAAGAACTGACAAGACCACCATACCAAGAGGCAAGTCAACAGGTGAGTACCACAAGGCTCCGGGCAAGGCTCACTCTTACTTGGCATCTACTTCTCAAAGGTCAAGGTTAATGCCAAGGGCGTCTGGATCACCAATTTCACAGATGGCAACTAACTGAAAGCTATCACAAATTCCTCCCATGTCACTAACACCCTGCAACAAGCTCTGCTGCAGACACATGACTGGTACCAAAGCCACATACAATGCATAAAAGTATTACAGTGCCTTTGGGGAAAAAATCTACCCAGGCAAACTACTTCACTGATAAGATACCTCAAAGAGTTGACCCAGTAGTTAAGAGATCTGGGAACATAAGTAGACAGCAATCTGGCCTTTGACCAACACATTGTCAAGATATGGGAAATTTGGGACCACTACATGCACAGGAGGAATGATGTTTAAAAGAAGGCAGGATCTGAAGGAGCTATGTACTTGTTGACTGACAATGACTGGACATATTAAAAGTAATGTATAATGTTTGCAGCTACAATTGTGTTAGCACAGTTTGTAAGGTATAATGTTTGCAACTGAGATACATTGCGCCACTATGATTTATTTTCACTTATATAAATGCAAGATTGTCTGTCACACATGATAGTTTAATAAAGATGTTTCTTGTATACATTTAAAAACACACACACAGACAGTCAAGGTAGTACAAAAATCATTCTACGTCGCCCAGCTTGTAAAAAAGGATATGGTATACATGTCCAAGGAAGTTATAGTACCACTCTACTCAGCCCTTATCCAACCCATAGAGTACAATGCCCTCTTCATCATGTAGCTAACGAGGCATATGCAGCAACATGAATGCCCACTGAGGTTCCTCACCAACACACATTGTCCTATAAAGATCACCTCAGAGCCCTGTCTGTACACATTGTCTCTTACAGTTTGTTGAGAGGCAATATATGTTTGGCATATAGGGCATCCTTAGATCCAGCCCTAATGGTGCTTTTGCACATCTGCAAAACAAGCAGCATCAGAAACACTAAATCCAGGTATCTTCCGACATAAACAGAACATGGTGGCAAGACAGAAATGCTTCCAAAGGATCCCCATGCTCTGGAATAGGCTCCTTATCCATGTGAAGCAGAGTCCATCCTTAATCCACCCCCAAGGCAATTACACTTATTCTCACCTTAACTCCACCCCTCATTCACCATCAGCCAATCACTAGACTTTCATTAATAAGTATGCCACTTATAATTAAATTAACACTACTCAGTCTCTTATTACCACTAATCCTCCTACTACAGCTTACTCCATTACAAATTAACAATATCTACCACAAACCCACAGCCACAACCTCCACTGACACCATATCTCTCACCACCTTCTCTAACATTTCTAGTAACCTATATGCTACACAGGATATTCTCAGTTTTAAAGTAAAAATCCTGTCCCTAAATGATGGAACTAACATAAAACAAACCACTTACCTCCACCTAAACAAACAAGAAAAAAGAACCCATTTCAATCCTACTTAAATACTCTATCATTAAGTGGAGATATTCATCCCAACCCAGGTCCTCTCTCCTCATCTCACAAGCTACCTAGCCCATATAAATCTCTAAACCTAACTACAACTAATCTACAAAGTATTTGAAACAAAATCCCCAACTTCCATGCCTGGATAACACATACGCTTGACCTCATCGCAGCTACAGAAACATAGCTAAAACTTTTAGTTATGTACTCACCATAACTTTAGATGTTTGGGATCCATCTCGCCTACATTCTGTACTGATGGGCTCGGAGCCGATCCCTCGGCTCCGACTCGGCACGCTTATGCTATAGAGCGAGGCCTCTTATTGGCTGAGCTATCTTTATCCCAGGATGCACCACCACTAATCCCCCAGATCTTGTTTGTCCGCATTCATGCCCACATGCACAACTTGTTTATATAACATTGTTAGATGTTTCAAGATGAAACAACAGGATTCGGACCTTCTGATATCCTCTGATCTCCAAGGAAGGGGGAAGGAGGGTGGGTTATTAGGAATGTAGGCGAGATGGATCCCAAACATGGTGAGTACATAACTAAAAGATGTTATGTGATCCTATCTCGCCTACATTCTGTACTGATGGGACAGCGTCCCTAGCACCTAAATCCCGGGTGGCTCATTGGAAAACACTCCTGAGCACTGTGGAACCAAATGAAGCTCGTCCTCTAGATGCCACATCCAATTTGTAGTGGGAAATAAAAGTGTGCGGGGAAGACCATGTAGCCGCAGCACAAATGTCACTAATGGCAAGCTTAGAATGAAATGCTATCGAAGTAGCCATAGCCCTTGTAGAATGAGCTTTGACAGAGGTGGTAAGCTCTTTGTTAGAATAAAAATAAGCTTGAGTAATACAGTCCCTGATCCATTTGGCAATAGTGACCTTTGTGACAGCTTTGCCCAATTTATTGTCTGCAAAGGATACAAACAACTGATCTGTTTTCCTTGTTTGTTTGGTCCTGTCTAAATAAAAACGTAATTGTCTGTGGACATCTAGTGTGTGGAATATGAATTCCGCTTTGTTAGAGTATTTTGGGAAAAAAAACTGGAAGCTCTAACGATTGTTGTAAGCAGAAACTAGAACAGGCCTGAGGGATACTCTGTCTTTGTGAAAAACCAAGTACGGGGGTTTTACTGACAAAGCCTGAATCTCTGAAACTCTTCTGGCAGAAGTAATGGCCACCAGAAATGCTGTTTTCCATGATAGAAACTTTAGATCACATGTAGCTGCCGGTTCAAAGGGGAACGAAGTCAAGGCGTGTAACACTATATTGAGATCCCATGGAGGTGCAGGATGAGAAATCGGAGGTCTTAATAGAGCAGCCCCTTTCAAGAAGGTCTTACACAATCTGTTGCTCATTAAGGGTGGGTCTATGGATTCGTGAAAATTAGAAATTGCTGCCAATTTTACCTTGATGGTAGAAACTGAAGAGCCCTGATTGAAAAGAGAAGTCAAAAATTTTAGTACTTCTGCCACGGGAACAGAAATGGGGTCCAGACCCCGGAGTTGAGCCCAAATAGCAAATCTTTTCCATTTGCTAGAATACAGTTTCTTTGTAGCAGACTTATGGGCCGAAGATAATATGTGCACAACATCTGGATCCAATGTATGACTCCTGACTATCGTCGGAAGAGGAGGAGCCAAGCCGTCAATTTTAAGGTGTGTAGGGACTAGTGGAATAGTCCCGACTGATGAACCAGTAGGTCTGGGACCTGATCCAGGAACCATGGACCTTCCAGAGCATGTTTCCGAAGATAGGGGAACCACACTTGACGAGGCCAGTAAGGAGCAATTAAGATCATTTTGCTCCCCAAGAGAGATGCCTTTTGAATCACCCTGGGAAGGAGAGGAACTGGAGGGAAGGCATAAAGCAAGCCGGTGGGCCAAGGATGGACTAATGCGTCCATGGGGCTCTTCCCAGCAGCCCGGGTTAGGGAGAAGAATTCTTTGCACTTCGCATTCAGGGGAGTCGAAGAGGTCGCAACACGGAACTCCCCATTCGCTGAAAATCTGACTTGCAACTGTCATATTCAGAGACCATTCGTGAGGAGAGAGGATGGTTCTGCTCAATCTGTCGGCTATCACATTGGACTTGCCCGGTATGTGAGTAGCCACTAGGAAGCGTTTGGTCGAGACTGCCCATTCCCAAACTCTCATGGCTTCTCTGCAAAGAGGATAGGATCTGGTCCCTCCCTGTTTGTTCAGGTACCAGACAACTGACATGTCTGAGTGAACAGCAATTACGCCCTGAGGGAGATAATCGTGAAGGGCTTGAAGGGACAGGAGTACTGCCCTCATTTCTAGGATGTTGATATGAAGAAGAGTCTCTTCCGGGTGCCATTTGCCTTGGACTGACCTGCCCAGGGAATGCCCCCCCCACCCCATCTGGGAGGCGTCCGTGGTCAAAGTGGCCGCAGGAGGAGGAAGAACAAAGGGTCGTCCCTCATCCAAACTGGAGGGCACTAGCCACCAGCGAAGGTCCCGTTTGCAAGATTCCGTGATCCATATGAGGTGACTGAGAGGGAGTTCCTGAAAGGACCACTGAGCTGAAAGAAGCCACTGGAGGATTCTCATATGCAACCTTGCCAAGGGGACTAGAAGAACCGTGGCAGACATGGATCCCAATAGCTGCAGGACCATTCTGGCTGGGGCTTTGGACCTGGGAAGTAAGGCTCGAACTTGAGTCTGTATGGTTTGAATTCTGTCTGTAGGTAGATAGACCCGCATTTGGTTTGAGTCTATCTCTACCCCTATGAATCTTATTCGTTGAGATGGCAGCAACACAGACTTTGGCCAATTGAAGGTGATTCCAAGGAGTTGCCCAGTGATACAGTGGCTTGTAGGCTCCGCAGTAGTAGATGCTTGGAGGTGGCAGTTAGGAGCCAGTCGTCTAGATACGGAAACACCTGGAATCCTAGACTTCTCAGGTGAGCAGTCACGACTGCCAAGCACTTGGTGAACACCCTGGGGGCTGTGGTGAGACCAAAGGGCAGCGCGCAGAACTGAAAATGACTGCCTCCTAGGCTGAAGCGCAGATGTCTCCTGGACGCTTGATGTACCATGATATGGTAATAAGCGTCCTTGAGATCTATGGAGCACATCCAAACACCCTTCTCCAGCAATGGGAGAATGGTTTGTAGGGTGACCATCCGGAACTTGGACTTTCTGACTGAATGGTTTAGGATGCTGAGGTCCAAAATGGGCCTCAAGTCCCCGGTCTTTTTTGGCACCAAAAAGAATCTTGAGTAAGTCCCTAATCCGATCTGGTCTGCGGGGACCGGTTGGATGACTCCTTTTTGCAGTAGCTTTAAAACTTCTGAGGCTGCAGTATCCCGCTGACTGGGTGGCGGGTCCGGGATTTTTTTGGACTGAAAGGGGGGATGAGAGAATGGGATGGAGTAACCTCCGGCGATAATTCGAAGCACCCATCGGTCCTGAGTGATACCTTTCCAGGCTTTTAGGTGCTTTGAGAAACGACCCCCGACTGGCTCCGGAGCAGCACAGCCGGGCAATCCCTCAGGGACTATGAAAGGCTGAAGAGCCACGAAAGGACTCGCGGTCTCCAGTATTGCGAGGGCCTCTGCCGCCTCTGGGACGGCGTCTTCCAGAAGAATTTCCCCCTCCTCTGCCTCTGGAAGGGGAATCCTCCTGCTGAGAGGGGTAAGGCTTCTGAGATCTACGGAACCACATCTTCCCTCCTCTTTTAGCCTTGGGATAAGGCCGAAAGGGAGTGGAAAATCGTGCCCCTACGGCAGTCAGAGTCTTACCCTCCTGTTCACAGCGGGTTAGTGTGCCCTTTACCTTGGGTCCAAACAGGGAGGACCCATCAAAGGGGGCATCGGCAAAGGAAGACTTGAAGGCCTCCGTGAAATGACACAGGCGGAGCCAGGCTTGTCTCCGTAGAGCAATGCCTGTACCCGCCACTCTACTCGCCCCTTCGGCCGCATAAGAAATGAGCCTCATGGACGAGTTCGAGATGGACGACATTGTAGCCAGCTGAGAGCCAACCGTCTGGGCCAGCTCCTCAGGCAGGTTACCCAAGAGGGTATCGGATAACTCTTTAATCAGATTCCTCTGAAATCTGGTAAAGTGCGTAAGGTAGTTCAAGGACCTCAATGTAAAGGCCGCTGAACTGAGGGTGTGCTTGCCGTACCGATCCATGCTGCTAGACTCCTTATTAGGAGGATGGACGGATGTCGAAGCCTCTGCTACGTCTTGCTGGGTAGCAGATGCCACCACCAAAGCATCTACAGCCACATCTTTAGTTAGAAATTCTTTTTCAGGGGGTGCCGAGAGGAACTTATTCGGACGAGCAGGCACCGGTTCCACAGAGTCTGGGTGTTCCCACGCCCTTCGACAGATCAAATCCAAGAGCTCATCGAAGGGCGGAGACACCCAGGAGGCGGAGGGCTGAGCCCCGAAGGCCTTCAGGAACACTGACTCATCAGCAGAGGGAGGTTTGGACTGCCAGCCGCCTCGTTGTTTTAGGGCTTCCAGGATGTCTGCAAAGGAGACATCATCCGAGGACGACTTAGGGGACCCCTCTGCATCATAGTGTCTGATGTCAGAGACTCATCAGGGGAGTCAACGTGCTTCCTCTTGCACGATTTCTTCCTGGGGGGTTCTTCCGAAGAGGCTTCAGAAGGACCTCCAGGAGGGGGAGAAACCCCAGCGGGGGCAACCTGAGGCCCGGGGGCTCCGCTGTCTAAGGGCAGGGGGACTGCCAAAGACCCAGTCTCCGTATGCAGGGAAGGCGCTGGGGAAACCGTGGAGGTAGCCAAGGAAGATTTGGCTAATGCACTCCTCATAACCCTGAAGGCGGGACCACCAGAATCCTGGGAGGGTCCCACCTCCGTGGCCACAACAGTGGACGGCACTCCCGCCGCCGACGCACCAAGAGGGAGACTTGGGACCGAAAGCATCAATCCCGAAGCCTCCCCCCCAGGGCCGAAGGAAGAAGTCCGTGTACTGAACTCCGACCCAAGAGCCGGAGTTGGAGCAAGGGTCGGGCCCGACCCTAAAACCTCCACCGGTTCCATCAGTGCCGGCTCCAACGGTGCCGAAGCTGTTGGAGGAGGAACCACAGTAGGGGAGTGGACCATCGGCTCCGAAGCCGAATGGGCTGGAGCCAAAACTAGCTTTTGGAACACCGGAGACTGGAAGAGTCTAAGGAGCACCTTGTCGATGTCAGAATCAGACATCTTGGATGATCTAGAGGATACCGATCGGGCCCGAACCGATTTCTCCATCGGCTCCGAAGGGCTCGGGGACCAGCTCCGAATGGACTCCACCACTATCGGCTCTGAGGGAGATTTCAAGGTAATTTCCCCCGGTGCCGATAAGGACTTCGCCCAGGGGAAGAGCCTGAGCCGGTAACCCTTATCGGCTCCAATATCAGTGGAGCCGATGAGGGTGACCCGCCTCTCGATGCTCCAGTCCTCGGCTCCGAAACCAGAGGGGTCGAGGCTGGAGGCATCGAGGCAGACCGTTCCGCCCTCGGCTCCGAAGTCCGTGGAGCCGATGGAGAAGTCTGCTTAGATTTTTTTGCAGTCGGTTCCGACTGACTGGTCGGAGCCGATGCTTTCTTCTTTTTAGAAGGAGAAGGAGAGGAAGATAAAGCCTCCTCGAAGGATGGCTTGATTAACCCTTTCAGGATTAATTTGTTCTTCCTCTCCTGGAGGACTCTTGATGAAAAGGCGTGACACACGCTACACGATTCTTGTAGGTGCTTGGTGCCTAAGCAATAGACGCACGAGGAGAGGTCGTCCGTTATGGACATTTTGAAACCACACCTCGTGCATTTCTTAAACCCGGAGTGTTTGTGTTCTTTAGACATAGCCAAAAAGTCAAACAGTTGTCTACAATCAAAAAGAAGGGTTACAGCAAGTAAAATATCCCTACTTTAATATTTCAAACTTTAAAAATAAAATATATATATATATTTTTTTTAATACAGTAAAGAAACAATTTTCTACAGAAGAAGAGAGATAGAGAGGGTCAAGACCCTCTAACTTAAACGGGTACTTGACCCACACACAAAAAACCAAGGTAGTAGAAACAACAGGGGAAGGCCCCTCTAAGTTAAACGGGAAACCTTCCCTGACAGGAAAAACACGAAATCCTCTACCAAAACTACCAATGCACGCCAGACAACAACAATATAACAACAATAGCTGTTAAAACAGCTTTTGGGTTTAAATCAAGCAAATTTCTGACAGGAAAAAGCCTAAATAAATAGTACTTAGCCCAGCCAAGTTGAGACCATGTCTAAGCTTTGTAAGCGGCAAACGAGATCTGGGGGATTAGTGGTGGTGCATCCTGGGATAAAGATAGCTCAGCCAATAAGAGGCCTCGCTCTATAGCATAAGCGTGCCGAGTCGGAGCCGAGGGATCGGCTCCGAGCCCATCAGTACAGAATGTAGGCGAGATAGGATCACATAACATCCATACATTAAAAGCTCAGAATTCCTTCCTCCTGGATTTACATGCCTCCGCTCAGACAGGTAACACAAAAAAGGTGGAGGGGTTGCACTGATCTTCCGCAATTCCTTCAACATAGTCCCATACAACTCAACCATACCCAGCTTCCCCACTGCAGAAATCTTAATAACCTTCCTAAAACTCAACAACAAAAACCTCTGCATCACTGTCCTCTACATTTCCCCCGGCAACAATATTCCCATACTAGAGGAAATCTTAGCTTGGACATCTAACAACATAACTACAGAAACAATAATTCTTGGAGATATTAATATTAATTGGTTAGATGTCTCCCAGCAACACTCCCCAACAAACATCAACCTATATAACTACAGCAAGCTAATCACTGATATTACCAGACCTAACACAAACAACAGTGGGACAATCCTAAATTGGATCATGGTCTCTGACCGCAATAAAATATCCAGCACAGAAACCCTCCCAAACAGTAACAGTGACCATTCACCTGCCTATATAATTCGTAAAACCACATCCCCCTTAAACAGACATCAATTCAGAAACACCAGAGACCTATCACATTTTTGCCCCACTACCTTTAACAACTCTTTAAAAAGTATTAACTGGAATCCCTTAAAACTACTTCCCCTGGATGACGCAGCTGAATTTTTCAACTCTACTGTACTTAACATCTTAAACAACCTCGCTCCCCCCCCCCCCCTGGCTAAAATGCATAAAAGCTAGGCACACCCCATGGCTGACAATAGCAAGCAAACAAAGCATGGCTTCTATAGACAAAGCCTGGAAGCTCTGGCATAAGCACAAAAATCCCTCCGATCTTATAACCTATAGAAACCTTCGCAACTAAGTAAAGCACCTAGTTTCTAAGGACAAAAAGACTACTACCATAATCTACAAAACCAAAACAAAAACAACCCGAAACAATTCTGGAGCTCAATTAACAACCTACTTTCTCCTGGGTCAAACAATAACCCCTGCCCAAATCCAGAAAAAATCCAGTCGAAATAGCCACGCTGTTCAACACATTTCATAGACATCATAGCTAATCTTATCACCAATTTCTCTCATAACCAGCCTAATCCATCAGAACGCCCATCTACTAATACCTCCTTTCCCCACTTGTATAACTTCTCTCTAGCACCAATCCCTACTGCCAAAGTAAAGAAACTACTTCTCAAACTAAAACCTTGTACTATGGCCCCTGACAACCTGTCCCCAGAATTCCTTCAAATAGTTGCAAACTCCAATGACTATCCTGTCACCTTACTTCTTAATAGGTCCATTAGAGTCTTATGCTCCCTTCATTTGGAAAAAGGCATTCATCCTCCCTCTGCACAAAGGTAGTAACAACACAGGCATCACCAACTTTAGACCCATCGCCATTCTTTCTCCCATCTCAAAAATCCTGGAAAAATGTATCCACAACCAACTCCAAAACTTTTTACTCAGCAATAACCTACTATCACCAACCCAGCATGGTTTTAGACCTGGGCATAGTACCACTACAGCTCTCACATCTTTCTGTGACTCTGTTGGCCAGGCTAGAGACACCAGGAAACGTGTCTCCTCATTACTTCTTGACCTTTCCAAAGCCTTTGACACTATCTCCCATTCTCTTCTTCTTATAAAACTGTCCAACTTAGGAATCTCTCCTTCCACCCTACACTGGTTCACTAACTACCTCACAGATAGGCAACAAGCCACTAAATGGGCTACACTCTCTCTCCTTTCCCCAACACCACCACTGGAGTACCCCAAGGATCCATCTTAGGGCCTCTGCTCTTCAGCATTTTTATCAATGACTTTCACTGTACTCTAACCAAAGGTAGTGTCAACCAATATGCAGATGACTCTGCTATTATCTGCACTGCTAATTCTTCACCCGAACTCCTGAAACTTACCCAGTCAGCTCATAGCTCCACCGAAATATGGATGGACAACAACCACCTTACCTTAAGCCCTAACCAAATTAATGCTCTTTACCCCTAGGAAGTACGCTACAATTAACAAAGACTCTTTTACTGTTCTCTCCCAGAATAACATTACCATCAAGGTAGTCACACATACTAAACTCCTAGGGGTCACTACAGATGAACACCTAACCTTCGACCTGCACATACATAGCAACAGTAAAAAAACAAACACTAAAACTAGGTATGCTTTACCGCCACAAAACTTTCCTAAATTATTCCTCAAAACTATCCATTGCCTCTTCCTTCTTGCTCACATCAATTTTCTATGGTGCTCCTCTCTTCAACAACATACAGACCAGTCTTAAATCCAAACTAGACTCATGCTATAATAAAATTGCCAAGTTCATTACAAATAGATATTTTTCTCACCACTGCACCTTTCTGCGACTACTAAACTGGCTGGAATTTCCTCATCATCTTATATACATACAACTAACAAGTGCTCACAAACTAATATTCAAACCATCTACCTGGCCTTCCCTTGCTTCTCTATTTACCTTATACCACCTTAACAGACCACTCCACTCTGAAAATCAAATGCTTTTACAAACAGAAAAACCTAACCATTCCACTGGTCAAATGGTCCACTCCATTTCTACGGCAAGACTATGGAACGGTCTCCCTCCCCAGCTCAGATCCACTAGTAATGCCCCAGTCTTCAAAAAATCTTTGAGACTTCATCTCTCCTCCAAATGGCTTTGCTCTTGTGCTAGCTCCTCACAACCTATAACCTGAACTCATCTCTCTCCTGCTATTCCATTCCTTTCAGTAAAAAGGTAGCATTTGACTGTGCTAAAACAAAATACTGTTAAACTTGTTGTAGTATTCTATTCTGTTGCTGTTTAATATTCAAATGTATGCACTGTTTTTAAATCATTGTTCTTAATGCTTTCTATTCTATATATGTATTATTCATTGTGGAGCTTAAGCCTCCACTGAAAATGGGTACCTTTGGCCCAGTGGATCTTCCCAGTAAACAAATGCAAATAAATAAACCCTATTCAAACATAACCTTGATCACTGGATGGAAAATCATAAATTCATCCCTGCACTGCCCCTATGTCTCTTACAGACAGAGGCATACAGTAAACATTCCCTAACTGATGTACCTCCACCCCCCACACAACTTGTTAGCAATCTCCTAACAAACATCTCCCCCTCCAATTAAAATGCACATACTACAAGGGGACACAACTGGATTGGGTTGCATGGCTAGGCTTATAAAAGCCTTGGTAATTGTTAGTCATACTCTTTGGCATAACACAAAGTTGGAGAAAGAAGGGTTCAAGACAGGCATTAGCACAACATACACCCCAAGCATAAGCTCGACTAAATGCAAACTAGGTTGTTCAAGCAATTTTTGTGCTTTCTTTAAAAAGGAAAACAGTTTCCCCTGTAGAGCTCAACGGCTCAAATCATTTCTGGAATATCCAGGGAGACCGAGAAGTTTTGGGAAGGGTGATATGGCAAACTGCAGATGCCCAAGAACCGGTATCCAGTTATGATGCAGCAGTTAATTCTGTGAAGGCCTGGTATGGCTGTGATACCTGCATCCCACTGCTGACCTTAGCAGGGTACTGGCAGCTGGGGACACCACAGTAAGAGATATGTCAAAATCCAAAACTCTTGGGCCTTCACAGAACTGACATGTTAGAACTGTCTCCAGGTTTTCTGCCTCAGGAAACTCAGCTGCTTAACTTCTTGCAATTTCCTTTAAATGCTTAGGTGCTCTGCACACACTTTTAGACAATTTTTGCTGCCCCTTGCCTTATACTAGTAGCATTTTATGGTTTGGAAAGTGTTGAAATTATGCCCTCTCTGTTATAAAAGTTTTTTTCAGTGTTATTAAATGAAGCACAATGCTTACACTTAGTGACTTTATGAAATCTAGCAAGGCAAAAGTGGCAATGAAAGTGGCATATGCTCGCCACAAATAGACAATGGTGACCTTTCCTGAGGATCTTATTTGCACTGAAATGATATGCAAGTTAAAATTTAAAAAAATATTTAAGAAACAATCATAACAATGTAAAACACTCTACAAAGACTAAAAAGTAAAGCTATACTGGGCACATACCACAGCTCTGGGGTCATATGGTTGATACCTATGGACTGAATTCTGGATATTCATGTTGGAAAAAAGAAATGAAGTTAGCGGGAGTGCTGTTCTCCTAAACATTGCTCATCTTGTACTGACAACAGTGGGAGAGATACTGACCCTGCAGAAAGAACGTCTGAGACCTATGGAAGTCAGGTTTGCTGGTCACATGTCCAACTGTGGCTTAATTCCCACAATATAGGATACCCCAAGGGGAAAAAAAAAAGCAGTTACCAAATAATATGGAAATAATTTATTCTTCAGATAAATACGATGGCAGGTAAAAAACAAAATAAAATCCAAACACTGTATTATAAGCAATTTCGGGTGACTACCCTTCTTCAGACAGATGAAGATACAAACAAAATGCATTTTAAACTATAATTAACCAATCAGTGTTCAGTATTGAACCCGCCTTTTCTTTAAGGCTGGCTTAATAGGAATAACTTCATTGAGACCAGGCTGTCTATGTGCTGTCAATTCTATAATCCATTTAGCCTCTTCACATTCTGTTCTGTTAACAGTGTCGCCCTCTCTGTTTCCTTGAGGTATGAGGCTAATAACCCGAAATTTAAATGCATGTCCTGAAGCAGCTAGAATGTGTCTTGTAAAGTGCATTATGTTCATTTTTGAGCCTAATAGCTGATAAATGATTCAAAATCCTAGTTTTTAACATGCAGTTGGTTTTGCCTACGTAATAACTACTGCAGAGCTGACATGTGGCTAGGTATAGCACGTTCATGGATCTACAATTTGCGTTCATTATCCGCGGTGGTGCAGCGGTAGCATTGTTGCCTCACAACAAGAGATTCTCCCGTTCGATTCTCGGCTTGAGCACCTTCTGTGTGGAGTCTGCATGTCCTCCCTGCGGTCGAGTGGCACTCGAAAGACATGCGCAGAATGGGTGTGCCTTCGTTGAAGGTTGGGCGTCGAGCTGGCACCTCAGCACCATAAAAATCTACTGCCAATCATTAGCGGACTGGAGTTCCGCTGTGGCGACCCCAACCGGGAAAAGCAGAAAAAAGAAGAACAAAATTATAAATTCTACCTGTGTGGAGATGGGTGAATGTAGTCGTAGAGCTGATATAACTACATGCCTTGCAAGAACCACATGGCCTTGTCCCTTTTCTCATAGTCATCTGTCTAGAAGCTCTACCACCCTCTCTATTAAACAAATCCTTAAGGTTCTTGTTCCGCCTGAACTCAAATGATGGTGTAGCCCCTGCAATAGTAGACAACTTCTCATCTGAAGTATTTTCCAATTATTTCTAATAATATTACAGACGCCATGTATACTGCTACTATATGTGAGCATGAACCTGCATCTATTTGATGAATTACCAATGGTGGAAAAACAACTATCAGCTCCACCTGAACTAAACCATGGTCGCATTTTACTTTGCCTATGAACCTTCTGTCTGGCTAGAGTCTGCCCCACTTGCAGTTCATTATAACCCCTATCCACAAAATGATCTTGTAACTCATATATTTTTATCTCAAAATCTTGCTCTTCAGTACATAATCTGGAAATCTTATCCAATTGACTCTTGATATTGTTGAAGGTGAACGGAGGATGCATGCTGTCTCATGCCAGCAAGCTATTTTTCCAACTGTCCTGAAGAGATTGTTAGCAGAAGGAATGATGGATAGAGAGCCATTTGATTTTCTATGGATTGAACATCCGGTGACACCGGTTTTTAAAGCTCTCCCGAAGATGCACAAAGACCCTATTAACCCCCCCCCCAAGACCCATTGTCTCAGGAAGGGGATGGATCACTGAAAACATGTCCATATGGTTAGAATGTTTGTTGAGACCATGTACAACAGAGTTTACAGAGATACTGAGAGATTCAGGAAATTTTTTAACTACATTAAAGGAGACTGTAGAAGCGAAGGAGGCCAGGCAGTATATAATGGTAACACTTGATATACAGAGTCTTTTTACTGTGATCAACAACTATGGCATAGATGCCATAGCACAGTTTCTCAAGGAGTCAAGCATTACAGGGGAGGATAAGCTTAAATTAATGACAAAGATGTTGAGGATGGCCCTGGAATATAATTTTTTTTTTTATGTGAAGGGTGTTGTTAAAGACAGACACAGGGGGTAGCCATGGGCACCCCCTGTGCGAACACCTATGCCACTTTAGTCCTAGTATTCTGGGAAAAGCAATATGTAACTAGGGGAACATAATATGTGGAAGGATAAGATACATCTTTACATGCGATTCGTGTATGACATTTTTTTTGTTGGGGGGGGGGGGATGAGGCAGAGCTGATTGACTTCAACTATATGGGTACATCTACCACGTTCTTGAAATTCTCTATGAAGCATTCAACTACAGAGATAGATTTTCTAGACATTAGATTGATACAAGATGCAAGGGGCTTTAATATGTCACTTTTCAGAAAGCAATGTTGGAAAAATAGCTTGCTGGCACGAGACAGCATGCATCCTCAGTTCACCTTCAACAATATTATTAAGGGTCAATTGGATAGGATTTCCAGGTTATGTACTGAAGAGCAAGATTTTGAGATAAAAATACATGAGTTACAAGATCATTTTGTGGATAGGGGTTATAATGAACTGCAAGTGGGGCAGACTCTAGCCAGACAGAAGGTTCATAGGCAAAGTAAAATGCAACCATGGTTTAAGTTCAGGTGGAGCTGATAGGAGTGTTGCCACCGTTGGCAATTATTCAAATAGATGCCCCAGGTTCATGCTCACCTATAGTAGCAATATACATGGCGTCTGTGATATTATTAGAAATAATTGGAAAATGCTTACTTCAGATGAGAAGTTGTCTACTATTGCAGGGGCTACACCGTCATTTGGGTTCAGGCAGAACAAGAACCTTAAGGATTTGTTTAACAGAGGGGATGCTAGAGCTTCTAGACAGATGACTATGAGAAAAGGGACAAGGCGATGTGGTTCTTGCAAGGCATGTAGTTATATCAGCTCTACAACTACATTCACCCATCCCCACACAGGTAGAATTTATAATTTTGTAATGAACGCAAATTGTAGATCCATAAACGTGATATACCTAGCCACATGTCAGTTCTGCAGTAGTTATTATGTAGGCAAAGCCAACTGCATGTTAAAAGCTATGATTTTGAATAATTTATCAACTATTAGGCTCAAAAATGAACATAATGCACATTACAGACACATTCTAGCTGCTTCAGGACATGCATTTAAATTTCAGGTTATTAGCCTCATACCTCAAGGAAACAGAGGGGGCGACACTGTTAATAGAACAGAATGTGAAGAGGCTAAATGGACAACAGAATTGACAGCACATAGCCTGGTCTCAATGAAGTTATTCCTATTAAGCCTGCCTTAAAGAAAAGGTGGGTTCAATACTGAACACTGACTGGTTAATTATAGTTTAAAATGCTTTTTGTTTGTATCTTCATCTGTCTGAAGGGTAGTCACCCGAAAGCTCTTACAATACAGTGTTTGTATTTTATTTTGTTTTTTTACCTGCCATCATATTTATCTGAAGAATACATTATTTCCATATTATTTGGTAACTGTTTTTTTCCCCTTGGATTTGTGCTTTGTGTGAGCAGTTTACCTTGGTGGAGGACCTCCTGTTTGTATTTTCAGTATAGATGATACCCCAACAGCGATTGTCAATACAAACATCAAGAGTTCTTTTTTGCATCTTTCTGAAAGTATGAAAAGAAATGCCAGCTTCAAGAACAAAGCTGATAAAGAAATTTCAGTACTGCACCTCAAAAAAAAAAAAAAAACAAAACAAAGGACAGCAAAAAGGTTAAAACATCTTAAGATAAGTCAATATTTAAGTATTAAAAAGCATATACACAGCACTGTTCCACAAAATAAAGCTACTCCACTCTAAAATGTGTCAATAAAGAAGCACAAACTTTGCATGAATTATTTTAATTATTTCTCATCCACTGCTCAGCAAATGCTAGCAAAAGTTGTTTTTTTTTTTTTTTTTTTTTTTTTCTTAAAATGACTTGAAAAGTTCTACCTAAGACCTGCTTTGGCTTCTTCAAGGTCCATTCAGTCACCTAGAGATTGATGCAAATAACAGGCTGGCAAATTCTGTATTCCCAAAAGTGCCAGTACTAACAATAAAGAGCCACAAATCACTGTTTGGCAAAAACCTGTTGAGGACTACCTCTCAAGGTCCCACGTGCACACATAAGAATCACTACTGGAAAGACAAATGGGACAAAATTACACCTACAGGTGTGAAAAAACAACAAGAAACATGGCTGGAACAATAGAATGAACAGGAGCAAACACCACCAGTATAAAACAAGAAGTTGTCACCATTTGTAGACACCTTCCCTCCAAAGAGGGCCACGTTGTCTTATTAATGGCAATTCAAAGAAATACCCAATTAACAAAATGGGAAAGCCATGATACCATTCAGTGATGTTTTCATTATTTCTGTCAATTACATGTCAGTGCGCTGGTGTTATGTATTTTTACATTTTTTTCACTTTTTTATGCTACAAAGGTTTAATTTGACTTTTTGTTTTTTTCCAGCAATCAGCAAAGTGCTGCAAATGCAGAGAGAGGGAACTTTTTCAGGTGCCTGCCTGTACTATGTAGTTGCAGGACTGTAGTGTTCATATTTTTTTAAGGTAAGGAAGGACAGCACAGCCCCTTACAAAAACATTTCATTTTAAAGGTTTTTATACTGTGGTTTTCACTGTTTTTGTTTTCATCATTGTGGATTCTATTGTACATACCCTCTCAACCTGCAGACACTGAAAGTACATAGAAAGTCCCTTGAAAAGTAGGTATTATCCAGCCACAAGTCCAGCCACAAGTGTAGAACGAACTTTTTATTCTGGACTCAAACCTGGCATTGTTGCCAACACCAATTATTAAAAAAAATTACTCAATCCTCAAAATGCCCTTGACATAAAAATGGAACACATTGTAACTGTTGACACTTACAACCTTCAACAGCTATTTTAGAGGTGCATTCTTATCAAAAAAGCCATGTTTTGCAAAGCTCTGTACTGTATGCATTAGTTTATGCTGTTGTTAGTATCCTCTGGATAAGAACATTTCAAAGATTCGCAGAAAAAAAAATTGAGTACACAGAGTATTCTTTGCTACATCTTTGCATCCAGCCAAAAATCTGGACAAATAATTAGCATAAAATTTAAATACCAAACAGCACACAATTCCTTCCGCTTCCAGTAGCAATGTGGGATTCTACTTAGAAACATGTTTAAAGAACAAAGAGTGACAAAAATTATAGAAAAATATGAGCACATTACCAAAGAGAAAGTGCAAAATCTTTACAATTTATTGAAGTGCACTGCAAAATTATACTACTCAAAAGTTGTATACTTTTTACTTTTGAAACAGGGAGATTAAGATGTGTGCATCTTTCTTTAAATTACTGATGCCACTAGTATGCTGGTCATGTAGCGTGGTTTATCTGCATACGAGACAGCTTCAAAAGGGAATTCTGAAAAATTATGTGAAGAGGTTAATCAAGCCTGAAAATAGGAACATATCCAAAAATAGGTACACCATGCACAGGGGTAAATCAGGCTTGAAAATACGAAAGTTCCTCTAAAAAAGAAACAGTTGAGGGGTTTGCTTCTGTGCGATGTGAATATCTACCAGGGTGCTAAATCCCTCACAGCAACAGAAAAAAGTCAGAGAAAGACAACAAAAAAGACATGTTCTATGCCATAAACCATGAACACAAAAAACTCAAAGAAAACCTTACAGTGTACAGTCTGAAGACAACCATGACAGAAACTTTTAAAAAGGAAGGCATAAAGTCCATTCATCTATGCCATTACAAAAGAGGGAAAATGTACAAGTAAAGGAGGACACAATTTCAAGGTACAAGGACAGCTAACAACAGATATAAGGACATACTACTTCACAAAAAGGATGCTGAATAATTAAAAAAATCCTAAACAGGAAGAAGGGTCAAAAGATTAGTGATTACAAGAATGCATAGGAAAGGCTTTCCATCCTTACAAGGACTGGCATCAGTGAAAGGGGAGGTAGGTAAGACAATGCTCATCTAAAACAAAAAGGGCAGACTAGGACAGTCATAAACTGCCTTTAAAATCTGCAACAGTAACAAATAACAGAATGCTGCTAAAAAAGGCTAGTGTAAATCTGGGAACTTTTTAACTCAATTTCAAGTCAGTTCTTAGGGATATGAAATGTCATCTAAAGGGAATTGAAAACTATTACTTAAAAATAATCTCCAGTTGCAAAACATAGGGTTGATTTTTTAACTGCTTTCCAAGGAAAACATTTTAAATATAAGACAATTATCTACACCTCTTCAGCCATCAGTACTCTTTATTAACTCAGTAAGGCTCTGTAATTTAATCAGTCGTAGCAAACATTAACCTCAAATTTATCTCCTGTTCTAGTCGAGCATAAAAGTATTGTGGCAGCAAAGTAAAAGCTTCAGACTGTTACTTGTACATCATGGCAGTCTTTCTTCTACCAATCCATTCTTTCCTTTCTTCTAGGGTAGCAACATACTGTTATATCCCTAATGACAAGCAGTTCTACACTCTACAGGGAACACGGTCCTAATGATGCTATCTTATGAGGTCTCTTCTCAGACACACACACACACAAGGCAAGAATAAAAGAGGAACAGGACACCACACTGGGGTATGATTTTTGTTTTACCACACAAAATCTCAAACTTGGGTGGGGAAACAGCAGTCCTAGTCTGAAGAAGACTGAGCATGTCATGACGCTGTATGCTTCTCACATCATACTTCTACATCTGACTGACAACTAAGCATCTGCTTATTCCTACACAGTTATGCTTTCATTTCCAAACACCTCATCATCCAGTCTCTACTGGAGAGTGATTCAAATGTAGCAAAATCCAATGTCCCCCACCATGAAAAAAGAGCTAGCTTCGGCCAACTAATCCTTCTCTCTAGCAATCATTCCATCTCCCTTTTGTAATGCTGTTTCAACAGTGAAATTATCCACTAGTGAAAAAACAAACCTTTAGTAAGATGCAAGAAAAGGGGAAAAAAATGAAAAGAATACAGGCTAAAAAACATTTCGCCTGAAAACTAGCCACATACCAGTTACTGGACTAAACAGTATAGAATGACTGCAAATGGGGAGGGGGGTGCAACAGATCCAGGAAGAGTGTCAACAGATGGCATTACGTAATTAAACTTTGACAATATGGCATTATGTGCAGAGTACTGACATTTATGAATCAACTGGCTGTGGAGCATAACCTGTAGTGCACAACCATGCTAATGAGGAGTGCAGACGTGAAGTGTGTCATCAATGGATGGACTGGGAAGGATTATGTTACAAAGTACATACTTAAGATAGCATCCACAAAGAAAAACCTTTCTAGAAAATCAGTGCCACACTTAGTAAACCACTGTTTCTGTGTTACACACTAGCAGGAAAAACTCATAAGAGGAACACCCCCTCAGAAAGAAAAAAAAAAAATACAACAAAAAAGCCAGCACACAAAATCATCCTTATCTGTAAATTATATTCAACAAGTCAATATAACAACAAAATGTGAAGGCCAAAAACAGCGCTGAAGCATACCAATAATAAATAAAACACAAAGCCACTTTCCATTGCAGCCTCATACAACAGTAAGCTTCCACTAACCAATGCAATCACACAAAATCAATCCCACGGTTCAACTACAAATACAAAGCTCATCTCATCCTACTTATCTCCAGAAAATCACAGCAACCAAGCCAAGCACAAACGGTAATGTAGCATTACTTTGCAAAGCTAAAACAAAAAAATGTATATATATATATATATATATATATATATATATATATATATATATATATATATATATATATATATATGTGTGTGTGTGTGTGTGCGCACACACACAGTGCAGTAAATAAATAAAACTGATACACACACACACACACACAGGTCTGCTTCTAAATTTCGAAGTTTCAAAACTTCGACTTTCTTATGGTCAAGACCATAAGATAAAAGTTTTGAAACTTTGAAATTTAAATAAAAAGAATAAAACCAAAACCCTTTTTTTTTTACGTTTTTACCCCCCTGCTCCTCCCACACCCCCTGCTAATTAAATACAACAACTTGGAGATCATACTACTGCAAGGAAAACGGTAAACATACTGTTCCAAACTGTACGGCAACCTCTACTTAATGGTTTGAAATTTCAAAACTTCAATCTTATGGTCTCAGCTAGAGGAAATTCAAAGTTCTGAAACTTTGAAATTTAGAAGTAGACCCCCCCCCTCACACACACAAACACATGTAATATATATGAAAATGACAACAACAGTCTCTTGAATACCATCTCTACACAACTCGGTTGTTTATGCTTGTTTTAACAGCAGAAGATGCATTAAGCAAATTTAATTTACAAGCTGGTTACAAATGAGCAATGCAGAAAGGGGCAGAGCAGTCAAAGAAGAAAATTTCAGCTGTGCATGTGGTGCAAAACACCACAAGCATGTTCACTGAACAGTCCAGCATATAGGAACATGCAGCTATATTGAAACCTCTACCTCCAATATACTCAGGATATGCAAGCAATGGATCTTCTGAATGGCCCCTGCAAAATTTCTAAAATTTTTTACCATCACCTTAAGATTGTCTAACACTTACCCTGTCTTTCCACAGGCTTACCTGTACTTGAGGGGGAACATTAGAGCCATGAGTGCCCTACAGGCATCTGTAAGTCGCTGGTAACTACTGGATAAAAACAGGATCTTGTGTTCAGTAAGGGCAGCACAGAACAAGCACAGTACGTTGTTGATACCTAAAATAACACAAAAGACAGACAAACATTAGGCCTCAAAACAGTTAATATGTCCAGTTCGGGATCTCAGCAACTCATACATTTCTCATAAAATTACTAAACATTCATTTCAAATTACATGTAGCCTGTTTAAATATCTGATCCGGACAAAGGAGCTTCTGTACAGAAATAATGTAAAGATTCTTGGCCGGTTTAGGGATTCATAAGGTAAATGAAAAAATAAATTTTCATTTATACAATGTGTAATATTTTGATAAGCCAAAAACATGCTGCAAAAGAACCTTCAACATAAAAATCAGAAAATATGGGGGGACAAACACCAACATATATTAATAATAAGGACAGTCTCTTCTTCTTTTGGCTTTTTCCTGGGTAGGGGTCGCCACAACGGATCATCTGTCCACACGATTGGCAGTGGAGTTTTACAGTGTCGAGTTGCCAGCCCAGTGCCCAACTTTCCACAGAAGGCACACACTCACACCTAGGGTCAATTTAGAGTGTCCAATCCACCTACTGCATGTCTTTGGGATGTGGGAGGAAACCAGAGCATCCGGAGGAAACCCAAGCGGCCACATGGAGGACATGCAGACTCCACACAGAAGGCACCCCAGCCGCGAATCGAACCGGAAACCTCTTTCTGTGAGGTGGCAATGCTAACCACTGCACCACCGTGGCCACTCAATAATAATAATGACCGTCTCTACCCTTCACTTATGGTCCACTTTGCTGGCCATACTTTAATATGCTCCCCCTTCTATTATGTCCTACCTTCCAGAATCTCTCTCCGATGCTTCTTTCTACTCACCAAACATTACCATATGTTAACAGTCCTTTAACATTCTTTCAGCTAATAATCCACCCTCTGTTCTCCTATAACAATGCCTTCGTAGTATCACTACAAACTGACTAACATAACCACAGCATAAAATAAAGTACTACTATTGCTACTACTACAACTGACTACCACAGTGACCCTTCAACAGATTGTACTGACATCCTAAGGACAGGATGAATAACATGTATTATATGTTTATTTTCTCTGCCAACGCTGGGCTGGCAACTTGAAACTGTAAAACTCCACTGCCAATCATGAGCAGAAAGGTGACCCGCTGTGGCGACCCCTAACTGGGAAAAGCCGAAAGAAGAAGTATCACTATAAAGTGACTAATATAAATATTGCATACAATAAGGCACAACATTTAGAACTACTGTCTAGATCATAGAGATCCTTCAACAGATTGTACTAATATCCAAAGGCCAGGTTCTATAGCATGTACCAAATATATGATTGTTTCTACTGCCAATATTTAAATGCAGATGTGTCTTTTCACATGCATCTGTTAAATACTTTCTGTATAGTGGTGATTTTGTACTGCTGTGTTTTTAAATATGAATTTGTGTGTCTTTTCACATCTATCTGTAACAAATACTTTCTGCATAGTGTTGATTTTGTACTACTGTGCATTTGCAACAACTTTTTTTATGTATTATTTATCTTGTACTATTGGAGCTTTTCTCCCCAGGCCTCTGCTGAAAACGGATTTCCTTGACCCAGTCGGACCAGCCCTGTAAACAAATGTCAAATAAATAAAAAAAATATAAAACAACACACTCAGAACCATAAATTCAGTGCAGTAAAGAATAAAACTGACACAGTATTATTGGGTGCTTAGTGATCAAGCACACCACATTGTGCAGACAGCTCCACATTTCCACAGATGCACTTAAAGTAGTGATAGTTCTGCTTTCTGTTTACTGATTGGCTCCCAAACCGCAATTAAAGGCAACTGGTGCCAGAGGAGAAGCAGCCAATAGGCATGCAGATACAAGACCATGACTTCAGGGCAGCCTAGTAAGCCATCCAAAAACAAAGATGGGAAATGTAAATAATCTGCTGTTATCTTTCTTTTCCCTCTCTAAATGTGTTGCAGCCAACTGCATTCAGTGACTGGAAGAAAAAACAAGGAAACATGACTAAAGCTATTTTTTGCAATACCATCAGTTAAAGGGGGGGGGGGTGTATGCGTGTAAAGCTGTCAGCCTCTTAGCTTAAGAATCACGGACAAAGGCAGAAAAAAAACTGGGGACAAACCTCTCAAATCAGACACCAATTTTAAATATTGCCCTTGTATAATTTGCTGGAACAGGTTTTGCATTAGCATGCATTTTTTTGAAGGATAAGAAGTCTGAAATTCAAAATGTCTGTCATTAGCTAGTGATTGCAGTCCTTCCTCAATATGTGAAGAATGTCTGATGATCAGAAAAAATATCAGGGGAAGTTCAGAACATTATATATTTTTTGTATGTGGAGTGATGGAAATTGGAAATGTATTGCTTTGCAGTGTATGCGTCTTGACAGCAGTGAAGTTACATACTTCATTTACTGAATAAGAATACCTGAGTAATACATGGTTAAAGTGGCTCTAACTGCTGGGTGCCCAACAGTATAGCCACTTTACTGACTGCACTCCTCAGATATTTCATTCTGATTCAATAAATGAATACATAAAAATTTACAATTTCCCATCTGATTTTCAAGGTTTTGTTTGACTAAGGTCTACTCCATAGCACGGGAATCCTTTGGAGCACATACCTGTTTCTCCAGCATGCTCTGTTTATGTCACAAGTGAAGTTTAGATCCCTGATCTAATGCTTCTGATGCTGTTTTGCAAATCCATCAGGATTGGGTCTGAAGAAGCCCTGTAAGTCGGGTAAAGTACTGTCTGCTTATTTATTTATAGATATATATGTTTACTGGAGTAGTGCACTGATCAATATTGACCGGCTCAGCTCAGGATCAGCTTGGGTGAAATACAAAACGCTCTCAGTAACCTGTAGGAGACTGAATACAGGGACAGAGCCTTTAGCCTATCAATGTAGGACAAGGTATTCATGCACTGAATTCTCCTGGTGAGAAACCTTTGTGGGCTTTCCAACTGCTGCCTGTGTCTGGTCAGGTACATGCCAAAGGGGGCAGTGTACTCAATGTTAGGTCTAATAAGGGCCAAGCAGAGCAGAACTATAACCTCCTTGGACCAAGACGCCATATCCTTACCTATAAGCAGGATGCCAGAATGATTTTCTTACTGTCTTAGCTATATGCTGGTCTTAAGTGCACATGTTCCCAAAACCAATGCTCTCCCATGTTGGCGAGTATAGATGCAGTAAGTTTGATCCACTGGCTGGAGGTTGCACTGTATGTTACAAGGTATTTCTGTTAAAAAAAAAAAAAAGTCCAGAAGTGTTATGCTGGTGAGTCAGAGGCAGTGCAAGTTTCCCAGTCTATACAGGAGTAAAGTCACCCATGACCAGGGTGCCTGGCTGGACAGTGTGCATCTCTAGCGGGTTTAGGCAAGAGTAGTGTTACTCAAGCGGCATAGATGATGCCCTGTAGCTAGCCATGATATGGCAATGAACCTTACTTATAGTAACTTGCATATGGACAAGCTCCATGGTATCATCCTGATTAATCAACCTGAATTATGTTTGTTGCTAACACAGATCAAGATACCTCCACCTCTGCCCCCCGTCTGTGGTGTTATTGGACTAAATGTGAGGAAGGTACTGCAGCCTTGCATTGCTGGAGTATGTTCTATGGCTTTAAACCAAATCTTAGTCAAAGTACAGATGTCTACATTCTCCAGGGAAAGGAGGGCTTGTTTACACTCCTAGCATTGAGCAGTACCATTAACGATGTTTGGGAGACACTTTGTTGGTAGTTTTGTCTTTTTGGCGGGGGGGGGGGGGCAGGTGCAGCACATCTTTGTCAAAGCAATGTGGTTTGTAGATCACGTCCTCCCATGCTGACAGATATTAGAGCACCATGCAGTAACACCAGAAACTAAGACGATCATTAAAATCAATCATTTTATGTTGATACTTTGGCATCATCTTTGGTGAAGGTAGAATACTGTTCGATGCAAGGCTATGTTATTGCAGGACATCATTACAAAGAGCTCTGCGATGCTTTAAGTGTTTCAACTGCATTCAGAGCCATCTAAGCTAAGAATCATCATATTTATGATCATCAATGCCTTTTCCCCATTTTGTAAATGGGCTCATGGGATCGTGTTAACTGTCACTATCTATTTCAATGACACCCACCTACCTTCAACAGTCATACTAGATTATTGCAGATATTCTCTCATACCATCCATCTACCTCTTTGCTGGCCACCCTTGTTTCTTTTTGCATTCTTCCTGCCTGTCCCATTTTCTGCACGTGCCCAAACCTCCGTAATCTTTTCTCTGACCTTTTCTGCAACTGGAGCTACTTCAGCATCTGCTCTTATGTCCTCATTTCTTTGTCTTTCAGTATACATCTTACCACCCTTCTCAGGCACTTCATCTCCATCACCTCTAGCTTCCTCAGCTACTCTGCCTTTACTGCTCAGGTTTCTGTAGCATACAGCAGTACTGGTTGCACTACTGTTTTGTACACCTTCTCTGGCATTCATGTCATGCACTACCCTTAACACTTGTGACAGCTGGCTGCAGCCCTTCTGATTCTAGTTGTGACCTCCTCATTCAGATTTCCCTTCCCCTCAACCACCCCTCCCAGATACGTGAAGCTGTTAACCACTTCCACTATTTTCCTTTCTATCTCAATTCTCAACTGCTTCCGTTTCCCGTATTTACTGCAAATACAAATATCTTACCTGCACTTAATTTCATCTTATGTGACTTCAGTTTTGTATTCCATTCCTCCATTCTTCGCTGAAATTCTTGCATAGAATCCGCCTGTAATGCCACACTGTCTGCATACAGTAAAATTGTTGATCTATTCCCTCCAACCTGTTTGCTAATGTAGTCCATCTCCAGTATAAACAGTAGTGGATTCAGAAATTAACTCTGATGCATACCCACTCCCACTGGGAACCCCTCTGTGAGACCGAACACTGTTTATACTTGAGTCTATGGGTCCTCCTATGTAGCCTGAACTAATTCTATTAATGATTCGCTAACTTTAAACCACTGCATGATTGCCCAAAATCTTCTTTCTTGGGACCTTGTCATATGCTTTCTCCAAGTCTAAGAATGCCCAGTTGAACTCTTTCCCAATTTCTTCTCAAGTATCTGCCTCACTGCAAAGATGGTCAGTTTTGCTACATCCTGATCTGAATCTGAACTGCTCATCTTATTTTCTACTTTGTGTATTTGTCTATACATCACCATCTCTAGAACTTTCATGCAAACGACAGAAGTTTGATACCTCTGTACTGCCCACAGTTGTGGATGCCCCACTAGTGACTTATTCTCCAGTTATCTGGAATACACCCTTCTCAACATACTGCTATGAATACCCTCAGGAGCCATTTCTCCCATCTCATCCAACATCCTGACCACATCTGCTGTGACCTCATCTGGGCATGCAGTTTTCCTTGACTTCACTTTTCTTAGTGCCATCTTTGCTTCTTATATGTTGGGCTCCTCCTCTTTCATCATTGGCCGTGTCTGGGGCAGTATAGATTATTTGGTCTTTCTTCATTCATAATGCTGTTGAATTACTCCTTCCATCTGCCTTTGATTTCCTATGGGATGGTGAGCAGGTTGTTGCTGGCATCCCTTTTGAAGGGTATCTGGCCATCTTCTTTATACTTCTGTCTTTGCTCTGCAACCAGATTTTTTGTGCCATCTACTACTTTCCAGAACCTGGTAGAGGGCCTCTTGATGCCTTGTTCTTTGTTATTACAACTTTTTTTTTTTAGCCAACCAGTATTCCTTCCTAGTCTACTCTGTCTTTTCTATCTCCCACTTTTTCCTGCACTCCTTTCTTTTGATGACTTCCTGGACTTCTGTGTTCCACCACCAACTTTCCTTATGCACCTTATTTCCATGCCTGGCTCTGCCATATACCTGTTCAGTAGATCTCACATGTTGTTTTGAGGTGCTACCACTATTTTTCAACTCCACCTATTTCCTCCTCCTCTTGAGGTGTGACAGCCCGGAGTAATTCCTTGAAATGTCGTGATTTCTCTCCAGTCAACTTCCAGGTTTTCAACCTGATCTCTGTTGACTTTAGAGCCTTCTCAGACCACTGCTTGCAGCTGACTGTGGCAACCAGTGGTTTATGCTGTAGGATGACTTTGCAATCGCTTATTCTACCCCACCTCCTTACTAGGAAGAAGTCTACCCGAGTTGCATATTGGCCACTCTTGTATGTGATCTTGTAATGGTCCAGCTTGCTGAACCATGTGTCAGTCACCACCAAGTCACTTGCCAGAGAGAAATTTAGAATGATTTCTCTTTCTTTATTCCTGTTGCCCCACCCACGTGGACCCAAGCACTCTCTATATGTGCATTCATTTTATTGATTTGTACATTTATTTGATATTTATTTACCGTGAAAGTCCGAATGGAACAGAATGTGCTCAATTTCAGTGGAGGCCTGAGGAGAAAAGTTCCACAATCACAATCTTTCAAAAATCAAGAACAGATCGTTTAAATCACAAAGTATCATGTTACAATATAAAACATCAAGTACAAATATTTTAAATCACAAAGTATCATGTTGCACTACAAAACATGAGTGAAAAATGTAATGAGAAAAACACAGAACATACATTTCATAGTAGAGTGCAGTGAAAAACATCACCAGTTGGAGAAAATATGTGAGAAAAAAAAACTCAACAGTCATATTATTTGTTACATAGATTAGTTTGTGATGAAAGAGACCTGAGACAATAATAAGATATTTAAAGAGATATTAGGCATAGTATAACTAGAGACAGTGAGGGGAAACTGAGTAATGTCTTAGTATGCGAGATGGTGTTCACATTATGATTATAGAAGGAAGGAGGAGGATGGATAAAGGGAAGAGACTATAAGAAAAGTACAGGGTAGGGTGTCTTCAGGTATCAAGTGAGTAGGGAAGATAGAGAAAGAGGTAGAGAACAGGTCTTCAGAAATAAAGTGGATAAGGTAAGGTAGTAGGGAAAACAAAAGAAAGGAGTGGAGCAGGAGGCTGGAGAGGGTTGTGACGTGTGATTTAAGTTGAAGGAGGTGAAGGTGAGTGAAGTACAGTGAGTAACTTACCAACACCAATTCATGTCGTTTTGCTTTATCCAACAGGTCTTGCAACTGCTGTCTGAATGCAGTCTTTTCTTCACTATCACAACCCTGCCGTGGGGCACAGGCTGCAATTATGAATACTGCTCTATCCTTACACTGGAGTCTGACCGGCATGAGTCTGTCACTAATTCTGATGACATCTCACACTGTCTTCTGAAGCCTTTCCCTCATCACAACTCCCACAGTCTGCAATCCTATACTCACCTATCTTGTGGAACGTGCGAACCCACAGTAGATGCCCAAAGCAGTTGGTCTATAAAACTCTTCTCCCTGTATGGAACCATCTAGAGTTCGTGTTGCTGCCCACACCTCCAGAGCTTATCTAAACAATCCTGTATCGGTTTGTGATTGACTGTGCAATAGTCTGGTAAGAGAAGTTTTTATTCGAATTTATATTTTGTATCATTGTTTGTAGGAATGAAAGGATAACATGCAGATACGATTTACTTGGATTTAAATTTTGTTTTACCTTTAATTTTCACTGTTAGTTGTTAGAAAAGGAGAGGTTTTAGGCAGACAAACTCTAGCCATCCCAAGAGGCATAGTCAACTATAAATTCACACAGACTGCAGAGGGGACAATCCAGAGCTTATTTAAACAGTCCTTTCTTGGTGTGTGACTTACTAATCTTTACTGTTACAAAGAGATGCAACTGCAAACAATAGTGAGCAAAAGCTACTGTATGCATTTGCACTCACTGTAAAGTAATTCCAGTTTTTGTGCAACTTTCACAATTTATATGGTCAGAGCAACAACTTTACTGTACTTAATTTAATATTTAGTTGTATACGGTTTGCGTGATTTTTCTCACAGAAGTTGATTTAAATTCTCCTTGAATTCTGTGGTAACCAATTTTTATTATTCTTTTCTTTTAGAAATTTTTATTAATTTGCAAACGAATATGGATTTCTTAAATGAGTATGCCATTAATGATATGCTAAAGGACAAATATCTTGTAGAGGGTAATAAATGCTATGTATATGTAAAAGTAACACCTGATAACATTGGTGGACCTGTGTTTTTCATGTCAAAAGTTGGATGATTTGCTTACCATTATTAGTAGTAAATTTAGACTTGCTGATAACTATTACACATGTGCAATTGGCAAAGCTTGGAGAACTACTGTTACATATATTAATGACTGGACTGATGAGATAAATAATGCTAACACATTCAAGAAAAGAAGCGTCTACTGTCTGGAAAGATCACTTAACCCCTATGAAACAAAATAATGCCACTGACAACTTTGGAATTCTGGATACAAGTACTCTGAGGAATCCAAGGATTCAGACCACATGGAAAGAAATAAAGAAAGAAGGGAAGTTCAAAACAAATAACAAGGAAGAAATTGAAAGTGATAAATGTCTGTAAATCAAAGAAAATACATGCTAAAAAGGACACTGATTTATGTTACACACAGATTACAGAGAATATTTTTCTATCAGAAAAATTTTCAGTATAATGAAAAAGCCATCATTTTAACAAAAGAGAAGGTAGAAAAAAGAGGCAAGGGGCAGGTGAAAAGGAATAAATCAAAATTGAACATGGAAGGATTGAATAACAGATCTGTAAAGAAAAAAAGAAGACAGACAGATGATGACATCATGGCTCAAGGTGTGGATGTACAAAGCCAGCTGGATGAGAATTACATGCCTGCAAATGTAATAAGCAGTGAAAAACAATGAGATTAATATGACTAATGGTAATAAAGATCAAGCCTTTGTAACTACTAACAGAGCAGATATTACTAAATTAGAAGTTGAAGATTCTTCAGATCTGGTCAGAAAAGATATTTTTGCAATTGGAGATTCAGTTATTAGAGGAACTGATAATTACATACGCAAAGAAGATAATGAACATTAAATAGCATTATACTTGCCAAGAGCAAAACTAGAAGATGAGGGATAGGCCCTAGAATGCCTTAATGTAAGGAAGTACAGACCTGTTTTTATTCATGTTGGTAAAAATAATCTCATCTGCACATAACCGGCCTTAGGCATAGGCCAACTAGACGGCCACCTAGGGTGCCGGTCTAGCAGGGGTGCTTTTCCAGTATTTATTTGGTGTAGGAAGACCAGGATGGGGGCACCAGGTAGTGTGGTGGGGGGTGCCGTGGAGCCCTTTTGCCGAGGGCACCAGTTCACCTAAGGCCGCTTCTGCATCTGCAAGGACACTGACTGTTAGTAGGGAACCTACAGCCTTAGTACATAGCATAGCTTGTACAACTGTTAGGATATATTTTTAACAAATCACATACAGGTAGGAGGAGTCCGGTCACAGTAAAAAGATTTTTTTAGGTAAACACATATGTCATGTTTCAAAAAATGGAAATGTATAGAGCATCAGAGCCTAATTTTGAACCCACGTGTTCAGACAGGTCGGTCTGCACTTGTCAAGATCAGAGAAGAAAATATTTGCAGCAGTTTTTTTGCAATATCTGACAAAATAAGAAAAATGCCATACCGGAAGTCGAAACAAACCTTAACTCCACAGTTTAAGCACTTTTGTTCCAATATAACAAGAACTTTATCAGAAACAAAGTAGCAGTTTTACTTCCTAGTTTAAAAACACTAAAAGTGCCACAAGTGTGGATTAAAGCTTTGTTTGCGGCTTCTGGTACAGTGTTTTTCTTATTTTATACAGTGATGTTTTTATGCTGTGTGGTTAATAGTTTCTCTGCAATATTTAACAAACACAAGGCAGGATTTTTGCCAGGTCGAAAATTTTACAGTTCACAGATAGCATCTGACATTTCTTGATAGTTGTTAATGCTAGCAGCATTATTAATAAAGTTTTTTTTATTGGAAAATTTGCTGCATTCCCACAAGATTGAAGTTGCTGCTGTTTATGAAACATGGCTAAAGAACAATGACTGGAAACCAGTTGTCTGGGTATAGATGTTTTTACTTTCACGGACATTCTAAAAAGATCAGGTGGCGGTGCTACGATATGGATTAAAGATAGTTATGAGACCTGTTATTATTACATGTTCAGTGACAGCATCAATATTAAGACTATGTAACTGGGACAATAAAGACAACTCTGGAACATAAAACAATTGTTGGGAGTGTCTAGACCACCAAAGTCGAACAATAATGACCTAGAGGAATGCTTACATTTCCTGCATGAAACACAGGAGGGAAGAATAATATTGATTCAACAATATTAGAAAGGCAATTACTTACAATAAATGTTCAGGAAAAATAATTGCTTCAGATTGTTAAAAAAAACTACCAGGTAAAGGAACATACTAGACATTGTGTTCTTAAAGAAATTGTTAATTAATGTCACATTTTACTATCACTGATGTTCAGTGATCATGGAATTACAAAGGTTAATTTGTTGCTAGACAATTCTGCCAAACTGAAATCTAAAAGCAATGCACAGGAAGATTAATAAATTTTAATGGAAGCAAAACAGTCACTATGTAAAACTAATTGGAGCGATGCGTTCAGTGGAAAAACTGAGAAGGAATGATATTTGATTAAGGTGAGAGACAAAAATATGGAAAAAGAGGTCAAACTACAACTTTTAAAACTGAAATAAACAAGATGGACATGCAAATTAAGCATAGTGTGAGAGAACAAGAAAAATTTGAAGAAAATTTATATAGAGACATTGAGCTTAATAGCAAACCATTTTATAGATGCATACGATGTGGAAGGAGTAAAGGCATACAAATTGATGAACTATGTGTAGATTCTAAAATTTATTCTGACACGCAAGACTACAGATACATTTACAAAATCTTATGCAAAACAGCTTGGGTTCACAGAGGGGGTGAAGAGTTGTCCAGTGACATTCAGGTAACCTGAGATACTAAAATCAAGTTACAGTACACTGAAAAAAAAATTATTCAAACTGGATCCAAACAAAGCAGAGAGAGGAGACATAATTGGTAACAATAAACTAAGAACACTTCAGCAAGAACTTACAATGCCATTATATATTATTTATTAAGTCATATAAACATAGGAAGACTCCTAAAGATTGGAGACATGCACTTACTAAACCTGTCTTTACAAGAAAGGGAAGTAGGACAAACCCAGTCATAGAGACCATTACGTCTGCTTTCATGTTAAGGAAAAATAATGGAGAAGGTAATATTGGACAAGTTATTGTCAGAAATAGAAAGTTTGAACTTGAAACCATATCTGAGCATGCATACTTTGAAAACAGATCTATTACCACCTGTAACATGATGTTCTATAACAATATAACAGTAGCAATGGATGAAACACTGTGCTGTGATGTAATTTATACAGATTTAACTTCAGCATTTGACAGGGTCATACACGGTCATACACAAAACACTGATCAATAAATTAAACTAGGTATCGGTGTACTCTTAATAAGAAGGATAGCTGCATGTCTTACAAATAGGATATGGCAAATATCGTACAGCAATTGGATAGGTGAAATTCTTGGTTACAGTCAACGTGTCCCAGATGGCTCTGTCCTAGGCCCATAATTTAGATTGTATATTTTACATCTATCTTTTTCACCCGAGGTGTTCTACAGTCTGTATGCAGATGACACGAAATTGGGTAAATTGATTACATGTGCTACAGATAGGGCATGAAGGACATGTCTGCAAAAGAACTCGACTAAATTGACCATTTGGACACAATAATATGCTGATAAATACATCAAAAACTAAGAATATGAGATTTGGGACACAAACTGAGTGAAAATTGAGTATTTAATACAGCACACAGTGAGTGAAACTGTAGATTTATTCAAGAACCTGGATATTTGGGTATATCAAGATTTTGAGTTTTTCTAATTATATCAACCATTTGGTTAATGATAGTTATAGAATTATAGGTTGCATAACAAGATTTATACAGTCTATAAAATTGGAAATGATGAAGTCATTCTTTGCTAGTTACATCAGACCCAAACTTGAGTATGAAATAATATGGAAACCTTATAAGAAACCAAGTATGGCTAAACTGGAAAGTGTACAGCAGAAACATACCAAGGGCATTCCATGGATGTGAATATAAGTTATTATGAAAGATTATGAACTTGTAAAGTGTTTCAAATAGATATTCAACAGATTTTATTCAGGTATATATGGCATTTAGAGACATGTATATGAGAATGTTTGGGGTTATCAAAATGTAATAGAGAATCATCTGATAACCTATGTGGAAGATTGTATAGGAATGGAAAGTATACTAACTGGCTCTTTGAGAAAGCGGCTGATGTATGGAATAGACTACTAAATTATTTTAAAGCAAGCACTGGTTTATATATTTTTAAGAACAGCACAGACACTTGTTGTGGGAACAACTGTTTTGGTATACTGGCAGGCTAGAAGGGCATTACTGCCCGTGTTTGAAATATTTGTACATATGTATGCATTCTTGGGTGAGTGAGATGAAAATACTCAGCATGTTTTTGGCAGTTGAGAGGAATCCCACACAGACACAGGAAGAACATTCAAACTCCATACAGACATTAGCCAGAGGTCATGATCAAACACTGCACCTTGCACATGGGAGACAAAGACTTTAACCATTATGCCAACTGACCTTATACTGTAAGTTAGTGACTTTTTCCTTTAAAACTGGTGGTACTTTACCTTCCGCTGTATTTATGGACTTCTCAAAAGCAATCCTTCTTCAATTACGTGATGACCTAAACAAATTCCACTGTAATCCTCCTTTGGTGGATCCACACCAAATAAAATAAGAAACTTAAAAACAAATCCCTATGGTGGAATACCTGGATAAATACATTACGTAACAAGAGAAAAACTGCTTAATGCTTATAAGAAGTCTCATTCCACCTACCTTAAGAGCACACCTAAAGATAGTAAAGAGTTTAAGGGAATCTGAAAGCTGAACATGAAAATGGCCACTAAAACCAAAATAACTACAGATCTTTCCTTAACCATGTCAGAACACTGACAACCAACACCCAACAATGTTCAAAGATGGTCCACAACACTGCACACACTGACCCGCAGGCAACAGCTAATATCCTGTTTACAAATTTAGTGCACACTCTACCCACAGTTATAGTTACTCCACAGATTTTACAATCCTAGCCACCGCCTTTAATTACAAGAGAACAATTTATTTCATTTCTCTTAAAAGCTAAGAATAAACTCATCCATAGGCTGTGATAATGTAGCAGGTTGCTTGCTACATTGTCAAATATGGCCTAGATGAACCCTCTACGTAAGCTCTTTAATCTAAGCTTCTCAACTGACTATACTCATGAATCACAGAAAATGGCTATCATCATTACACAAAAGTAGAGTGCAAACAACCAAGAACCTTGCTAACGACAGACCCACTGGTCTTACAAATCTCATGCATAAAGCTATGGGGCATACAATCTCAGACCTCATTCTACCAGATACTGAAAATCTTTTAACCCTGGGTCCTCATCAATTCAACTTTGTCAAAGGAAAGTCCCTTCTCTATAACCTCATTAACTTATTTTAAAAAGTAACCAAAGCAGAGGACAGCAGTTGAACAGCACACAGAATATCTCAACCTGGCCAAGGTCTTTGACACTACTCTCCATGCAGGCATTACTGACGAATTTGTAAATCTGAATATAAATCCTTAACATTGTACAGTGCCTAGCTAACTGATTATACAAATCACAGGAGCCATTTCAGAAAGCAAAAAAGAGTTACCAGTTAAGTACACATGGCTCAATGCTGGGCCCTCTTTTGATTACTGTAGGTGTGCCCATTATGTCTTAAAGTGATAATTAAATAGTGGAGTTCAAAAAATGCCCTCTCCTATTCAGCATCTATTTCTCAGACTTTCAGGCCAACACTCCTGTCAGATGGTTATCTAAATTTGCAAACAATGAACTGGGTGGTGTTATTTGATTTTCTGTGGACTCAACTGCTCCAACATGGGTTAAACCATATTAACAAGTGATGCAAGGATAACAGTCTCAGATTTTAAAAAATGTAGCATAGTTCATGTTGGTAAACAAAATGTTTTCATATACCATATAGGTGCCGCACTCCTCCAGTCAGACAACAATCATCTAGCTCATCTTATTTCTAAAGGCATATCCACTGGATCCAAAGAAATCTCAATCGCCCTTTACTCGTAACTTATCAGACCCACTATTGAACATAAATGCACCTTTTGGTACGCAATTATCTAAACATATCAGTCAACCTGCGAAACATCAGGGATTCATAATTAAAAAGATCAGTAGCCTCAAAAATCTTGATTATCAGGAGACAAAGGCAGCCTTCTCTCTATATACTCAGTCCCTTATACATTCCTCCATGGAGATGTGTGTCTAACCTTTTGAGCCATGAAATATCCAACTATTTTTGACCTTCTATTCCTTCAAAGAACAAATGATACCTCAAATACCCAGTAACAGTAACTAAACCTTCAGAAAAAAAAGTAATTAAACTTTCATCAGTAGATAAATTACACATGTTGGTGTGACAGATTCTTGTCCCAATGCATCACTCACCTCTGTAACAAACTTCCACTACATGTCATGCAGAGCAGCACCCTTGCCACCTCACCTTCAAGGTAAACCTACATAACTGGAGAGGTAGCCTTAAATTCTTCCCTGGACTATTTTGTCTTGCTTCTCTTTGAGGCTAGAGGTTGTTTTTGTAAAGAAGTATTTGGCTAGGATTCTAATAGTCTACAGACTGATTGCCCAGTATTTACCTTTTAATCTAAATGTTATGCTAAGGAACAAAACTCAAAGCTGTTCGACAATTTTTCTCCCATACTTTATATGTACGTATGTGTGTGTTAGTGAGTGATGTAATGAGTGAGTGAGCGACACAGACAGAGGCATAGTGTGTGTGTGTGTGTGTGTGTGTGTGTGTGTGTGTGTGTGCATGCAAGTAAACTATACAATAACAGGGCATTACTATTCCAAAGCGCGTTTGCTGAATGGACACCCTAATCAGTGTGCCCATTGCAAATCTAGCATATCCCCAAAAGAAAGAAGTTTGGTTGTGTAACTACTGAAAGTTCATACTTTTATTAGAATATGCCACATTCATATATTTTAACAGGGAGAGAGCAAAATATGAGACAAAACATCAGGACATTCTACAAAACTCTGAAAGTTAAAAGGTAAAGTACTGGTGGTGGGACTGATCTCAGTTTTTTTAACCTTACCTCACAACTGTCCAGATTTTAGAAGAATGTCCCCCACAATCCTCATATGTTTGCCCTGTCCCTCAATCTTGAAGTAATGCTGTTACTTTGCAAAACTAAATAATTAAAAAAAAAAAAAAAGGACAGAAGCAAACTGATTTCAGTATGCACTTTTTCATGGCAGCTCCCTAGCACGATACTGATGTACTGTGCAAGTGCAAGTTCCATAAACATGGGGAGAACATCAATAAAGCATTAAAGGCATCAGAACAACACTATAGTGCCGCTACACAAAGTCATTATTTCAGAAAGGTAAGCAATTTATTTCGTAAATAATGTCATTGGATAACAATAACCCACTCCTGGGTGTAAGACACCCAGTCGTGGATTATTGCTTAATTATATAACTGCATTTAAAGTTGTTTTAGCTGCTTGCTGCTGTTCTGTGGAGGATGACACTGTCTGATCTTATGTTCTAGAGTATAACAGGAGTATAAAAGTGTTTGTTTCTGTATCAGAAAGATGCTTAATTAAGTTACCCTTTTCCCAAATCTGGAGAATAATTGTGGTACTCGATGCAGTACAAAGTCTTAACTAAAGATGCATTTTACAAACTACTACAAGAATATCATGTGCAAGACTAGCACTTATTTTCACACACACACAATGGATCGCTATGGGCAGAAAATATAAAAAAATAAATAATGGTTTGGCTTATTCTGGTATTCTACAGAATTCAAACCTGCCTACATCACAATAACTTGTCATTACTAATTTCAGTTTGGCTCTAACCCTAAATGCCTTCACAGAGTGAATATACTGGTATGATGTTTTCTTGGACAGCCTATCATGCACTGTGAAACCACAGCTGATGAGATTCATTCACCCTAGTCCACTCCTGTCGCGGCTCACTTCCATTAACTTATAAAAGAAACACTGAGGATCACTGCCGTCCTTGTAAATTTACAATAAGTGTCAGTAACTAATTTGCAATGACTTGCATATTTGTGTTTCATAGACTTCATTTATTGGTCATATAATGAGTTCTTTACTTCAACTGCAAAAAGAGGTGAGGTTACAGACTTCTTGAAGTGTTATACTTTTAAGTGTTCCTCCAGGCTTTGTATATGCATCACGGAACTTGGTAGTTTAAGTACCATTATTCAAAGTTCTGTAAGGTTTCATTAAGGAGCCAACCACATAAATGTACTTTATCTCTTGTTGACATTATTGCAGGGGCAACATGTACATGCATCCATTGACATAAATGGATGCATTCCCACAGCACCACTACACTGACATCACTGAAGGATAAAATTCAAAAATCAGTGTAATTTCCAATGATTTCTCCATAGGAAAAAGTGTATTTTACAAAGAAAATTAAAATAAAAAAATGGAAGTGATGCTTACTGTATTACCAGAGGGAAAATAACAGAGTTATAGGGACAACATGACATGCTGCAAATGGTAAATGAAAAACTGTAAAGAAACACTAAATGTCATGCCTTGTGCTATGTTCTCCTTCAAGTTACCGAGTGTCAAACTTTGCCTTTCCAGGCTTAGCTGCTCAGACAACTGCGATACGATTTTATGTAACGTGAAGCACTTCAATATGATACTGTATAACTTTTTAATAATGCAATGTCAAAGATGACACTAATGTTTGATCTACATCTGATAATATACATTGTATCTTGTATTACACAGTACCAATGGAGCTTTTATCTCTGGGCCTCAGATGATTAGAGTTTCTACACTGGGTAATAAATGACAATAAAATACAGTAATTAAACATCACCCTGACTGGTGTGGCAACAAAGTTGTTCCCTTTTTACAGAGGTTTATTCTAGCATCTAAACTTAAAGTAACCTTACTCTAAGCCAGATATACTTTACATTTCTTTTCCCATTTCTATCCCAGTAACATCATTTTCAAAGCAATTCATATTACAAAACGCAATTACAAATCCTGCATATTGCCAAACCTAAGTATCTTTAGAACTGTGCCCAGTAAAGAACGCAATTTCAACTGCAGGCTTACTCATCATATATTAATCTTGCATAGGATTATCCAGTATTAATTGAATAGTTTTATTCTATATGCAGCTTTATGTAACCAGGCACATTTGTTACTTTTAACAAATATCTTCTGTAAACTAGGGTTTGTACTATTACTGTCTGTATTGTTTCAGATCTCACAGCTATGACCTTCACTTCTGTACTGAAGCAGTACTGTAAGTGACAGTTTTATTTCTGACATATACTTCCATGCACTATTTCAGAGGCAAAAACTTCAGAAAGCTATAATGTTGGAACATCAATTGAGATCATGCACTGTACTTGTACAAATATCTACCCACATAAATCAAGCCAGCCTGGTTAGGAATCATGGTAAAAAGTGACTGTACATCCGTAGTGACCAGCAGGTACATCAAATCTGTCAGTTGCATCTTAATATAGTCAAAAAGATGTCTTAAAAACTGCTTGGAGTCCCTCAGCACTACCTCATTCCTATCGATTGGACGTAGGTGCTTCTCAACAAATATAGAGAAGGGCTTTGTGCTCCAACCACGGCCAGCAACAATGGGTCTCATTGGTGGTCTGTGGCTATCCTTATGGATCTTTGGAAGACCCTGTATGACAGGAATCAATGGCTCACTTATCAAAAGTAGTTATACACGTCAAGACTGACTATTTTACCTTGTAAACAATCACTCAAGGTACTCGTAATAGTTCTTATAAGAAAATCTATGTTGTTCTTGGTGATAACAGTGTAATATCGATTGTCACCTAACATTTCTTCCATAGAATTAAAATAGTCTGATCTGTCCATCACTACTACGGAGCCACCTTTACCAGCTAGTCTAATGGACAAGGTCATATCATTTCGTAATGTATGTAGAGCTGTCTTCTCATACTGCACAAGGTTACTATGATGATTAGTTCTAGAGCTCTCAAAGGCTTGATGAAAATCATTTTCTACTAATTTAACAAATGCATCTAGAAGAGGGTGTGGATTAGGCATAAACAGGCTCAGTTTCTGGAAAATATTAATATTAGTATCATCAGTATCCCCATCCCCAAACCGTATTTTCCGTGAAACATTCTGTGCAAACATCCTAATATATAGAACAGTATCTGTCACATCTCCATGTTGTGCAGGTATAAAGGAAAGTCCCTTCCCCAGTGCATTTAACTCATGGAAGGGTCAAACATCTCTTGGACAAGTTCCAAACAATCAAGTTGTGACTTGTCTCCACATCTTCTTGAGTGACTGACTGGTATTCTGTTCCACTAGCAGTTTCCTCTTACCATTAGGACCACGTAGGGTTGGATACTTTCTTTTTTTTTCCTTAATAAATAAAATCATCATTTAAAAACTGCATTTTGTGTTTACTTGGGTTATCTTTGTCTAATATTTAAATTTGTTTGATGATCTGAAACATTTAAGTGTGACAAACATGCAAAGAAATAATAAATCAGGAAGGGGCACTGTAATTTATTCACACAAAATATCAAGAAAAAAGTAACTGCATGAACAGACTCACCATAACAGTGCATGTTCAAGTAATAGGATCACTGCTGTAATATAATTATTCTTGGGAACTGACTGCAGGTAGAGGCATACTACACTCCATCGAAATTCCATGATTCTGTGTATATCACAAAATGAAGCTGGATTCCTCCTTTAGCCCATGCACTAACATATGACAGAGTAGCAGCACACACCACTTTCACTTCTTTTTTGTAAGAGGTTACTATTAAGTGTGCCCTGTTGTAGGTCACATAATGCCCCTTGTCTTTAGTCCGGAAGGTCTTCAAGGACCCAAGCATAAGAGCAGGCAAATGTCTTTCTTGGGTCCAACACTAATACCTGCCTCCTTTTACTTTTTTTTTTTTTTCATTTTAAACCATGAACTCCTGGCACATTAACTGACAGTTCACTCTCCTCCATCTTTTAGAAACCAAAGCCAGTGAAAGTATGCAAATTAACTGAGGGGAACGGAGATAGCTGAAACTGCAAAAGTAATCCCACTACTACAAAATTTCACAAAAAAGATGAGCCTGTTCACACAAATTTACTACATTTATTATAAGGATCAAGGCTACAGTATAATTATTTATTTACAGGATGAGTACTAAAGCAGGCAGGTGCTCACATGGAAGACAGGCTGTAAAAGCACATCCTGTTAAGAATGCAGTTGCAAATTCTGCCATGCTTCTGGACTGAAGAACCAGCTTACAGTGAGTGAACAGATGTGTATCAAAGTCTGCAACTACATCACAAATACCCAGTAGCCTACTGTAGGTGCTGTCACTCTGGTAAATGGGCTACCACTGACCCCTTTAAAGCCTTAAGAATTACTAGTCCAACAAAAATAATGCAGCTGGATAGACATTTAGAAAGTGCTTGATAGGAGACTAGCCTAACATTGTATAGAGTGGCACAAACAAATGATCTGGCCACCTTGCTATAGTCTGTGTGTATACAACAATTGTAACATCCATTCTCTCTCTTGTTCAGTGGGTTAGGATAGGACAGGCAGCTGCATATTTTACCATAGTGTAAACTCATACACCATCTCAAGAGTGAATCTAAGACTGGTCCCTAAGGCTTTCCCTGTCCTTATGAAACAATGTGTAAGGCTTCATCCAGAGGGCAGACAGTTCAGAAATTATGTAAGCCAAGATGGTAGCCAACAAGAATAAAGTATTCCAAGTATAGTAACTTGAATGCCACTAACAGCCTGGTTCAACAGGGCCAGGGTTCGATTTTCAATCATAAAAACTGAGATAGGACAGGAAAGGCACAGGTTTTCTAGAAATTTAATGGACAGAACTCCTTTCAGAAATGGCTTTACAGTTACCAAGGACAGAAAATGTTTTAGAGGGATGCATGCCACATCAGCTGGGACAGTTTAACAGTGGGATAACAGAGCACAGCTAAAACTCTGAAAACACTAAGACTTAAGGGCTCTTTGGCCTCTATGGGTACAACTCTCTTAAATGCACATCACAAAAACACTTTCACTTGGACAGGCAAGACTTCCAGGTGCTGGATTTTCTAGCCTCCTGCAAACTAAGCAGTACTTCCCCAGACAAACAGTTCTTAAAGCTATCAGACTGAGATGACCCAAGCTGCAAACCTGAGGCTCTGCAAATTGAGGTGTGGCATACCTGTCTCCTTATATCTTAGGTCAGGAGGATGTAGAGCTACGGAAGGAGAATCTTACCTGTCTTGGTCAAAGTGAGGTTACCAACAGAAACTTGGCAACATGGGAATGGGGATATGCATGCAAGAGCTCTCTCTTACCTAATGGAAGTAGAAGGTATTTACTGCCCATACTTGCCTGCAGGGAAGTCTAGAACAAATCCACCTTTCAGTTTGGCAGTTCTTTGGCAAAGCAAACTGGTCCACCAGGGAAGCTCTATCCTTGTCCTACAGTTTGAAAGTGTGTGTGGTCTGTTCCCTATGGTTGTTGAGCCTTGTATTGCTCAGTTTGACTGCCACCATGTTCCAGTCTGAAGGAATGTAGAAGGCATGAAGATGCAATCTTTGCAGCAAAACTATCTGGCAGAACATCACTACAGATATGCACAGTTGGCATCGGTGAGTACCTCTTGCTTATGTACTACATGACTATGGCACATACTATTACTCTCAAGTACCAGTTGACAAAATGTTTTGAAGGTTCAGAGGCCCAGAATCAGCGTCATAATTTATTTCACACTGAAATGTCTGCATATTGTGGAACAGATGCACTTGCTGAAGGCCACCCTCCCACCTAAGTCTTAAGTTTCTGTAGTCTGGGTCTGCTTCCCTTCTAGGATCAATAAAGATATCTTCAGATTGCTTTTCACTAACCAGGGCTACATGAAAAACTCACTTTTGATGGGGAATGAATGACAATCTGTGCAGAAGATGGCCGTGCTGTTTCCACAGATTTTCTTCAAATGCAACCTAAATAAAAGACCATTAGAACAAAAAATGGCCATGTGACCTAATGGTGTTAGGACAGTCTGGTTGAAAGACAAGTCCTTTGTGCCAGACCTGTAGAATAAAGTTTTAACTGTAAAGCCTTGCCCATTAAAAGGAACAGCCTGCCCTTTCTGTACTGAGTAATGCCACCAATTAGTGCCAAGCCTGACTTGGGTAAACCATCAGACAAACCACATTTGATTAGGCAAAGAATGGTGCACCTCTGAGACCTCTGATCATCCTTCTTTGAGAATGTCTGAATTAAGCGGTCATCTAGACACACAAATATGCAATCTCTAGTGTCCTTAAATGGGTAAGGACAGGAGCAAACATTTTGTGACCACTTTGTGTGCCGTGGACATAAAATGCCAAGGGGGCACACTGGAAGTGGTCTTCCTCTGTCTCAGATCTCGAGTAGTGCCATGGTCTGTGTGTTTTGGGATGTAAGGGGTGTGATGCCTGAGCACTGGCCTACTAATAAGGAGCCTCAATCCTCACCACTGTCAACAGTGGGGATCATACACACTGGGAGGCTGACAAGTAGATGCACAGTAAAGTGCAATTTCCCTTAAGAACACACAAAGACCACAGTCAGTCTGGGGCTGGTTTCTCCCTCTTTCACCAGATCCCCAATAAGAATCCCCACTGGAACAGCTATAGAGTTGAGACCTCAGCTGAGAGGCCAAGATGTCCAGCACCCACTCTGTCCAACCAGTGCTTCATGTCCCTGCCCAAGTAGCTGACACACATGCTCTTTGAGATTTGACTTGTGTGTGTGTGTGTGTGTGTATATATATATATATATATATATATATATATATATATATATATACACACACACACACACACACACACACACACACACACACACACACACTCTCTCCTGGGAAAGGCTGGTACAGGTCTACTAGCTATGCCCCCTTCTGCTCAGACTATAAGGTAGTTTCCACAGCCACCAGCCACTACTTATCAGATACCTTAAGGCCCTTAACAAAGGGTGTCCAATCTTACTGTGTAATGTTACTATTAATCCAAACTGTAGTTTGATCAAAAGCAAGGCTATTAGGAGTGGTCTGTACAATGTCACCAAATAGATATGCAAGAACTCTCAGAGCTTAAACATGTCTCACAAATATCAGCCACAAATATAGGTTTAAATATATTTAATAATAAATAATAAAAGTACAAGAAAATACTCAATAAATCATCACAGTAACTTCAGAGTTCAAAATCACAGGAAATATTTAAAACAACATTGCAGGGCAGTCTCAAATAAATACAGAAAACATCTAAACTAATCCTTACTATATTCCTTACTGAATCTAAAATAAATTACTGTACCCTAGTTAACTTGCGTACACCAAAGGAAGTGGAGATGTTGTGAGTGGATGTTTCCAGGTCAAAAACAAAATACAAAGTCTCTCAGAGATTTCTTAAATTAATATCAAATATTACTGTTGGGATACTTGCAGCATGATATCACTTTTTGTCACCTGACTTCAGTCCCTAGGCTCAACAACCACTGATAGAAACTGCTAGCATTTAGCATCTCCCTGTGAAAATACATAGTCTTCAGATGTTTGCAACTGCTGGAAGACATAAAACAATAAAACACTTCAAAACAATTCAGAAGGCTCCCTAGTTTTAGGCATTCTGTCTCCTTGCTGCACTGAAACCATCTCTTTTATTATGTGGTAATAAAAAAATTTAATTTCAAATATTTTCCTAAAGTTTTGCAAGTTAACATTTTACGTTCCAGTTTCCACTATTAAAAATATATACATTTACACAGCTACGACAGTGCATATACATTTCCGTTCTCTTCCAGTAGGGTACACTGTGGATAAATCTTTAAACTCAATACTTTACACACACTTCTGTACCAGCAGTTTGATATACATATAACATACAGTTCTAATACACTGGTAACAGAAGCATATGAATCATGTTGATATTCACAAATGGCATATAAATATTTACAAAATTCCAGTAAGCTGGGCTGGCAATATTTCCTTTTGTGACAATGGGTAACCATCTTTCAACTCCAGGGTGACTAAACAGCCCTTGGCTAAAAACAAGAAAAGGACTGCGGTGTTAATATACTGAATTTGATGACCCTCAGAAAATTATTCAGCTTGGGTAAGTTTATAATGGGTCTCTTGCAACCATTTTTCACTGGTATCAGAGAAAGTCTGATATAAAACCCATTGCCTTTTTCCTCTAGGGAGAGCACTTTCTTTGTTGCCACACAGTGAAAAAACTGTGCTAGTACAGGCTGTGGTAAATCCACTTACACCAGAAAGATGGCAGTCATTCCAATGAAAGGTGTAAGGGCATTGAATCAGAACTTGTAATATGTGGTTATGTCTTCTCGTCCATCAGTCTGAAGACAAAATGAACCATATTTTTCTTGAAATGGGGCAGTCTGCCTCCCAGCAAATGGGAAGGGGTGAAGGAAAGTAAGAATGAGGGAGTGATTATATACAGCATTGTCAGTACTGCCTACTTCCACTCTAGGGAAAAGGAAACTAACCTTCCCATCCCCTACCATCTTTCCATGCTTGCTTTTTCTCAAAAACCTTTTTCTGTCTAAAATGGACAGATTTTGTGGTGGGGTTCTATAAAAGGGGTACTGTTTAACAGTACAATTCCCTACTGTATCGAGTGATGAAAAGACAAGGTTCCTTACCATGTTCTGGCCAGCTACAGTTTGCCCTCTAAGATGGATGAAGCTCACAGCTCTTGTCTAGACCTACTTGATACGCTCACCATCCAACCAAATATCCTATTCATGGAAGACTAACTACCCTTCTATAGAATGGGAAACACACACCATCTCTGACTCTCAGGCACATTTTCTGGACTTTATCAACACAAAAACTCTGGACAAAAAGAGTGCAGATTCCAACCAGAGGATCAAACATATTGGAACTAATGCCCAGCAACATGGGACAGCTTTGTGCACACACGCACACACAACCATTTCACATCCTCATTGGTGAGGTAACAGTCAGGAACTGATCTAAAGCAAACTACATCCTATTAAGTGACAATTTGTCAAAATCTCATGGCCTCCCAACCCCAAGAACACAACTACCTCAGTAGATTTATTTATAGAAACCATGTAAAAACATGTAATTGCTGTACAAGACGTAAACCCATATCTAACACCAAAAACACACCATATTGATGGAATCCTTACCTTAACAGGTTATATAACAAAAGAAAAAAGTCATGGCCAAAATCAGAAACACCAACTCTCTCAGATTAAACAGCTCTATGACTCAACTAAAGAAACTAAGAGGTCTAAAAATCCAACAAGCCCACAAGATAAGGGATAATCACAATCACAAGCGTGACAGTGAATCTACTGACTGAGATGTTTAGCTCTAACATCACCCCACCACTCACCCCACTGCCCCCTGTAAAATCGCTTCTAGCATATTCCCCCAACTATCAACAAGGAGCAGGTCCTGGCGGCACTCATTAAGGCCAAAAATGGACCCAGACAGTATCTCTAGCTGTATCTAAAACAGCCTAAACTAAAACATGACATAGCAGAACTACTTGAGGTACTCCAACTAAAGTCTCAAAATATGTTATATGCCAGGTGAATGGAGGGCCTCGATAGTCATAGCTACTCATAAGGGTTGACCATCAACCCACCCAGGGAACTGCAGACCCATCAGTCTGACAAGTCTAATATGTAAAGCTACACAACAAGTTATCCTGAAAATTATCAACAAGGGCACTGGCAACCTACAGACACTGGACAAATCCCAGTTTGGGTTTGTTAAAAGAAAGCCATGCCTACTCATCTTGGTAGACTTCTTCGTGAGGATCAACAAGGCTGTGGATGAGGGGGAAAGTGTGCATACTGCCTACCTTGACTTGGCCAAGGTGTTTGATGCAATACCCCACTCGGGTATTAATGACAGTCTCAGAACTAGGTATAAATCCCCACATAACTTGTTGGCTAGCTCACACATAGGACCCACAAAGTCAGTATTGGTGAAACCACCTCCACCGGGAGATGCGTCACTAGAAGAGTACCCAGGGCTCTGTGTTGGGCCTGCTCCTATGTGGCATCTACTTCTCAGAAGTCAAGGCTAATGTCAAAGGCCTCTGGCTCACAAAGTTCACAGATGACTGTAAATTGGGAGCTATCATAGACTCCTCCCACTACACCAATATCCTACAATAAGGTGCAACACAACCAAATAAATGACTGGTGCCAATGTCACGTTAAAACTCAATGCGAAGAAATACACTATACGGCCCTTTGGAAAACTGTCCACCCAAGCTGATTATTCCGTTGATAAAACACACCTAAGAGTTGTCTCAGTACTTGGGGATCTGGGAACATATGTAGATAGTAATCTAGCCTTCAACAAATATGTAGCAAAGATAGCAAAAAGAAAAATCATTCTATGTCACCCAACTCATAATCAAGGGCATGATATTCAGGGTCCCAAAAAGCTAAAGTACCACTCTATTTAGCCCATATCAGACCCATCACTGAGTACAACGCTCTTTGGTGAGTGCCTAACCAGGCAGCAGCAACAACTGGAATGCCCTCAAAGGTTCCTCACCAAGAGAATCCAAGCATGACTATCATAGGTTCATAGGTTTATACTAGGCTATCTGCCCCAAGGCATTTATAAGCCTAGCCCAAATTTTTGTTGCTTACGCCACCCCTTATATGAAAAAATACTGTGACCATTAGTTTGTTGTGCCTCTGTCCAGCAGTGACACAGAGATGATTCCCGGGGTAAACCTACGATCTCCCATCCACAGGTCAAGATTTCTCTTGAACAGAGCCAGCGAGGTGCTCTGCCTCACATGGACCGGGACTCTATTCCACAGCATAGGGAGTCTCTGAGTGATAAATCTATCCCTCCAGCACGTCCTATTTATATCCGTGCTAAGGTTTAAGTCGCTTGGCTCTAGTGGTTTTGGTGGATTTGGATTTTTTGAGGTGGAGCATGTCCATTAATTCCGGGTTGGACATGGCCTTGTATGTCAGGCACATGTCACCTCTGAGCAGACGGTATGCGACTGAATAGAGCTGGAGTTTCTTCAATCTGGCAGCATATGACAGATTTTGGAGTCCCTTTATCCTTTTGGTGAGGAACTTTTGGGGTCTCTCCAATTGCTGCAGATGTCGGGCGAGATACATCCCGAATGGGGCATTGTACTCGATCATTGGTCTGATAAGTGAAGAGTACAGGGGAACAATGACCTCACTAGATCTGGATGTGAATCCCTTCATGATCAGGTGGGCAATGTAGAAGGTCTTTCTAACCACTTTAGCAACGTGAGTGTCAAAAGAAAGGCCACTGTCAACCTGGGTCCCCAGGTCCCTGATAACCTCTTCTGTGCTTAGTGGATTGCCACATATATGGCAGCTTGGGGTTACCTTGTTTTTCCCGAATGGTATGACTATACATTTTTTGGCGTTTAACTTCAGGCCATGGCTCTGGCACCAGCTATCTGTTTCCGTGAGTCCCTTCTGAAGGATATCCGTGTCCGATGCACTTTCCACTATGGCGCCCAGTTTGCAGTCGTCTGCAAACTTTGTCAGCCAAAGTCCTCCCATGTTGGCCTGTACTTCTGAGAAGTAGATGCCGAACAATAGGGGGCCAAGGACCGAGCCCTGTGGGACACCACTTGTGACCGGCTTGGAGTCTGACATAGCACCAGCAACTCTAACCCTGTGGGTTCTGTCCTTAAGCCAGTTTGCAACCCATCTTGTGACATATGGGTTTACATTTAAGCTGGTAAGTTTTTCTACAATACCGAGTGGGGTATTGTGTCGAAGCCTTTGCAAGGTCAAGGTAGGCTGTATGGACTGCCTTTCCCTCATCAATGGCCTTGGTGACTGTTTGAAGAAGTCGACCAAGTTCAAAAGGCATGATCTTCCCTTGACGAAGCCAAACTGGGTCGGGTCCAATGTCTGCAAGTCCCCTATATCTTTGTTTATGAGCTCCATTATGATCCTCTCCATAGCTTTGCAGACTAGACTTGTTAAGCTTATGGGGCGGTAATTACCAGGGTCCGTAGAGGCACCGCCTTTGTGGAGTGGGACCACAGTTGTCGTACGCCACTCCTTGGGCACGTATCCTGTGGTAAGGCTGAGATTAAACAGCTGCCTTATGTGCGGGTTTAATTCCTCATTTAGCTCGTGTAGCACACAGCCGGGGACACCATCCGGTCCCATTGATGCTGTGTTTTTAGCTTTAGAGAGAGCAGCTTTCACCTGCGCATTTGAGATGTCTGGGAGGCTACACTCCGCTGGGATAGTTATCTCTCATTTAGGGGGGGGGGAGAGGGGGGTGAAGTTTGCACTGAACCGGTCTGCCAGTATGTTGGCAATGTCTGTGGGTTCAGTGATTTTTGTATCATTTTGGACTAATTCTGAGCATATCTGGGAGTTTCCACCCAGGTTCCTAACATAGCTGAAAAAGGCCTTATGACTGTCCTTTGAATCCATGGCAATTTTTCTCTCAAAATTGGCCTTAGTTGATTTTATGAGTACTCGTATTTTTTTACTAATAATGATCAGGGGTGACTTCCCTTTTATGGATTTTGTTCTATCATGTAATAGCTTTCTCCTCTTATTGTAAAGTTTGTTAATGGCTGGGGTCCACCAGACTGGACGTTTGCCCTTTGTGGAAAGAGTCTTGGTTTTATTTGTGCTTGCCTGATCCATGCAGTCCTGGAGGTGTTCATAGAAGGCATTTGTAAGGGCTTCCGCAGCTTGGGTTGTGGCTTCCACTGGCTCAGGGGCCTTGAAGGATACCACACCAGTCTTGAGTAGTGTGAAGTTTGCTTTAGAGAAGTTCTTCACTGTGGTCTTTTTTGTTTGGGGTGGGGGCGGGATGTGGATTTCCAGTGAGATTAGTTTATGATCAGATCTCACCAATGAGGGATATACTTCCGGTGTGGAACATTTTGTCCCCATATTTGTGATAATGAGATCTAGTATATTTTCTCCTCTCGTGGGAACAGTGACTAGCTGTTCCATGGCATTTGAATTTATGAACTCCAGGAACCGTTGGGCTAGAAAGTTAGGGCTTGAGTAATGTTCCCAGTCTATATTCGGGTAGTTGAAGTCACCCAATATGATGGTGTTTGGAGATACATTTATACTCTCCAGTGTCTTCAGGAAGGCTGTGTGTGGTTCCTGAGTGAGAGGGTGGCCTGTAGCATGCTACAATTTGTAGAGCAGTTTTGCCTATGGTTAGTTGCACCTGGATGGTTTCCGAAGCTTTGTGCGTTACCACCAACCTGGAGGTGTGGGTATCCTTTATGAATATAGATACACCCCCTCCTTTTGTGGTGTGGTCCGGGTTTTGGGGCCGGAACGCATGATATGAGGTAAAACCTAATAGTGCCGGGGTGCTCTCAGGAGCCTTGAACCAGGTTTCAGTTACAGCACAGACATCGATGTTCTCCATACTGAGAAGGGCCTCGAGTGTGTGCATTTTGAGATTTAGACTTCTGGCATTGAGCACCATTACTCTCAGTTTCTTCCCATTTTTGTTTTCTAGGGTGGTAGGTTTAGAATTTGAGCCTTGCCTAAAAAAGGCACTATGGGGTGGCAAGAGCCTTAGCCAATATCCGGAATCCCAGGGGTGACAGGTGCAAGCCGTCCCTTGCGAAGCAGCGTGGCTTGTCAAGCATGTCATCCCAGGCAGACAGACACTGGATCCCCTTTGAATGACACCAGACATTAAGCCAATTGTTAAAGCTGATCATCTTGTCTCTATATTGTGGCATCATTCTTGGTGAAGGAAGGATACTGCTCAGGGTTAGGGTCATACCTGCCTGGGCTACATAATCAGAGAGCTCCTCTATGTCTCTTTTCATGTAGTCCAGGGAGGTATGTCTCAGGTCGCTCACACCAGCATGGACAATGACTGTGTCATATTTGTACTTGCCGTGGAGTGACCCGAGTGCTTGTGTTATGTGGCGGATTCTAGCGCCCGATAGGCAGCTTACTGTGACCCTCTCCTTGTTCAGCCTGGTGAGTGGGACGTCAGTGTGTCTGACTATGGAGTCACCTATGACAAGTATGTTTGGTGTTGTATTTGGCCTTAAGGGCTGTGACTGCTTTGCACACTGCTTTTGTGGTTTATGTGTTGCTTGTGGGGTGTCTTGAGGTAGCAGTTGTTTGGGTGTCTGCTTTGCAGGCCTCTGCTGTTTAGGTAAATTTTTACTCAGAGCCTCCGTGTATGTCTTTGTGTGTTTATGTGTTTGATTCAGTGGTGTGGTAGCATTATGTGAGGCTGGTTTTGTGGTGTGTGTAGTTGCCTTCTCTTCCTGTCTGGTCTTGCCAGTCCTGAGTTGAGAGAGCTCAGCCTCCAGTTTGGCTAAATAGCTGCATCTCTCGCAAGTATTTGTGTTATGTGGGAGGAGGAGAGGGTTTGTCTGTGTACATGAGGCAGTTATAACATTGCCTCAAGATTCCCAGATTCACCAGCTGGACCGGAGAGGAGATTGACAACTGACCTTTGGACATGCTAGAATAATATTGGTAATTCCTTAATAATTGAAAACAAGTCCTAATAATTGAATAATTGAATTGAATAAAAACCTAATAATTGAAATCATGTCCTATACAGACTGCTTTAAGGTCCTATCTCTGTACTCAGTCTCCTACATGTTGCTGAGAGGTGATCTATGCCTGGCATATAAAGTATTCTTAGATCCAGCACTGATGGATCTCTTGTACATCCTCAAAACAAACAACCTGAAACACTAGATTCAAGGACCAGAACTTTAACTGCAACAAAGAGAACATGCTACAGAGGCTAATTACCTCACTAATATGTGTCTCAAGGGATCCCCATGCTATGGTATAAGCTCATCTATGCAGGGTTCATCCCTGACCCTATTTAAAAGGGACCTTGATCACTGGATGGGAAATTGCAAATTCATCCCATATCTGGCCCCCATGTCTCTGATGGACAGAGGTCGACAGTAAATAAATTAATCCCCAACTGACATACCCCCCCATATAACCCATAGTTACTTCTTCACCAACATACCCACCATACAGGCATCCAAGGAAGTATGGAACAAAACATGGCTGGGTTGCACAGCTAGATTTGTAAAGACCCTGGTGATCATGACTCAAAACCTATCAACCTATACACTGCTTGACTACCACCACTGTCTTCCCATTTTCTTCTGATTTCTTACAAATGTCATGCAAAAGAAGACCAAATAGCAGATTATTTTACATACATAGGCATCCAAAAAAAGTCCTGTAATATCCTTTGGCATGGGTTGAATCCTCAACCAAGCAATCCCAAATAAACCTTTCCCAGTTGCCCTGCTTCAGACATTTACAACATAATACCCATGGTTCTGTGGCATACTTAACGGCTTTAAATGCCAAATTAGTAGACACATTTTGTGCTTAGAGCTTCATCTGAAACCCCTGCTACAAAGTCCTCCACTTAGCTGAGGCTCTCACTGGCTTCTGATAACATGGATCTGACAGTTAAATACCATGAAAGCTAATGTTGAACACTATAACCCTTCTTCTCAGTGACCAAATACATTACTTTTCTTGTCACCTTGGTATGTGCAGAGTCTTGGTTTTAGTTAAGAATTCAATGTAGCAACTAAGGAAACAACTGCAAGGTCTGCAACACGGCTTGCATTTGAAGGACATAGTCTACAGGTACAAGCAATTAATCATAAGAGGTCTGAACAAGTGTGTTAATAATGAAATTTACAAAGTATTCTTTCATACATCTGCAAAGTTACTAGATGTTTTTTCACTTATTACTAACTGCTTTTACTTGGAGACAAGGAGTCTGCAGGTGCAAGCAATTATGACAAGTCTGAACACTGTGTGCTAAGTGAATTGTAGAAGGTACAATTGTAGTTATAAGTTAAAAGTACATTCACAAACATCTCACAAGAAATCTGGGTAAAGCCAAAATAATGAGAAAAAAAGCTCAAAATTGTGGAAAAACCTTTTGAGGTTTGCTCTTACAAAAAGTCAGAAAGTTGATACATGCAAGTTTTACATTTGCTGAAGGATGTAAGGTATGAAACTCAAAATGTCTGACATTATTTAGTGACCTCAAATAGCAATGACTTGCCAGAAAACATTTTATGAGGAGCAAACCAAAACATGAAGAGAAATCTGGATATTCTGTGAAGTCCTAGACAGTTGAGATGTGTTCGCAAGTTACATACTTACCATAATGATAGATCTATTTTGTCCGTTTCCGTTCTTCCGCAATGTATAGGTCTTCAGATCTCAGTTGGATCACACTTTGACACTTTCAAGCTTTGGATCCAGTGCTCAGGCTCCTCCCATTATCCATAATTCTCCTACATTGACCCAGCGACCTCCAAGTATGCTCAAAAGAAAAAAGGCAAGTATACAGTGTCTATGATGGAAACCAACCGATATCATTGTTCTTGATATGGAACCTCTACGAGCCAAAGCTAAGTCAGCCAGAATAGTTGCTATACCAAATATCATAAAATATGTGGAAAGGGGATGGACAGACAGATCTATCATTAAGATGAGTACATAACTTTTGTATCTGACACTGCCTTTTCCATCTGTTCCACAACGTATGGCACAGAGTCCTCAGCAATTGCAACACCTAGGTGGGCTACAGAAGGATATTCCAAAATACAGCCAAACCAAAAATAAAGCTCTTGATCTGAATTGCATGTCCAATGTACAAAGGAAATGAAGGTATGGACCTTGGACCAGGTAGCAGCTGCATGGATGTCAAGAGGTACTCTGGAAAAGAAGGCTGTTGACAAAGCCACAGATATAGTAGAAGGTTTTTTTTGGAGGTTTAGGCAGTGATAAACTCCTTTCTTTGTAAGCATAAGATATACATTCAGACAACCAGTGGGACAGAGTAACTTTGGCTGCCCCCTTTTCTCATCCTGACAGTGGCATAAGAGACCAACATCCTGAAAGCTTTTGTCGGATGTAAATAGAATCTTAACTAACTGTAAACATCTAGTAAGGATAATGTGCATTCACTTTTGTTTGAAACTTTTGGGAAAATGCAGGAAGATTTACAGATTGGTCGACAGAAGATTCAGAAGCTACCTCTAGAAGGAAAAGAAGGGGTGGCTCTCGAACACACACTGTCTTTGTGAAAGGCCATGTATGGAGGTTTTGCAGACAGACAAGGCATGGAGCATAGAGATTATAGCAAAAGTAACACCAACTAACAGCAGAGTCTTTCCTGATAAAAATTTGAAGAGTGTACTAGATGAAGCAAGAGAAAGGGAAACCATACTTGCTGAGGCCAGTAGGAGATTACAAAAGTGACTATGTCCTTCTTCACTAATGCTTTCTGTAAGAACTTAGGAATGGTAGGGAAGGCATAAAGAAAAATTGGCCTTAAGTCTATGTTTTTCCTAGGCGCTAAAGTGAACCTTGAGTAAATTCTGGATACTCTCTGGTCTGGTAGAACCTCTTGGATGACTTGATTGTTTAGAAGCGTCCTTATTTCTGAAGTGACCGCTTCCCTCGGAGAGGGTGGCACATCAGGAAATCTTTTTGAGGCTACAGGGGAAGCATGGAAGGGAATAAAGTAGCCTCTGGTTATGATTCTCTGCACCCATTTGTCTTGAGTGGTTGCTGAATAAAGACATAAGCAACACACCCCAACTGGATCCAGTGTGAAGAGTTGGGCAACTGCTCAGGAGCACTGAAAAGGCTGCTCAGAAAAAGACCCCTGAAGATTTGATTCTGCCCTTTGGGTAACCACTAAGAGTTTCCCTCTGTTGAGATACCTATTATAAAAGAGCTCCCTCCCTTGCCACAAGGGGCTCTGTCTCTGGAAGTGTCAGGGGAAAATCCCTGGAATTTGCGGAAACCAATTTTCCTACTTCCTTTTTGATTCCTGGAATAGGTCCTTTGAGGAGTGGAAAATTTGACACCTATGGCAAAAAGGGATTTATTTACCTTCCTTTTCACTTCTAGATACTATGTCCTTCACTTCAGGACCAAACAGGGTTGATCGGCATAAGGGGAATTCACAAATGACATCTTAAAAACTTCTGCAAAGTCACACAGCCTCATTCAAGCATATCTCCTGACGGAAATGCTTATATGCCAGCTAATCAAGATTCACCCTCCGTAGTACTGAAAATAAGGTACATAGAGACATTAGACAAGAAATGGAGGGTAGCTAGTTGTGCATCAATAGACTTTCCTTGATCTGCAAGTAAGGTCTCTGGAGGAGATGTGGAGATCTCCTTGGTCAAAGCTCTCAGAAAACCAAGTATGCAAAATTATTTAAAGCCCTCAATGAGGCGGTAGATGAGGGGGAGACTTGCTTTCTAAATCTGTCCAACATGCAAGACCCCCTGTTCGGCAGATGGACAGAGGAACTTTTTTCGGCTAGTTCCTTTTTGGTGGCTGCTGCCACTACCATGGAATCAACAGGTGGGACCTTGTTCCATTGGGGACGATTCTTGGGAGTGATGAACTCATTTGGGTTCTTATGGAGGAGCTCAGCTGTGTCCATCTCTTTTCATGCCTGCTTTGAGTTGAGATCTACCATCTCACTCATAGGCGGAACTACCAAAGATGCAGAAAGGCCAGAAACAAATGCTTTGCTTAAAGGTGACTGTAGAAAGTTGTTGGGAGGACCATCCGCCTTTATGTTTAACCAGTTCAAGGATATCTCCAAACTAAATGTCCTCTTGAGGGGGTCTGGGGGAATCTTATCCATCAACAAAGTCAGTATTAGTAGTGACAGACTCCTGAGGGGAATTCAGGTGCCTCCTTTTATATGTATGCTTCCTGCATATATCCTCATTAGGGATGGACTGAGGACGACTCAGACGCTGAGGTAGTCTCTTCCAGAGGAGCCGGCTCAGGACTTTGGTTACTGGCTGTCACAAAAGGACAAAAACAGTAGGTTCCAGACCCTAGGTGGATCTGAACTCCAGTAGGCAGTCTTCTCTTTGGAATGCGAGTGTACTATCTCAAAAGTCTCAAAAGCAGAGCTTAAAATCGGTCCTGGGGAGCCAAGCCTTAGGAGCAGAAGCCCCCCAAAATGAATCAACTAAGGATATTGCAAGGCTGTGATCTAAGGCTGATGTTGGAGTGGAACTGTCTAAGGCTGTGACTCCAAGAGGGACAAATGGTTCCAAAGACACTGGTTCCAAGTCTACCCTGTCAGTGCTGGTGCAGACCATTCTGTTCCAAGACTCAGATGGTTCCAAACCACTTGGAGCCAACAGAATCAAGGAACTCAGTGTAGAGGAAGAACAAAGCCTAGGCTCTGCTGCAGACCTGCCCCTGAGTGGAAGTCTGATCCAAGTGCTCCAATTCAATCTGTAGGATAGGAGAAGTAACTAATGAAGGGTGGGGCATTCCCCAGCCCTGGAGGTAGCTGGAGTTGGGAGGACTGCTAACTGGATCTGGGTCTGAAGAAATCATCACCTTGTCCATGTCTATTTCATTAAGGCTCCTGGAAGATCTGAGAGGCAAGAAGGATGAAGCAGCAGAGGGGGAAATCAGGAACGATGGCACCACTGTTTTTGTAATATCGGTGAATGAAGCATAGTAGAAAATCAGATATGGTAAAATTCTTATAGGTGTGTTGGATACAATGAGCACTGGATCAGAGAAAAACATTGATTCCAAATGTTTTCTGATTTTAGAAACCAGATCCAAAGAGGATATACTGTCTAGAGACTTCTCTCTCTTGAGTTTTTAGGTTTCTCTTTTTCCTTGTCTTTGGTTTTCTCCTTAGACTTTTTTTTTTTTGTTACAGGTGAAGAACAATATGATTTTGCAAAAACTGAAGGGACGCTCCCTTCCATGGGGGCTCAGATTTCATCATTCCACATTGGCCTGTTGGCCAAAGGCTTCACATAAAGGGAGGAAGAGGTATCAGATGCGAGAGATTTAGACAACAGTCACATTTATCATGTGCATCAGAATTTCGTAATGTGTGGGCACAGACCACACACGTCTTAAACCCTGATGGTTTATCAGACATCCTGAAAGAAAAAACAGGGAACAAGGTACAAAAAATGGACAGGACAACTCACAGCTAGGACTTCCAAGATGGCTGCATATTGAGTAACAGATTAAGTCTAGCTCTCCCAGTGCAAAAACAGAAACAGCAGCAAAAGGCCAGTAGAGTTTTGTGTTTATGGGTACATTTCAGTAACTGGCTAGTACTGCCTGAATGCCAGGAAAAAAGAAACACAGAGCACCTGGAAACATCAGCTACAAAATGATGTGAGAAACACTGACCAGGGAAAGTTCTGCAGCTGTTCAGCAAAAAGCAATGCAACCTCCAGACTTCCAGTAACCTACAGGAAGCTGCAAAACAACTGCACACAGACCTTCTTAAAATAAACAAAACACTGAAGGAGTACATCAACACAAACAAAAGGCTGGAAAAGTGGAAGAGGCTTTAAAAAGATATTAAGATGAGGTGATCTTTTTTTCTTTTGCCTGTTCCCGTTAGGGGTTGCCACAGCAGATAGCCTGTTTCCATTGCTTCCTGTCCTCTGCATCCTGCTCCGTCACACCAACTACCTGCATGTCCTCTCTCACCACATCCATAAACCTTATCTTAGGCCTTCCTCTTTTCCTCTTACCTGGCAGCTCCATCCTTAGCAATCTTTTCCCAATATACGCGGCATCTCTCCTCAGCACATGTCCAAACCAACGCAATCTCGCCTCTCTGGCTTTGTCTCCAAACCGACCAACCTGAGCTGACCCGCTAATATACTCATTCCTAATCCTGTCCATCCTTGTCACACTCAATGCAAATCTTAAAAATTTTAACTCTGCCACGTCCAGCTCTGACTCCTGCCTTTTTGTCAATGCTACTGTCTCCAATCCATACAACACAGCTGGCCTCACTACCCTCTTGTAGACCTTCCCTTTCACTCTCACTGGTACCAGTCTATCACAAATCACTTCTGACACTTTTCTCCACCCACTTCATCCTGCCTGTACTCTCTTCTTCACCTCTCTTCCACACTCACCATTACTCTAAGCTGTTGACCCCAAGTATTTAAACTCATCCACCTTCGCCAGCTCTACTCCCTGCATCCTCACCATTCCTCTATCCTCCCTCTCATTCACACATATACATTGTCTTAGTCCTGCTGACCTTCATTCCTCTCCTCTCTAAAGCATATCTCAACCTCTCCAGGGTCTTCCTCAACCTGGTCCTTACTCTCAACTACAGATGATAATATCTGCAAACATCATAGTCCACTGGGCCTCCTGTCTGATCTCGTCTGCCAACCTGTCCATCACCATTGCAAATAAGAAAGGGCTCAGAGCTGATCCTTGATGTAATCCCACCTCCACCTTAATCGTATCAGTCACTCCCACCGCAGACCTCACCACTGTCAGACTACCATCGTACATATCCTGTACCACTCTTACATACTACTCTGCCACTCCAGACTTCCTCATATAATACAACTCCTCTCTAGATACTCTGTCATATGCTTTCTCCAAGTCCACAAAGACACAATATAACTCCTTCTGACCTTCTCTGTACTTCTCCATAAACGCTCTCAGAGCAAACGCTGCATCTGTAGTGCTCTTTCCTGGCATGAAGCCACACTGCTGATCACTAATCACCACCTCCCTTCTTAACCTAGCTTCCACTACTCTTTCCCATAACTTCATGCTATGACTGATCAATTGTATTCCTCTGTAGTTACTGCAGCTCTGCAAATCACCCTTATTCTTAAAAATCGGAACCAAAACACTTTTCCTCCACTCCTCAGGCATCCTTTCACCTTCCAAGATTTCATTAAACAATTTAGTTAAAAACTCCACTGCCATTTCTCCTAAGCACCTCCATGCTTCCACTGGTATGTCATCTGGACCAACAGTCTTTCCATTCTTCATCCTCTTCATAGCCGTCCTTACTTCCTCCGTGCTAATCCATTGCACTTCCTGATTCATTATCCCCACATCATTCAACTGTCTTTCTCTCTCTCATTCTCTTCATTCATCAGCCCCTCAAAGTATTCTCTCCATCTGCTCAACACACTCTCCTCACTTGAGTACATTTCCCTCATTATCCTTTATCACCCATACCTGCTGCACATCTTTCCCAGCTCAGTCCCTCTGTCTAGCCAATCGGTACAGGTCCTTTTCTCCCTCCTTAGTGTCCAACCTTTTATACAACTCTCCATATTCCTTATTCTTCACCACATCTCTCTGTCATGCGCCTCATCTCCTTATACTCCTATATACTTTCTTCATCTCTCTGACAATCCCACTTCTTCTTTGCCAACCTCTTCCTCTGTATACTTTCCTGTACTTCCTCATTCCACCACCAGGTCTTCTTGGCCTCTTCCTCTGTCCAAATGTCACAACAAGCACCTTTCTAGCTGTCTCCCTTATCAGCTCTGCTGTAGTTACCCAGCTATTCGGTAACTCTTCACTGACACCCAGTGCCTGTCTCAACTCTTCCCTGAACTCCACCTCACAATCACCCTTTTTCAACTTCCCCCATTTGATCCTTGGCACTGCTCTCACACTCCTCCTCCTCTTGATCACCGATGTCATCCTACAAACCACCATTCTATGCTGCCTAACTACATCTGTCACCACTTTACAGTCTCATCTCCTTCAGACTGGCCCTCTTGCCTAGGATATAACCCATCTGTGTGCATCTTCCTCCACTGTTGCACATTACCCTATGCTCCTCCCTCTTCTTAACATACATATTCACCACAGCCATGTCAATCCTTTTCGCAAAATCCACTATCATCTGACCTTTTGAATTCCGCTCCTTACCACCATACCTACCCATCACTTCCTCATCCTCTCTGTTCCCTTCACCAACATGCCCACTGAAATCCGCTTCAATCACCAGTCTCTCACACCCTTGGGTACACTCACCACCACTTCATCCAACTCGTTCCAAAATTTTTCTTTCTCATCCATCATACACCCAACTTGCGTAGCATATGCACTAACAACATTCATCATTACACCATCAATTTCCAGCTTCATAAACATCACTCTATCCAACACGCTTCACCTCCAAAACACTCCTGGCATACTGTTTCTTCAGGATAACCCCTACCCCACTTCTCCTCCCATCCACCTACCCCCACTTCTCCTCCCATCCACACCATGATAGAACAATTTGAACCCACCTCCGATACAATTGGCCTTACTCCCCTTCCATCTGGTCTCTTGCATGCACAATATTCCTTCCTTCTCTCTATCATATCAGCTAGCTCTCTCCCTATGCCAGTCATTCTGCCAGCGTTCAAAGTTCCTATCCTCATTACCACACTCCTAACCTTTCTCCTCTCTTCCTGCCTTCAGGCATGCCTTCTCCCTTCTCTCCTTCGGCCAACAGTAGCCCAATTTGCAAAAATCAGAGGCTGAAATGAAGAAAAGGCTGGCTGAATATGAGGCTACTTAGGAAGAGATGTTTAAAAAAATAAGAGAATCAGGGGACAGAGCACATAAGGAAAACCTGAGATTTTCAGCTATACCGGAGAAGCTGGAAAGAACAGACTGCCTTAACTGTATTAAAGCGCAAATAAGCAAATGCACTGGTACTCCACAGCAGTTGTTACTTGAAAGGGCACATCATGTGTATGCTCCAAACCTGCCTATGAAAAAGCAAACTAGACTTTTAATAGTAAAGATGCAATCCTACCAGCAGGAGGAGTCTATTCTAACAAAACTGTGGCAGACGGATAAAATACTAAAAGTGGGGGGCAGCAGTGTGTTTATGGAGAATAATTACTCACTGCACACCAGGCAGAAGAGGAGCAAATTCATTCCATTATTCAGAGAATGTTCATAGGTTGGTACTAGGCTATCAGCCCTAGGGCCTATACAAGCCTAGCCAGAACAATTCCCTGGCTATTTCTTCCCACACTATTTACTTCCCTGGACTCCGGTCTAGCAGGGCGACTGACACGGGTGTGAGATTCAAACTGCTGTACCCAGCTGTCTTCAAGGTATTCTTCCCTGGAGGAAGAAAATATTTTTTTGCTGAACTACATACTAAGGAGGAAATACAAAAGTTTGTCCAACAAAAATGAGACCACAGATACTGTATGTGTGAAACCTTTTCCACCGTTTCAACGGAAAATGTTGGAGAGAAGGGAGGGAGCATGACAGTTGACTAGAAGAATCAAGAGTACATTGGAAATGAAGCAGAGACATGATTTGCGAGATGGAAATGAGCAGTAATAAAACCAGTAACTTAATGTAGGATTACAATTTAATAATTATATTTATGAATTATGACAGAAGAAGAAAATCTGGAAATAGATTTTTTCAGAATTTGTTGGACTTGTGGGGGACTCAAGTTTATGCCTTACTTCGTGTCATTAATGTTCAGAAAAATGCTTTGGGGAGGGGAAGAGAAGGAAGAAAGTTAACTGTAAATAAAACTTTTTTTTTCTTAATAGTACTATTTTTGTAGTGCACGGTTTTCTTTGCATGCTATAAAGTACTGATTTCTCAGTTATTTTTAAGTGTAAAGGGGAATGTAAATATGTGTGCTGTTCTTTTTTCTTTTTTTTTCTCCACTCTCTCTTTCCCCTTGTTCAGTTTTAAGAAATGCAGACACTGCAATGCAAAACAAAAAACTTGGTTAAAAGTGCATGACAAAGAAAAAATGGAAATGCTTTTTCTCATTATTGCATGGAAGAATGACTGGAGTAAGAACCTTAGATTGATTTAGTAAGATGTTTTAAGAGAAGGCAAGTAAATAAAAAAGATGAATATTATGAGGCTTTTTTTCTAGCACATGACTATGCTTAGTAGCAGTTCTACATCTGACCCTCTTCTTCATGGAAACAATCTGATAAAGACAAACTGACTGACTGGTTCTCAAGTCACCATTAAGACAATCTGATAATGAGAAACTTGCTGTTTGGTTCCCATGCAGACAATCTGATGAAAATAAATTGGTTACAGGCTGGTGGAGAGTGACTGGCTGGGGGGGGGGGGATCTATCTAGGAGAAAATGTTCTATGAAAGCATTCTCGGGTTTTCCCAGATGGGAGAGCTATAAAGACAAGACAAAACCAGTTAGCACTTAGAAGCACAGGCTGCACCATGCGTGTTAGCATGGATAGCCTTTCTTTCAGCTTTACTGAAGTCTGTGAGTGTCAGTTTGGGGCATTTGTTCCTATTAGGAGGGTAAAACAATATTTGAAGATGTACATAGTTTTGTGCATTCGTGTTAAATTAAGAGGTTTTAGGGGGGCATTTATTTTGGGGGGGTTGTGCAGGCTTTCAATATAATGTTTTGTTAGATGTGACATAAGCTCAAATGGATATGACAAGAAAAGTACAGTTGTGTACACTTACCATAAAAATGTAGATGTTCGAGTGTATTCACTGTTGCAATCATTACATTTGGGTAATCTGCTGGCAAGTTGCCCTCAGTCAGCCTGAATTCCAAAGTCTTGGGTCCTGCGTCAGTTGCTGTCTTCTCTTCCTTGACATCAGGTCATCAGGGGTATAAAACATGCAGCCGACACCATTTTCTTTAGTTTTTCTGGTCCCCGATGTCAGGTGCCCCCAAAAAGGTATCAAATTATATATATATATATATATATATATATATATATATATATATATACACACACACACACACACATACACACATATGCATCAATATAAACTTTACCTTCATCTACAAGCAAATGCACCACATAGGTTGTAGAAGATAGAGAAGGAAAGATAAACTCCAGAGTGACAGGGGGATGGCGGGAGGGTAACCTGGACTGCAACAGTGAATACACTCGAACATCTACATTTATGGTAAGTGTACACAACTGTGCTATGTTCTTCATGTTTCACTGTTGCAGTCATTACATTTGGGTAGAATCCCAAAGCTATGATTGGGAGGCTGGAGCTAAACAGCATTAGATGTGGCTATAAGGCCCTGCAGCACTGCAGTGGCAAAGCCTGTCCTGGACTTAGATTAGAGAGGCAAATGATAATGCTTTGTAAAGGTGTGAACAGAACTCCAAGTAGCAGCCTCTAGAATGTCTTTGGTTGGTACTCCTCTGAGAAAGGCTGCTGAAGTAGCAGCAGCTCTGGTGGAATGAGACCTAATGCCCTTGGGCACAGGTTTACCATGGTGTAGGTAGCAGAAACGGATGCAGTGGCTTATCCACTTTGAAATTGTCTGATTTGAAATAGCCTTTCCTTCTGATCCTGCAGCATATGACACTAGTAATTGCTCAATTTTTCTTAGAGCTTTAGTCCTGCTCAAGTAGAATCTTAGCTGTCTGTGCACGTCCAAGGAATGCAGAATTATCTCCCCCTTGATCTGCGGATTTAGATAAAAGGTTGGCAGATGAATTATTTGGTTAAGAGCCACACTGGAAACCACCTTAGGAATAAAAGTAGGATTTGTCCTCAGAGACAGCCTGTCTGGGTAAAATATGATAAAAAGCTCTACAGCCATGAGGGCCTGTAGCTCTGAAACTCTTCTTGCTGAAGTAATTGCTAGTAGCAGATCTGTTTTCCACGACAAGAACTTTATATCAGCGGTAGCAGCTGGTTCAAATGGAGGCAGGGTGAGCTTTTACAACACATAATTGAGGTCCCATGCAGGTAATGGTGATCTTCTAGGAGGCCTTAAATTTTTGGCTCCTCTAAGATAATGCTTTAGTAAAGGATGAGAAAAGATTGGTGGCTCTGTATTGTAATGAGCCGAAATGGCAGAGGCATGGATTTTAATTGATGAGAAAGATAGGCCTTTGTCAAGCATCTCAGTTAAGTATTGTAATATCTGAGGAATATTTTGGTTCTGCTGTATCAGTTCCTTGTGCTTGATTCCAAGCACAGAATCACTTCCATTTGCCAGCATAAGATTTTCTAGTACTAGGCCTTCTGGCTTCCAAAATGACATCCAACACAGCTTTACTGAGAGGTGTTGTTTGTATAACTACATGATTAGCCATGCTGCCAGGTTGAGTGTCTGTAGTTGATTGTGCAGGATCTGATTGTTTTGCTGGGACAGTAGTTGAGGCCTTTGAGGTAAGGTCCAAGCTGGGTATTGTGACAAGTTCTTTAGGATTGGGTACCAGTACTGGCGGGGCCAGTCCAGGGCAATTAGTATCATCTTTGGTTTCTCTTGTCTGACTTTTAGAAGGACCTTGGGGAGAAGAGGCAGAGGAGGAAGGAATAAACTGATAGGTTTTTCCAACTGAAGGATAGGGCGTCCACTTTCCATGCTTGTCTGTGATAAGTCCTTTTGCAGAGTCTTTTCAATTGATAATTTAGAGGAGAGGCAAATAGATCTATGTCTGGGCTCCCCCATTTCTCTGTTATCATGCTGAAGACTTGTGGATTTAGTTTCCACTCGTGAGGATCCATAAGGTTTCTGCTTAAATCGTCTGCCAGTATGTTTGGTTTTCCTGGCAGGAATTGAGCTTGAAGATGTATTTGGTAGGTCAAAGCTGTGTCCCACAGTGCCATGGCTAATCTGCAAAGGGGGTATACGAGTGTGTGCCCCCTTGCTTGTTTATATACCACATGAGTGTGGTGTTGTCCGTCTTTATCAGTAGTTGTCCTGGATGAAGTAAGTCCTTGAAGGCTGTTAGGGCATTTTGAACAGCTAGCATCTCTTTCTAGTTAATATATAGATGCATTTGTTTTGGGGTCCGTATGCCCTGAATGCATCTTCATGCCATGTGGGCCCCCCAGGCATAATCCGAAGAGTCTGTTGTTAAGAATTGGCTGTCAGGGGGGGGGGGGAGAGTGAAGGCCCGTCCCATGTTTTGGTAACATGCCTTTGCCCACCATAGAAACTTCTGTTGTAGGCAGGGAATGAGAGGAATCACTGCTTCCAGACTGCAAGAATGTTGACTCCATAAACTTTTCAGGTACCACTGAAGTTTCCTCATATGCAATCTTGCATATGGAATTAGTAGGATGCAGGATGCCATGAAGCCCAGAGCCTGCAGAATTTGTCTTGCAGATAACTGGGTTTTTGTTGCCATGAGTTTGAAGCAAGTAGTCAGTTGCTTTTGCTGGTCTGGCATGAGGTAAGCCACCTGGGCAGTTGTATTCAAGCTTGCACCCAGGAATGTTATCTTTTGAGAGGGTACCAGTTTTGATTTCTTTTTGTTTATTGTGTACCCTAGGCATGTTAGAAGCCTTTTCACAAATGCCAGGTGTCGAAGAAGAATGTCCTTGCTCTCTGCTTGAATGAGACAGTCGTCTAAGTAAGAATATATTTGTATACTTCTTTGTCTGCAAAATGCAATTACTGGTGCCAGGCACTTTGTAAAGACCCTGGACGTAGTAGATAAGCCAAAGGGCAGTGCAGAGAATTGGTAATGCATTAAGCCAGCCTTGAATCTGAGGTATCTTCTGCACGACCGACTGTCTTATTGGGACATGCACGTATGCCTCTTTTAGGTCTAATGTCACCAGCCAAGCATTCTTGCCCAGCATGGGCAGAAGCTGCTGCAGTGTCAGCATTTTGAATTTTGGAATGTCGAGGTATGTGTTCAAAATCGATAAATCCAGTATTGGCTGCCAGACTTTGTCCTTTCTAGGTACCAAGAACAGTCTTGAGTAAAAACCATGCCCTTTTTCCTGTTCTGGTACTGGCTGAATGGCCCCCATATCCATGAGGGATGTAACCTGTTTCTGTGTCTCTGCCCATTGATTTTTTGGCAGATCTGGCCAACCATTTCCACTGGCAGTGTGCGGAAATGGAATCTGTATTCCTGTGATACTATGTTTAGTACCCACTTGTCCTGGGTTATTAACTGCCAATTTTGAGCAAAAAGTGCTAACTTTCCCCCTATTAGTGCTGCCAAAAGTTAAGTGCTTGGTGTAGGCAGAGGGAAGTCGTTGGGATTGTTTTCTGTAGGTTTGCGCCTCATCTCCTCCAGATTTGGAGGTAGAAGCGCTCCATTGCTTTGACCTGTATGAATCTTGCGCCTGGTATCTGGAACCCTGGATGTGTCCCTTTGAGCTCTGTCTGACACAGGAAAGGACCAATTTTTTGTAGGCCAGTGTCTACTGAATCTTGGTGGCTGCACATGTAAAAAGTCTTTAACAGTTTGCATAGACTTAGCTTTGTCTTCCATTTTCTTTAAAACCTCTTCTGCCTTAATACCAAACAGAGAATCATGCTGTAAAGGTGCATCTAGCAATTTAGCTTTAACATGATCAGGCAAATTTTGTTCCTTTAACCAGGCATGCCTCCTAATCACAGATCAAGTAACTGCGGCCCTGCAGGAAGCCTCTAAGGAATCAAAATCACACTGCAAAGTATGCTTTCCAACTTGTTCAGCTGCATGCAATACTTCCTACAATTCTTTATTTTCTGCACATTCTGAAATCAACATAATTTTCTGTTTCAGCAATCCCATAACATGTTGTTGGTACCTTAGCATATGAAATTGACAGTTTAAGGCCCTGATTGCCAAGGTTGCAGATGTATAAACTTTTTTCCCCATCTGTCTAGTGCCCTTGAAATCTCTGTCAGAGGGGGTAGGATATTTTGCTGTTGAGGCTTTACCTCCCTTTGGACCCTGTGAAATAGTTTCAGGATCAGCAGCAGGGTTTCTAAATAAATATTTATGTGAGTCAGGGACCCTGTAATAACTGTCAGGTTTACTGGGAGCCGGAGGTAAGGAGTCAGGGGTCAAGCTTGACTCCGAAAACACATCAACCACAATGTCTAAAACATGGGGAATGGCTAAAGGCTTGTGCTGAGGGAGAAGAAGGAAATCCCTGAGCCTCTTTTTATTCTGAGAAGTCTTGACTCTCCCAGTGAAAATGCTCCCTCAAAGTATGCAAGGTTTCTCCAAATGAATAATCCTCAGGAGAAGATGCAGATGGAATAGACTCCTCAGCATCGGAATCCTCAGAGGGAGGTATAGATAATGAATATAACAACCAGAACAGCAAACCAGGAAAAACAACAGCCAAAGATCCACCAAATAGCAGTTTATTGTAAAACTCTGACGTCTCGGCCACAGCCTTCAAGGAGTATAAATCATGAGAAACCACAGGCAAATATATACTATAACAAAGCACCAATTATACAATTATCTAATAAGAATTAGTAGCAATTAATTTAGCAGCACTTTCCAATTAAAATCTTCATTCAAACCAAACGGAGACAGTGTTTTAAACTTTAAAATATATACAGCTTCTTTATATAATAGAAGTGATTTAATATTAACATTGTTATATACAGAAACACAAATTTGTTCTAAAACAGTACCTTGTAAGCCGCTGCTATTCCCATTATGAAAATTTAAAAAATGCATAGCTACAGGACTTTCTTCCTTTCTATTGTCAATGTCCCTAATATGTTCCAAGAGCCTCACTTTGAAGGCTCTCTTGGTTTCACCGATGTAAAATTTTTTACAGGGACACTGTAGTGCATATATAACACCCTCTGAATTACAGTGAAAGGTATATTTAGTATTAAATTTCATGTTGTTAATATATGGAAAACAAGATACAATAAAATTACATGCCTTGCATTTACCACAGGGGTAAGTGCCTTTCTTATCAATACTATGGTAAATGGCATCCATTGGTAAATTAAATCTACTTTTAACTAAGAAGTCTTTTATATTTTTACCCCTGCGATAAGAAAATTTAAATTCCAAATCCAACCATGTCTGAGCACTACCTAATGAACATAAATATTTCCAAAATTGTATAATAACTTTAATAAATTCTGTAGTAAAACAACCAAATGTAGTTACAAAATATAAAGTTCCTCTACTATCTTGTGCCTTGTTATGAATATATGTGTCATTATTAAAGATAAAACAGGACTGGTCAATAATTTGTTTTTTGCCACTATTTAAACGCTTATAGCTATCTTCTAATATTTGTTTGCTATAACCCCTAGCCAAAAAGGATGCTTGCAATGAACGTAATTCATTGTTAAATGTCTGATGTTTATTACATAACCTAGAAATTCTCAGCATTTCTCCATATGGCAGAGCCTGCAAAGTATGGGGAGGATGGCCACTAGTTCCATGTACATACTGAAAACCCCCATCAAATTTTCTATTGATAGAAGTAAATAAGTTACTACCATCTGAAATGTCAAGCACCATTGTCCAGAAATGGGACAGTGGTACCAATCCTTAAACTATCAAATTGTAAAAAAAACCTGTTAACATTCAAATCAGAAATGAATTGATGTACAGAGGATTGACCACCTTCAACTAAAAAAATTAAATCGTCCACATATCTAAAATTATGTACCGAGATTAAAAAGTTGTGCTCTGAATTAACAGCCAATGTTTCTCTCTCCACCATGGAAGAGTTCTTGAAACAGACCAACGATAAGCTTAAAGAATATGAAGTTACACTAATTGAGAGAAAGAAGGGGAAATTGTTAAGAGATTTACGGGACTATGAGACTAACAAAGCTTTTCTCTCAAGAGCCAATCGCAACAGGTCTCGGAAGCAAGTTAGGTTTCAACAGGAAGTGGGAATCCCTCACCATCATAACTCTTCAGCGTCGGCGTCAGAAGGGGGTTATACATCATATGAGGATGAAAATGTTGATTCCGAATTTCCTTTGCTTCCAGTAGCACAACAAGCGGATAATTTTCATCAGACTTTTCGGCGAGATTCTTCGTTCTCCCACAAGGGGTGCCCAAGGACAGAAACACCAGCGGGAACATTTCTTTAATTCAGCGGGTGAACAACATGGACAAGGGGGTTACAAGCAAGGTAAATGGTGACATTATATTAAATAATACACAGGAATATGTAATCAATTTGTCTGGATATTCGTTTAATGATGTGGAACTATCTGTGTTATGTACAGGAATATGTAATCAATTTGTCCTGTAGCTATGCATTTTTTTAATTTTCATAATGGGAATATCAGGGGCTTACAAGGTACTGTTTTAGAACAAGTTTGTGTTTCTGAATATAACAATGTTAATATTAAATCACTTCTATTATATAAAGAAGCTGTATATATTTTAAAGTTTAAAACACTGTCTCCGTTTGGTTTGAATGAAGATTTTAATTGGAAAGTGCTGCTAAATTAACTGCTACTAATTCTTATTAGATAATTGTATAATTGGTGCTTTGTTGTAGTATATATTTGCCTGTGGTTTCTCATGATTTATACTCCTTGAAGGCTGTGGCCGAGACGTCAGAGTTTTACAATAAACTGCTATTTGGTGGATCTTTGGCTGTTGTTTTTTTTGGAGGTATAGATAATTCCTGATCAGAAGAGGAATCAGAAGAAATAGAAACTTGATCTGAAGATTCATAATCAGTGTCTTGCCTAGGCCTCTTATCTGGAGGGGGATGGGTACCCCTGATCAAGGTAATAAGGTCTTCAGCCATTTTGATCATCTGCTTTTTAGGCATAGAGGCCTGTGCACGTGGCTCATGCTTCGTTTTTTTTTAGTTTTAGAAGTTGCTTTTGTATTTGGTTTTGCAACCGTCATCGGTTTGACATACAAATGTTTAGGTCCGAATACACCCTCAGAAACTGGTGCCTGCTCAGCGGCTCCAGACTCATCCGTGGGAGATACACCCATCGGTCCAATACCTTGAGTATCTTGCGGCATGCCGGACGCTGCATGGGTGTCGGCAGAGGCCTGCAACTCAAAGGTAGCGGGTATCAGGGGTTGCAAAGGTGCCTCACCGAGTACCGGCGACTGGCTTAGGAGAAGCTTCGTCGTCGGTTTTGGATCTCGACTGCCTATCTCTGTTCTTTTCCTTGCGTTTTTTATGTACTCCGGTAGTCGGATTGCTATCAGACGACATTTCTGGGTAGTTAAATCGGTTTCCAAAATACTTTGATGCAAAAATATACCAACGCTTAACAGTGTGTTGGTTAAATCTAGCAAAAAACCGACAGCCAGGCACATTGTGATCAGGGCCTAGGCAAGGAATACAGTACAAATGGAAATTCTTATGAGGTATTTGCTTGCCACAAGTAATAAAATTATTAACTTTTTCTGACATCAGTAAAAAGCAAGAAAAAAGTTTCCCCAACTGGGTACTTAGCTTTGGTGAAGACTTCGGATCTGAAACTCAAACTCAAATATTTCAGTAGTAGCAGACTGGCAATTATGAAATGCTTCTGCTTTGGGCACCGCGTGGCAAGAAAGACTAAAGAAAATGGCGTCAGCTACATGTTTTATACCCCTGGCGACCTGATGTCATGGAAGAGAAGACAGCATCTGATGCAGGACCCAAGACTTTGGAATTCAGGCCGACTGAGGGCAACCTGCCAGCAGATTACCCAAATGTAATGACTGCAACAGTGAAACACGAAGAACATCTAAAAGTTCAACCTGCCAACCAGTGCATGCATGCAACACAAATGCTAGAACAAGACATTTAGCAAAAAAGGTTTTGCACATAAACGGTGGGAATAACTTTTTAATACAATGATGCTTTCTGTAATGATAAATACAAAAAGAATACATTTATATTCCACCTAAAACTACTATAATGGAGCTTAAGGAAATTCTGGGAGAGAAAATCAGTTTATCAAGGAATATTACTTACAGGTGTGGACTAGAATTTGATTTGCAACAGAGAGGCTGTATCTGGGGAGCCCAGAAGGCAAAATATAACAAAAGAGGATAGCTTTTTGAAGAAATTTATGAAAATATTTGGTATGGAAGATGTGAATTCAGTAGTAGGAGTTCAGAGAGAAGTTGCATATTATTCCCCAAGGTACAAAAATTGGGCTACGCTGGACAGAAATTATATTTTACAGGAACATATTTAAAATGTTGATATGCACCCCAAAAAACTATTTCAGATCACAAGCCAACAACAAATAAAAATGTAGGGTAATGAAATATAAATGAGACACTGGCACTTCCCAACCTATATGTTGAAAATAAAGTAACTTAAGGAATGGGTAGTGGAAATTATTTGGGAGGTATTACATAAAATAGAAATTTCTTCTGAAAATATAGCCAGGGAGTGAGATTAAATTAAACTGAAGTTTAGAAATAATAAGGTGGAAATAAGAGAGAGAGAGGGTTACTAAGTAACAAATTATTTACAGGGACCAACAAAAATTAAATTACTGCAGAATGGGGGAATCTCACAGAACAAGACAGTGTGTTCAAGAAAAAAAAACAAGGGACTGCCTTGATAATATGCATGAGTTTGGAAATATTGCTGTTAAACAGCTATTTTTGATAATAATCTAGAGCGCAAAAACTTTTAGCACAATGGTTTAGATAAAGTAAAAAGGATTATTGTCAAGCTTAGGGAACATCCTTTAGTGGTATTAGAAATATTTCGGAAATGACATGAATATATGTATAAAGCACAGAAATGTAGAAATCGAGAAAAAGTACGAATGGAAATGTTTATGGAATAATTAAATATGTCACAGTTAGAGGTAGATGAGACACAATTACTAGTAAGATAGAAAGAGGTGACAAAAATGGTGATGTCTGTCCAATCTACAGGAAGTCCCCAAGCACAGATTGTATTCCTGTGGAAGTTTGGAAACTAGGAGGGAAGAAAGTGTTAAAGATCTGGATTTTATTTAACAGCTTTTTAAAAAGGAGGAGAAGCACCAACATCCTGGAAGAAAGCAGTGGTGTCTGTAATACCTAAAGATGGTCAAGGCCCGTCAAATCTAGCTTCATATAGGCCCATTTACATTCTAAACCATGCTTATAAAGTGTATATGTCTCTAGTGGCTACAGGAATGACAAAGGAGTATAGGCAAAGAGAAAGAAATGGGGATCCTAAGCGAAAGACCAGCACTGGTAGAGTTTTTAGTAGAAACTAGAACAAGAGCTGCTGTTCAAAAAAGGATAATTAGTAAGGTTATAAAATACTGCATGATAACTATAGGACAAGGGTTCTCAAAGTGTGCGCTGCGGGTTCCTCACAGGGGGCATCGTTAACTAATAAGCTTAGCCACAAAATAAACCGCAAACTAATAAGCTTAGTTACTAAGCTTATTAGTTTGCAGTTTATTTTGCGGCCACTTAGGCAATTAGCTGTGTTAAATAAAAGGATTTCCGGAGAACCGTTGCAAAAAGAGAGGGAGTTATTAAAGTTTAATAATTTAAATGCTGAAGAACGTGAAGCTTCACGATCCCTACAGAACAATGTTAATTTAGCTGTTAGACCAACAGACAAGGGAGGGGGCATCGTTTTGATGAATCATGCGGATTATATCAATGCGATGCTAGAAATGTTACAAGATTCAGCCACTTACGCTATTATTGATAGTTCACGCTTGACGAACATTTTAAGACAGGTTTAGGAAAGTCTTTATGATCTATTAATGTGCAGCCTTGCTAGACCACGAGTTATATCATTACTTGTCTGTTGAACATACTTTTATTCCACATATAAAGGGTCTGCCAAAAATACATAAGTCTTTATGTTCGCCTCCAAAGAGGCCCATTGTTTCTGGTGAAGGGTGGGTGACTGAAACAATGTCGGTTTTCACTGAATCTAAACTAGGACCTATAGTAAAGGGAATATCCACTATTTTGAAGGATACCATACAGTTACTTGATGACAGATTCTTGCATAAGAGAACCATTATCCCCAGGATGCATCCTGGTAACACTAGATGTGAAGAATCTGTTTACCTTTATACCCAATGAATACAGCTTAGAGGCAGTTAGATTTTGAATGAATCAGGGAGTATGGATAATAATGATGCCTTGTTACTTTGTACACTGTTAGACTTGGTGCTTACTAACAACATTTTTATGTTTGATGGTCACCTTTACCTACAGCGATGGGGTGTCGCTAGGGGCACCCCAAGCGCACATTCCTATGCCAACTTAGTGGTCTACCATTGGGAGAAGAGACATTTGTTTAATTGTCCTTATTATCCACAAGTCCGGCTGTATAGGCAGTTTGTGGATAACATCCTATTGGCATGGGATGGAGAATGTTCTGACTTACAAGATTTCATCATTTATCTAGAAAGCACAACTGACTTTTTAAGGTTTACCATGACTTTTTCTCAGTCTAGTGTGGACTGCCTAGATATAACTATATATTAAGATGACTCAGGCATTTTGTCTATGGGTCTATATAGAAAACCATGTTGGAAGAACACCTTATTAGAGTTTGGAAGCATGTATCCCAGATTTATTTTCCCCAATATAGTGAAATGGCAATACTGCAGGATAAAAAGAATTTGTAAAAAATTGTGTAATTTGACAAGGCAGGTAGATTACTTGAATAGTTTATTTTTGAATAGGGGTTATAGTAGGTCCATACTTGATGGGATGAGGAAGGAAGTGTTTGGTGAAGGTCCATTAATGAGGGGAGGGAATAGACACTTTAATAAGAATAACAAAGGTAATAAACTTTGTTTTATTACAACTTATGCTAATGACAATGTTCATACAGTAGAAATTATTAAACAAAACTGGCATGTGCTTATGATAGATCCAGCCAAGAATGAAATAGTTGGAAATGCACCAAGCTTTGTATACAAGAATAATAAAAATTTAAAGCAGCTTTTATGTAAAGGTGAAATACGAAGTAACAGGGTTATTTCATGTGACATCACTGGGGGTTCAAGAATTGGTACATTCCCCTGTGGGCACTGTAATATGTGCCAAGTGATATCCACTACACAGATATTTCGCCAACCAACTCTGAATTTTGTATTTACTCCTAGGTTTAGTGATACTTATAATAGCACTAATTTAGTACATCTTACAAGGTGCAATTGTTGCGACTGTTTCTACGTTGGCAAGACTACAAGGAGGTTAAGGGACAGAGTATATAATCATCTCTATGACATTAGAAACTTGAATCAACAGAAAGCGTTAGCTAAACATATTGCACAGTTTAATACACATAGTTTTAATTTTATAGTTTTGCAAATTGTTGTTATAAATAAAAGAGGGGAATCAGGACAACCACCTTGAGTTAGTAGAATTAAAGTGGATCTTTAAGCTACGAGCACATGTTCAGCCTGGTTTGAATAATTACATGCGCATAAGACCAGCATTGGAGGTGCGACCTTTGAAATAAACAAAATAAGTTGTGTTAAAATGTATGATTTTATTATACAACTCTTGGTAGTTTTGCTGCTATGTACTTTGAATGTTTGTGTGTATATATGATTTTAATAGATTATGAATTGTTGTAATTGCTTTGTATAACTAATTATTTTAGCATAAATTGATCTAGGTAATTTTAATTGATTAATTAGTTGCAGGATTTGCACTATTTAAGATGATGAATTGAGTTGGTTATTTGAGATCTGAAGAAGCATGTTTATACACGTGAAAGCGCTTATCCTGTTTTGTTCATGAATAAAATAAGTTAATTTTCAGCAGCTTGGTGGTCCTTCCTTGTTTTTTCTCTATGAATAAAATAACAGAGAGATAAAACACAGATAAAACTGGAAGTGGAAACTTTAGAAAAGGGTAGAAGTAAATTATGTAGAAAAATGTGAATTGTGGCAACAATACATGCTTAATGTTTTAGAGGAGGAATGATGTTTAAAGGAAGGCAAGAATTGAATGAGCTTTGTAATGTTTGACTGATAATGACTGGACAAATACAAGTAATGTATAACATTTGCAACTGAAAATGTCAATATGGTTTGTTTTCATTTAAATAAATGTACGATTGCCTATGTCATAAACGATACTTTAATAAAGATGTTTCTTGTTTAAAAAACTGGCTAATCCTGCTAAACATAAAAGAATAAACGAAGGAAGAAGAGCTCATGGATTTGAGTGTAGCCAACAAGCAATGGTAAGACGACTTGAGGGCTAATTGTGGGCAAGCTCTAGCTGATTATAAAGAGGAAGGGTGGTGCCTAAACCCCGGGGCCTTCATAATCAGGTGAAGAGTAAAACAGGTGTGAAGTCAAGTCCTTACTAGCTTAGGATGAGGTCATGACCCACAACGACCAAAGGGGCTTGTAAAATTGACTGGATTTAAGAAAATGCAACCAACTTCTGTCCCATTTCTATAACCTTCTGACAGTACTCTGGCAAAAAAAAAAAGAAAGACTTGCACTGAGGATCCTACAACTCATGTAAAACTAGGACACTTTTGGCCATAGTTTCTCCCTCCTAGGTTTGTAAAGGTGAGTGGGTCAAGTCATTCATATCTGAAGTAATGTTACATTGTCAGGCTCTTATCACACACATCAGAAAGGATACACATAGGGCTTTGGTTCATTATCTGGTAGCAGTACTGCATAAATACTTTGAAGAACAAGGTCCATTGGTCACTAAACATCGGAACTTTTCCCAATATATGTTAAGGCTGAAATTCAAACTGTACAAGTTATTTAGACTTAACTTCAGCATCTGATAGGGTCATACACAAAACACTGATCAATAAATTGGAAATAGGTATTGATGTACTCTCTTGATAAGAAGGATAGCCACATGGCTTACAAATAGGAAAAAGTAAGTAGCACACAGCAACTGGACAGGTGAAATTCAAGGTTAGTCAAGGTGTCCCACAGGGATTTATCCTAGGCCCATACTTGTTTAGATTACATATTTCAGATCTTTTTCCTCTGAGGTGCTCTACAGTTTGTATGCAGATGACTTGAAAATGGGCAAACTGATTACATGCATTACAGACAGGACACATCTGCAAAAGAATTTGACTAAACTGACCATTTCAGCACAGGAGAATAATATGCTGATAAATCCATCAAAAACTAAACACATGAGATTTGGGAGAGAATTTTAAAGATGAATACTTGATATAGCACAGTGACTGAAAAAAGAGGTTATGTATTTACCATAACCTTCGATGTTTGTAGTCCATCTCGCCCTTATTCTTACACTTGGGATCAGAGCCATACCTCGGCCCCAACTCGGCCATTACTCTAGCTCAAAAACGTCTGGTTCGCTCGTGGCTAGAAGGTATCCCATCATACATTGCTAACCCAGATCTTGTTTGCTTGCAAGGAGAAACATACAGAGACAAAGAACAAACTATGTTGAAAGGACCCAACATAACAATAAGGCAAAAGTCACTCTACCCCCAGGTCCTTAAGGAGAGGGCAGGAAGGAGTGTTTGTAAGAATGAAGGGCGAGATGAACTACAAACATCAAACTTTACGGTAAGTACATAACTTCTTTATGTTCTGTAGTCCTATCTCACCTTCATTCTTACACTTGGGACAGAGTCCCCAGCACCTTCATCTTGGGTGGCTCATTGAAAAATGCTCCTGAGTACTGTAGAACCAAAGGAAGACCTGTTCCTGGAAGCCATATCCAATTTGTAGTGGGTAATGAATGTATGAGGTGAAGCCCATGTTGCTGCGGCACAGATATTATCTACTGGGATTTTAGCCTGAAAGGCTAGCAAGGTAGACACAGACCTGGTAGAATGAGCTTTCACCTTGAAGGGAAGATCTTTGCCACTGGATGTATAGACAAAGGAAATGCCACTGGAAATCCAGTGAGACAGTGTGACTTTAGAAGCTGGAAGGCCCTTCCTTGTATTTGAAAAGGAAACAAACAGTTGATCCAATCTTCTGAAATCCTTAGTTCTGTCAAGGTAAAAACGCAATTGTCTATATACATCCAGTTGGTGAAATTTGTACTCTGCCTTGTTAGAAAAATTAGGGAAGAAAACAGGTAATTCAATGGACTGATTAATATTGGCCTGAGAAGAAACCTTAGAAATAAAGGAAGGGTTTGTACGTAAGGAGACCCTATCTCTGTGAAACGCCAAATAAATGGGGCTTAATGGAAAGAGCTTGCAGTTCAGATACCCTCCTTGCAGAGGTGATAGCCACTAAAAATATAGTTTTTCATGATAAGAACTTAAGGTCACAAAGTAGCTGAAGGTTCAAAAAGGCTTGAGGTAAGTCTAAGGGGGTCTTAACAAGGTGGCCACTTTAAGGAAAGCTCTACACAGTCTATGAGCCATAAGGTTAGAGTCATTAGCCAAATGAAAGGTAGAAACAGCTGCCAGCTGAACTTTAATAGTGGCATCTGCTGAACCTTGATGGAACAACTGAGTAAGGAATTCTAAAATGTCAGAAATGGGAGCTGTGTAAGGATCAAGATTTCTCTCACAGGCCTAAAAGGAGAACCTTTTCCATCTACTGATATAAATCCTTCTGGTAGAAGGTTTGTGAGAGGATCTCAGAATGTGTAACGCCTCAGGAGAAAAGTCACGAAGCCTGACTAGGGATGGAATTGGAGCAGCCAAGCTGTCAAATTGAGGAAGTGGAGGGAGGACTCCTGACATGTGTCAGCAAATCTGGCACTGGGCCCAGAGTCCATGGTTCCTCCATTAGATGAGGTCTGAGGAAGAGGAACCAAAGGAATCAAACCTGTCAAGGCCAGTAAGGAGCAATTAGGATAATTTTGCTTCCCAAGAATATTGCTTTCTGAATAATCTTTGATATCAGGGGGAATGGTGGAAAGGCATAGAGAAGTCCCGAGGGCCAATCATGAATGAGTGAGTCTCTGGGTGTCTTCCCCTCCGGGGGAATTAGGGTGAAGTAGCTGCTGCATTTGGCATTGAGAGGCGTGGCAAATAGATCTCTGCAAGGCCAACCCCATTTGCAAAAAATCTGTTCCGCAATGCATGTGTTCAGAGACCACTCATGAGGCATCAGAATAGCCCTGCTGAGCCTGTTAGCTATCACGCTGGATTTCCTCAGAATGTGCGTTGCAACCAGAAAACATTGGGAAGACACTGCCCACTCCCACACTCGAAGGGCTTCTCTGCAAAGGGGATAAGATTTGGTCCCTCCTTGTTTGTTTATATAACACACCACCGACATATTGTCTGAGTGGATCGCAATTGTTCCGAGAGGGAGAAAGCTGTGAAGTGCTTGCAATGCCAGAAGCACTGCTCTTATCTCCAAGACGTTGACATGCAAATGAGCCTTGTGTTCCTGCCACGTGCCTTGGACTGTTCTCCCTAGATAATGCCCCCCCACCCTATCTGGGAGGCATCTGTGGTCACGGTAGCAACGGGGAGGGAGGAGCAAATGGTCTGCCTGTATTTAGATTGCTGGTAGGGGTCCACCAGGAAAGATCCTATTTGCACAAATCTGTATCAGGATGGGGTGAGAAATGGGTAGATACTGTAGTGACCATTGGGCAAAGAGTAGCCACTGCAGAACCCTCATGTGTAGTCTGGCCAATGGGACTAATGATACTGTAGAGGCCATTGCCCTTAACAACTTGAGTACCATCTTTGCTTTCGCTTTCCTTAGAGGAAGTAAACTCAAGACTTGTTCCCTGAGGTTCTGAATTCTTTCTACGGGAAGGTAAGCCCTCATTGATGCAGTGTTTATTTTGGCACCAATAAAATTCACATGCCGAGAGGGCGATAATGCAGATTTTTGCCAATTTACTGTAATCCTTAACTGCAAGCAAGTTGAAATGGTAATGTCCCTGGCCTGTAACAGTAGATGCCTGGTGGTGGCAGTCAGGAGCCAGTCATCCAGGTACGGAAACACTTGGAATCCCCAATGTCTCAAGTGAGCCGTAACCACTGCCATGCATTTGGTGAACACCCTGGAGGCTGTGGTGAGACCAAAGGGCAGGGCGCAAAACTGATAATGACAAACCCCCAGCCGGAAGCGTAAGTGACTCTTTGATACTCTGTCCAACTTGCTATGGTAGTATGCATCTTGGAGGTCTGTGGAGCACATCCAAAGATCTTTCCCTAACAACAGGAGTATCGACTGTAAGGTGACTATTTGGAACTTGGAATTCTGTACAGATTCGTTCAATTTGCTGAGATCCAAGATGAGTCTCAGGTCCTCTGTTCTTTTTGGCACCAAAAAGAATCTGGAGCAAGTCCCTAATCCTACTTGGTCTGCAGGGATGGGTTGGATGACTCTCTTTACTAGCAACTTTTGGATTTCTACAGTTGCTGAATCCCTGTGAATGGGTGGAACATCTGGGATTCGTCTGATCTGAGGGGGTGGAGAAGAGAAGGGAATATGGTAACCTCTGGTAATTATCTTTAATATCCACTTGTTTTGAGTGATATCGTACCAGGCTTCTGGGTATAAAGATATACGACCTCTAACTGGCTCCATAGACGCGCAGTCGGGCCTCCTTTCAGGAGCGCTGATAGGGACAACCAAGAAAGGAATCACGGTCTCCCTGGTTCGGCAGGCATCCCCTGCCTCTAGGGCGGCATCTACTGTTATTTCCTCCTCCTCTGCCTCTGGAGAAGGAATCACCTTGTGCGTCCCGATAAAACCTCTGCGACTTCTTGAACCACATTTTACCACCCTTCTGCCCTTTGGGATAGGGTCTAGAAGGAAAAGAAAAATGGACTCCCACGGCAGACAGGGTTTTTCCTTCCTGTTCGCACCTGGTGAGTGTGTCCTTTACCTTGGTTCCAAACAATGAGGATCCATTAAAGGGAGCATTGGTAAATGTAGACTTAAAGGCCTCTGCAAAGTTACACAAGCGCATCCAGGAGTGTCTTCTAAGAGAAACTCCTGAACCCGCTGCCCTACTCACTTTGTCGCTGCTTAAGATATCAGCCTCATGGAGGAGTTTACAACAGAGTTTAAGGTAGACATCTGCGTGTGGACTTTCTCAGAAATCGCTTCAGATACGTTACCTTGCAGAGTCTCTCCCAGTTCTTTTAGATCTCTCTGGAGCCTTGTAAAATGAGACCGGTAGTTCAGCGATCTACGTGTAAATGCCGCTGAACAAAAGACATGCTTCCCATACCTATCCATTGTTCGAGACTCCTTGTTCATTGGATGGACAGTGGAGGAAGTTTCAGCAAGTTCCTTTTTGGTGGCTGCTGCCACCACCATGGCATCTACTGGAATGTCCTTAGTAAGAAAGTCCTTGTCCTGGGGTGCTGACAAAAATGTATTTGGTCTTCTAGGAACTGGTTCCACAGAATCAAGAGACGTCCACACCTTTCGACTCACTAGATCCAGTATCTTGTCAAAAGGTGGAGACACCCAAGAGGCGGAGGGTTGAGACCCGAAAGCTTTCAGGTACACTGACTCCTCCTCAGAAGGGGATGTGGTGGGCCAGCCGCCTCTCTGTTTCAGAATCTCAAGGATATCTGCAAATGAGGTATCATCAAAGGAAGACTTGGGGGACCCTTCTGACTCCTCGAGGTCAGTGTCTGATGTAATGGACTCATCAGGGAAGTCAACATGTTTCCTCTTACAAGTTATCTTCCTAGGTGGCTCCTCAGAAGGGTATTCTGGGGAGACCTCTGAAGACTGGGGACCACTCATGGAGGTTTCCTGAGGCTGCGAGTCTCTGCTGTGTTGGGAGAGAGAGGGAGTTGAGACAGAAGTTGGCGCTTTAGGGGGAAGAGTGTCGGTACCTCTGGATGAAACTGGAGACCTGGACAGCACACTCATCACCTCAAAGGCCAACCCTCCCGGCTCCAAAGATGCTCCCCGCTCTGAAGATGCAGAGGCAGTCCTCGGTGCTGAGGAGATGGGCTCCAAGGCAGATATGGGGTCCAAGCTCATCTGCGCCGAAGCACCGAGAGGTAGGCTCAGAATCGAAGAGGTTTGATTCGAAGCGTCCCCCTCGGGCCCGACCGGAGAACTGAGGACCCTAGACCCCACAGATGGCACCGAAAGGGTTGGAGGGGATATGGGAACTGAGAGACCAACTGAGGTAGCTGGAACAGACCTTTCCACAACCAGAGAAACTGACATCTCTGGCTACGAAGGCCCAGAGTGGCTCGGAGGAGGAACATCAGCAAGGTGTAAGGGCACATTAGACTCCGGAGCCAACTGGGACGGAGCTGAAAGTAAATTTGCCAGCCCCGAAGTCTGAAGCAGTCTGCGCACCACTCTCTTGACGTCCTCATCAGAAAGGCTCCTAGAGGACTTGGAAGATAGAATGGGGAGAAGCAGAGAACTGAAGACCCTAGACCCCTTGCTGGAAGATATGAGACCTAAGAGTCGGGGAGACTGGTCGGAGTTCAGCTGATCGACTCCAAGACACAATCCCAGTTATCGGCTCTGAAACTCCTGGAGCTGAAACTGATGGATCCACCATATAAACCTCTGTCGGCAATAAGACCAGTGGAGCCAGCGAGGATGTAGTAATTTTGGCAATTTTGTCTGGCAGCTCTGATGACACAGAATGAGTGGGAGACTGCCTTTTTGTAGATTTGGTTTTGTCTTTCTTAGAAGAAGGAGATTTATACCTGGAGGATGAAGGAGCTAACTTCTCCTCAAAAGAATGCTTCACTAGTCCTTTCAAAATAAGTTTGTTCTTCCTCTCCTGAAGAACACAGGGACTTGAAGGCATGACAGAACAAACAAGACTCTTGGAGGTGAATAGCCCCCAAACAGTACACATACAGATTGTGCCCATCCATTAAGGACATTTTCTGGGCACATTTTGTACATTTTTTGAAGCCCGAAGGCTTGTGGTCCTTAGTATCTTTAGACATAGTGCAATAAACAAGGTAAACTAACGATGCACTACAACCAATTTAACACAGATAGTCAGGCAACAGCAAGACAAACAGGGAGACAAAGGACTAGGTCTTCTAACTTAAACGGGCCTAGCCCTAAGACAAGACGACAGAGATAACCCGAAGACTCGGTCCTCTAATCTAAACAGGCCTAGCCCAGGGAGAGAGAAACTGAACCAAGGATTAGGTCCTCTAACTTAAATGGGCCTAGCCCAAGGTGACAGGAAAAGGAACAGGAACAAGAACAGACCGCGACGCAGGGATACACAACAGGCTAACAGAAGAACAGCCAAACAAGCACAAACAGTACAAGCAGTAAACTGCAGCAAAATGTCTAAGACAGACAAGTAATGCCATAACACACTAAACTAATAATACAATAATTTTTGCCAACAAATAGCTAGAAAAACGTATATACAGTTGTCACTTAGCCACGGCCAAGAAGAAGCATGTCTGAGCTCAACGTGCGGCAAACGAGATCTGGGTTAGCGATGCATGATGGGATACCTCCTAGCCACGAGCCAACTAGAAGTTTTTGAGCTAGAGTAATGGCCAAGCCGGAGTCGAAGTTTGGCTCCAATCCCAAGTGTAAGAATGAAGGCGAGATAGGACTACAGAACATCTGTATATACATTTAAGGACCTGGGTATATGGGTAGATTATCATATCAACCAACTGGTTATTGATAGTTATAGAAATAGAAGTTATGTTCTTACCATAACGTTCCATGTTAGTTGTCTTCTTCTCGCCTTCTTTCTTGCTGGATGGGTTCGGAGCCGACCTCGGCTCCGACTCGGCCACTCTAAAAGCTCGAGAGTTGGTTCTACCGGCTCGAGGCTCCCCTTATATCCCACAATGCTAGGCGGTATTACCTCAGATCTCGTTTGTAAGCTAGGCCCAGCCAATAATAAATCCAGAACTACTGGAAAAGGAAACACCACCTCTATAAAAGGAGAGGAAGAAGGTGACCTGAAACCTGATGAAGGGATATATGCAAAGTATAGCATATACATATACAATAGAGGTGGAAGAAAGAGAGGTCACAATCAAACTCCTCTAGATCTGTCCAGGCTAGGGGGAAGGAGGGTGGGGCCTTAAGAAAGAAGGCGAAGAAGACAACTAACATGGAGCGTTATGGTAAGAACATAACTTCTATATGTTAAGTTGTCTATCTCGCCTTCATTCTTGCTGGATGGGACCGTCCCTAGCACCTTGTCCCGGGTGGCCTATCGGAACAGACTCTTGAGAACAGTGGAACCAAAATTAGCTCTATGTCTAGAAGCTAGATCCAACTTATAATGAGAAATAAAAGTGTGAGGAGTAGCCCATGTAGCTGCTGTGAAATGGTATCAATAGGCAGCCTGTCTTGGAAAGCTATAGAAGTGGCCAAAGCTCTAGTCGAATGGGCCTTTGGTTTGTTAGGCAACTTTTGGTGTCTAATTTCATACACAAAGGAAATCAGGGATGTTAGCCATCTGGAAAGTGATACCTTGGAAACTGAAAGGCCCTTTCTGCCTTCTGCATAAGAGACAAACAACTGGTCAGTTTTTCTGATCTGTTTGGTCCTATCCAAATAATACCTTAATTGACGATGGACATCTAGCCAATGCAATTTTGTTCAGACCTGTTAGAAAAGTTAGGAAAAAACACAGGGAGGTCAATGTTTTGATTTAGATTTGCCGCAGAGGCTACTTTAGGTAAAAAGGATGGATTGGTCCGTAAGGATACCCTATCCTTATGAAACAAAAGATACGGTGGTCGACTGCTGAGTGCATGAAGCTCTGAGACCCTTCTAGCTGAAGTAATAGCTACCAGAAAGAGAGTCTTCCAGGATAGCAATTTCATTGAACAGGAAGCTGCAGGTTCAAAAGGGGGAAGAATTAAAGATGTGAGAACTAAATTAAGGTCCCAAGAGGGAGGAGGATTTCTTATAGGAGGTCTAAGAAGAAAAACTCCTTTCAAGAAAGCTTTGCAAAGCTTGTGAGACATGATGGCAGAATCTGAGATGCCCACATGAAAGTTAGATATGGCTGCCAATTGAACTTTAAGAGTAGAAGGAGATGAACCTGCATGGAAAAGTTCAGCTAGAAAATCAAGGACTATTTGGATGGGAGCAGTGAAAGGATCCATGTCCCTTCCTTGAGCCCAATAGGCGAAACGTTTCCACTTACTAAGATAAATCTTCCGAGTGGAAGATTTATGGGAAGCTATCAAAATATCTCGAACAGAGTGAGATATTTGAGGAAGCCTGGCTAAGGTTGGAACTGGAGGAACCAAGCAGTGAGGTTCAGAGAGGGGAGGGCGATGTAACTGACCCGACTGATGGATCAAAAGATCTGGAACTAGGTCCAGATGCCAGGGTTGCTCCAACAGAAATTGATGTAGAAAGGGGAACCAAACCTGTCGAGGCCAGTAAGGAGCAATGAGGATCAATGAGGCCTTCTGAGCGATAGCTTTCTGTATCACTTGAGAGATTAGTGGGAAGGGAGGAATGCATACAGAAGTCCCGGGGCCAAACTTGGACTAGAGCCTCTCTGCTGGGCTGGCCTGCTAAGGGAACACGGTGAAATAATCTTTCCACTTGCTGTTTTGTGGAGTAGCAAAAGGTCGCAGCAAGGCTGACCCCACTTGAGAAAAATTTTCTCCAAGATAGAATCTTTCAGAGACCACTCGTGAGGCATGAGGATAGCTCTGCTCAACTTGTCCGCGATAAGATTGGACTTCCGGGGATGTGCGTTGCTATCAGAAACCGCTGAGAAGAAATCGCCCATTGCCACAGTCTGAGTGCTTCTCGACATAGGGGGTAGGACCTGGTTCCGCCTTGTTTGTTGATATACCACACTACAGACATGTTGTCCGTCTGAATTGCTATCGTTCCCAAGGGAAGAGAGTCTTGAAGGGCTTGCAACGCTAGAAGCACTGCTCTCATCTCTAGAACATTTATATGCAAGTGGTGTTCGACTGTTTGCCATATGCCCTGGACTGTTCTGCCCTGATAATGCCCCCCCCCCACCCGATCAGGGAGGCGTCCGTAGTCAGAGTAGCAACCGGAGGGGGAAGGACAAAGGGTCTTCCTAGGAAGAGCTGGGGGGAAGAAATCCACCAAAGAAGATGATTCTTGCATGCTTGCGTAATCACAATGGTGTGGGACATCGGAAGTTGTTGGTATGACCATTGTGTGAAGAGCATCCATTGAAGGATTCTCATGTGAAATCTGGCTAAAAGAAGTAGAGGGATAGCAGCCGCCATAATCCCCAGTACTTTTAGAACTAATCTGACTTTGACTCTGTTGCTGTGGAAGAGAAGGGGGACCAGTTTGTGTATGTCTGCTATTCTTTGGTCTGTGAGTCTCGCAGACATGTTGACTGTGTCTAGATTTGCGCTTATGAAGGTAATAGCACGACAAGGCGACAAAACAGACTTTTTGCAATTTATTGAGATACCTAACTTTTGAAAAATGCGAAAGGTGTAGTCTCTGGCAAGTAGAAGAAGATGCTTGGTAGGAGCTGTGAGGAGCCAGTCGTCTAAGTATGGAAACACCTGGAATCCTTGACGTCTCAGGTGAGAAGCTACCACTGCCATGCATTAACACCCGGGGGGCAGTAGTGAGTCCAAAGGGCAGGGCTCTGAATTGAAAGTGACTGGTTCCCAGCCTGAAGCGGAGGAATCTCCTGGAGCGTCTGTTAATTTTTATATGATAGTACGCATCCTGGAGGTCTATAGAGCACATCCAGTTTTCCTTTCCCAATAGGGGTAGGATGGATTGTAGTGTGACCATCTGAAATCTTGTTTTCTTGACAGACTTGTTCAAGATACTGAGATCCAAAATGGGTCTCCAGTCCCCTGTTTTCTTTGGAACCAAAAAGAACTTGGAGTAGATTCCGGATCCTTGCTGGTCTGCTGGCACTGGCTGAATGGCTCTTTTTGCAAGCAACTTTGATATTTCCAACGCTGCTTGATCCCTTTGAGCGGGTGGAACATCTGGAAAGGATTTTTTTTTATTGATTTGGAATGCGAAAGAACGGAATGGAATAGCCTTCGGAAATGATGGACTGTACCCACTTGTCTTGAGTTAGGGATCGCCAGGCTTCTGGGTACAGTGATAATCTTCCCCCGACTGTCTTCGAAGGTGGACAGTCGGGCAACACCTCAGGGATGCTGGAAGGGCTTATCGGAAAAGGTTTCTCGATTGCCCTGGTTCTGCGGACCCCCCCTGCCTCTAGGGCGACGTCTACCATTATTGTTCCCCCCTCTGCCTCTAGAGGGGAACCGACTCTGTGCGTCAGGCAAAGTCCCTTGAGATTGTTTGCGGAACCACATCTTTCCACTTTTCTGGCCTTTGGGGTAAGGTCTAGAAGGAGTAGAAAAACGGACTCCGACGGCAGAAAGAGTTTTGCCATCTGTCTCGCACCTTGTCAAGGTTACTTTCACTTGAGGACCAAAAAGGGATGATCCATCAAACGGGGAATTAGTGAAAGACGTTTTAAAGGGGCCCGCAAAATTGCATAGCCGCATCCAGGCATGCCGTCGTAAGGCCACACCTGTCCCTGCGGCTCTGCTCGCTCCATCAGCCGCATATGAAAGGAGGCGCATGGAGGAGTTAGCTATAGAGTTTAGGGTAGCCAGCTGAGTGTTCATCCTGTCCTGAAAACCCGCAGCTGTAGGGTCCTTCAACATCTCACTCGCTTCCTTGATCAAGTCTCTTTGAAGACGAGTGAAATGGCATAGGTAGTTCAGCGAACGCATAGCAAAGGTCGCTGATGAAAACATCCGCTTCCCGTACCTGTCCATAGACCTAGATTCCTTGTTAGGAGGATGGACAGGCACCGAAGGATCAGCTAGCTCCTTCTTAGTGGCAGCAGCTACCACCATAGCATCCACAGAAACTCCCTTAGTCAGAAATTGTTTATCTGCTGGTGCTGTGATAAACTTTGAAGGTCTCCTGGGGGTGGGGTCCACTGAGTCAGGAGCCGTCCAAGCCTTTTTTGCTACCACCTGCATGAGGGGGTCAAAGGGGGGGGACACCCAGGGCGTGGAAGGGCGAGAGCCAAACGCCTCAAGATACACAGATTCATCCTCCGAAGGGTTAAGGGCTGGCCAATTTCCCCTCTGTTTCAGGATCTCTAGAATGTCTGCAAAAGAGACATCTTCAGAAGGGGAACGGGGGGGAACCCTCGGAATCCTCTAAATCTGTGTCTGAGGTGACAGACTCAGGTGAGTCTATGTGCTTCCTCTTACACTTTCTCTTCCTAGGGGGCTCCCCTGCCAATTCAGGAGAGGCCTCGGAAGAGGATGAGATCCCCACAGGGGATTCTTGAGGAGCTGGCTCTCTGCGGTCTGGGATGAGGGAGTGAGCAGACATAACCTGAGGCACCGAAGAGGGAGGGACGGACAGAACCGACTGTGGAGTTGAACCGGGTTCCTACACACTCCGCATGACCTCGAAGGCACCCCTGTCAGGCAGAGCCAAAGGTCCCCGCTCCGAAAAGCTGAGAACCTCCCTCGGCTCCGACAGCGATGGCTCCGAGGCCAATGTCGGAGCCGAACTCACCAGCGCCGAAGTGCCGAGAGGGAGAGCGGGGTCGGACAAGGGTCCGATGCCACTCACCCCCTCGGAGCCGACGAGGGAAGTCCGGCGCCGAGATTCTTCCAAGGAAGAAATCGGAGCCGACGACGGAACCAAAGACAATTGTATCGGTTCCGACGCTACCACAGTCTCGGTTCCGAAACGCCCCGGCTCCGAGCTCAAAGGAGTCGGAGGAGGAACATTTTGAGGGATAGGGTTAAGCATCGACTGATGAGTCGGGCTCTGAAGCATTTGGGCCAGTGCCTCGGACTTAAGAAGTCGACTCACTACCCTCTGAAGGTCATGATCCGAAAGCCTTGATGATCTAGAGGAGTGAGATCTATGGCTCCGTTCAGACAGCAAGGGAGATGCTGGAGCCGAATGAACGGAGCCAAGGGACGGTGACCTGGACCTCTTTCTAGATGTCGGTTCCGATGGTCTGATCGGAGCCGACCCAGAAATTTCCAATGCCTCGGCTCCAGCCGGAGCAGAGGGAACCACAGAAGTTGCAGTTCGAGTCTCATCGGCTCCAGCCGGAGCCGATGTAGTAGTAGGTTTCGAAGCCTTAGGCCTCGACTCAGAAGCTGGAGTCGAGGACCTAGGAGCCTTAGAGGGTTTACCCGAAGTAGCAGAAGGGGAACCCTCAGGCTTAAGCAAGCCTCTTAAGATAAGCTTGTTTTTTCTTTCCTGCAGGACTCTAGGGCTGAAGCCATGGCATACAGCACAAGAGTCCTGCAGGTGTAAAGGTCCCAGGCAGTACACACAAGAAGTGTGACCGTCTGTCAGAGACATTTTCTGACAGCACGAGTCACACTTCTTGAAGCCTGAGACCTTTGAAGGAAAGTGTAACCACCACACACACAAACACACCGATTACACTGTCCACTAAGGTTAACTAAAAAAAATTAGTTCTTTTTTAAATCCCTAAAAAACACATACACTCCACTAATAAGGGGATGGAAGGGCCCGAAGGCCTGAGGGAAGAACTAATAAGTTCTTGAGGAAAAAAGGGTGGATAAAAAGGTAGGAAAGGGTCAAAATCCACTAAGTTAAGGGAATTAACTATAAAAAACTAAATTAAAGGGGTTTAATTTAACTATAGAGTAATCTATAATAACTGACCTGAAGCCGGTAGAAACAATACACCTCGATCGCTGTAGCGGCAAACGAGATCTGAGGTAATACCGCCTAGCATTGTGGGATATAAGGGGAGCCTCGAGCCGGTAGAACCAACTCTCGAGCTTTTAGAGTGGCCGAGTCGGAGCCGAGGTCGGCTCCGAACCCATCCAGCAAGAATGAAGGCGAGATAGACAACTTAACATCTAAAGGTTGCATAAAAATATTTATAAAGTGTAGGAAATGAAAAATGAAGTCACTGTTTGTTATATTAGACCCAAACTTGAGTATGCAATAACAATATGGAAACCTTATAAGAAACCAAGCATGAGTAAACTGGAAAGAGTACAGCAGAAATATATCAAGGGCATCCATTTATGTGAAAATTTAAATTATCACGACAGACTAAAATATCTGAACTTGTACAGTGTCTAACATAGATATTTAAGAGGAGACTATTCTGGTATATAGGGCATTTAAAGACAACTACCTCTGGGAATGTTTGGGGTTATCAAATGGTAGAGAATCAACAGAAAACCTATGTAGAATATTCTACAGGAATGAGAAGTGTACTAACTGATTCTCAGAGAGTAAATGATGCATGGAATAGACTGCCAAATTACATTAAAGCAAGCATTAGTGTTCTGATATTTTGGCAGGCTAGAAGGGCATTATTGCCTGTGCCTGAAAAACCTATATGTGTGCATCAAAAACTGGTGAACCAAGTCAGGCACATTCATATATCCTAATTTACATCATAATATGCACTGAAACAGTGTGCATACATGCCAAAAGTGTAGCAGCTCCAGAGAAAACAGATAACACAACAGAATGGGAAAAGGAGGAACCCAATCACAGGTGCCTCAAGGAGAGACTCCTCAGTTAAACTGTGCTATCATTTTCCATTGACAATGGCAGGAAATGTTCTGAAAATTTATAATAAGCACTAGTGCAAAAATCACTTGGTGGGAAAGGAAATACAAAGAAGAAATCAGGAATATCAACCTAGAGGCTAACTCAGTGGTGGGGCATTTGAAGACAAAGTAAAACAGGGTGTGGCCACAAATACTCTTTTATGAAATATCTGCTGCAGGCACAGCAGTATTTAATAGGCAAACAGAACTTCTCCACACTTTCACACTGTCAGAAGCATTCAAAGAAAAAAAATAGCATAAACCACTACACCATAATTAATCTCACCCAGCTGCTTGAAGAGCAAAGAAACGCTGCATCCACTGACTGGTATTGAATCAGTGATTGGCGTCTGGATCACTTGTCGGTCTCCTGCGCCAAATGTAACAGTTCTCTGCAAAGATATAAAATGATTACTATAATATAGCAGAGTGAAACATCATTCTTATAGGTGCCCAAGAGAATTCAGCATCCCACCCACCAGGTTAAGCACCTTCTAATTCATGTCTTAGTTACCACTAAACACCATCCTGTCAAACAAAAAGGAGGGAACACCAACAAAGTATAGACACAAAAATACACTACATTCTGTCACAATATTGGCATCTGGTTTGAAATGCAAAACAGCAATACTGGTATCACAAAAAGTTGCAAAAACAGACTGCTTACTGTTTACATCCACTTGCAACATTATGTAAATGGTCAGTCATTAACTTGACTAGCATCCACAAGCCTCACATTACTCCAGCCCTCCTCATTTCACTGTTACAGCTTTCCAAAACTGGTTCACGGATACACATCCAACTTTTACTCTGTTCTGGACAGTAGTGAGTGCTCTTCATGCAAGCTAAGAAAAGGCTGTAACAAAGTATAGAACTCAAAGCCAGTCACAACACTTCCCAGCAGAAGTTCTGCAAAAGCTGCATTTCCCAACAGGGAAGAAGAAGCCATACACTGCATATATACTTATACTTGGATTCCACCTTAAGCCAGTTAACTTAAATGCTTTTTATTCATATGGTGCAGTCATTACACCTCAGTGACAAATCTGGTCAGTCCCTCAGAAATAGGGTTACACCACAGTGCAACAGAGGAACAGAGTTTATAGCATCACCTAACAAAAAATACTTTCATACATTTAACTTTTGAGGCACAACAGAATAGAGATAAAACATTCCAATTAATCTCTCTTGTGAACTAAAAGACAAAAGAAAAATGTATCAATGGCAATGACGTTTTGTGCTGGCTTAAGCACATACACAAGCTAATGCAACAGTTTACTGAGAAGTCAAGTTGAATGGTTTATCAGAGCCCACCACAAAAATTAAATTTGTCTATTAATGGGCTGTCTGCTGCTCTGCCATATTAACGGATGTGTAGTGCGTTCAGTTCTTAGCAGTAAGCTTGTAGTCCTCCAATGTGGATTTAAAAGGCCAGTTGTTTTGATTAGTAGTATGATCTTTCTACTAGATAAGAGAAAATTGCTTTGGTGTTGTTGCTAGGAGGACATAATCAGTATTGTTGTTTTATCTGCTTAACTACAGCAGTTAAAAAGCACTTGCTGGACTTATTTGAGTGTTTTAGTTAGAAAACAGGTAATCAAATGGATGGATTTACTCTGCATTATAAAATTCTACCTGAAGTGACTGCCTACCATCTACCCCAAACAGCTGAATATGGAAAACGTATTCCCAGCAGCATACAATCTGGTTTTCATTCCCTTCCACAGCATAAGAACTGTAGATGCTCTCACTTTGATTTTGTTCTTCTACAGTCTGTACTGGCTGGTCATATACCACCAATTTAATCATTTATTATTAACGTCTGAATTCTAAACCAGACAATTCAAGTACATCAATGAATTAACACTAGGGGTCACTGCATTTAAAGACATGAATGTTCCCCAAAACGCAGAACATGAGATGTGGCCACCACATTTCTGATAAGGGTACCCCTCTCATAAGAATAACCAAAACCATTCTGTACCTCTGCAAGAGTGCTGCCTCAAAAGGACAGCCTTCAAACTAGCCATAAGTTTCAACAGCACTGGTACTGTGACCACAGAGAAATACAATTTCAAAACTTGAGGTAAAAAAAAAAAAAAAAAACTTCACTCAATGCAGTCCAGTTAAAATGTTAACTGAACTAAAGTTAGAAAAATAAAGCAAAGTTTGATCTCTCAGTAAAAACTTTTACTATTGAAAACAAAATTATATTAAGATTGCAATATACTTCCTCAAGTTGCTGAAAGAGTATACTAAATCAGAATCTATATTCAGAGAACATACAATCACACCTCTCAACTGTCTAGAATTCTGAAAAAAGTCCAAATTTTTGCATCATATTTTGGTCAGTTTCTGATAAAATGTGTGCATTGCAGGTTGTAATCATTAAGTAATGACAGAAGTCTAAACCTTAATAAGCAATCGCTTGAAGCTCTCCTTAAAATGGAGAATCGACATCTGTGTTGTAATGGACACCTGGTTTAGAGAGACAGAAAGCACCCATGCACTCCCAGGCTACAACTCATTCCATACCTTTTGGCCCCAAAGAGTTGGGAGGATGGCCTAATGGTTAAGGTGTTTGCCTTACAAACACAAGGTGCAGGGTTTGAGTCTCACAAGGTATAATTGGCTAGGAGTCTCTGGTTATATAACCCTAATCTCTCTAGTCAATATCGCTGAGGTCACACACACATGGAAAATTTTAATATCAAAGTTGGTTTTCCCTCCTCTCTAAATTCAGCAACCTCAGAATAAAGCAAAACAGCTGCAAAAAAAAGAAGCTCTGATGCAAGGTTAATTTTTGCAACATATCAAGTTATAACTACACCATGTATAGAATTAAGGGTAGTGTTCCTGACATGTGGCTTTCCTGTACCTTGTTCACTAATATTTAAACTTACATACATCTAACATTGCCTTTTTATGTAATAAAATAAATACATATACAGATATATGAGGTTGCATGCACTGTAAACACTGACCATTTTGAAATGAAGTTTAGCTTTACATGAAACATGCCATGGGCAATGTACTTCAAAGTTAAAACATTCTATATATATTTAAAAGACGTGCTGAAAAGTTCTACGCCCAACCAAGATGGGAATGACATGGAGCCATGAAACTTGCAAGTTATTCAACATATTCTCCACGAAGTTCCACACTTGGCACATCGTGTCTAAAGTTTCTGTAACCCTGAAAAAAAAAAAAAAAAAAAAAAAAGTATTGAAACACTGCTTCGCTGCTGCAATTGCCTCCAAATCACTCAAAAATTGCCACCCTTTCAAACTCTTAAGGTTTGGAAAAGTACAGTTTTATACCTACCATAAATGTAGATGTTCGAGGATCTCCATTGCTGCAGTCCTTACATATGGGTATTCCGCTGTCCACAATCGGCCCGAATACCAAAGGGCTAGAACCGGCGTCGGTCATCGGCGCCCGAGACTGACGTCAGTACGTGCCAGTACAAATGCGCATGACCGACGCCATAACTTCAGTCTTTCTTGCCTCAGACGTCAGAATGCAAAAAACACCACCCAAACCCCAACCTAAAAAGAAAAGGGGGGAAGGAGGGAGGGAAAATTGGACTGCAGCAATGGAGATCCTCGAACATCTACATTTATGGTAGGTACAAAACTGTACTATGTTCTTAGTCTCCCATTGCTGCAGTCCTTACATATGGGTAGAATCCCAGAGCAACGGAAAAAAGGGAGGCTGGCCAACTAAATAGCATTAGGAACTGCTAACATGCCCTGTAAGATTGCAGTGGCAAACCCAGCCCTAGACCTAGAGTAAAGAGGTAAATGATAATGCTTTGTAAAGGTATGTACCGAACTCCAAGTAGCTGCCTCTAGAATGTCTTTAGTAGCTACCCCTCTCAAAAAAGCAGTAGAGGTGGCCGTAGCCCTAGTAGAATGAGGCCTGATCCCAACTGGAACCTCCTTTCCATGATGAGAGTAACAAAAAGCAATACAATGGCCAATCCACTTGGAAATAGTTTGTTTCGAGACAGCTTTCCCTCGTGAAGTCAAAGCAAACAAAACAAATAATTGTTGAGATCTTCTGAACTCTTTGGTTCTGAACAAATAATACCTTAACTGCCTATGTACATCCAAAGAATGCAAAACTTTTTCCCCTTCATTTTGGGGGTTAGCATAAAAAGTAGGCAAATGTATAGATTGGTTCAATGCCACATTAGAAATCACTTTAGGCAGAAAAGTAGGATTAGTACGTAAGGAAACTCTGTCCTTGTGAAAAATCAGAAAAGGTTCCACTGCCATGAGGGCCTGTAATTCAGATACCCTTCTAGCAGAAGTAACAGCCAATAAAAAAGCAGTCTTCCAAGACAACAACTTCAATTCAGCTGTAGCTGCAGGTTCAAAAGGAGGCAGAGTCAGCTTTTCCAAAACAAAATTAAGATCCCAGGTAGGAGTAGGAGCCCTCCGTGGGGGTCTTATATTCTTTGCCCCTCTAAGAAACTGTTTAACCAATGGATGTGAAAATAAAGGAGGGTCACAATCATAGTGAGCAGAAATAGCTGCAGCATACACTTTTACAGAAGAGAAGGACAAACCCTTGTCCAATAAAAAAGTCAAATATTGCAATGTACAACTCAAATTAGGCAATTTGACATCAAAGCCTTTAGCTGAACTCCAAAGAAAAAATCTCTTCCATTTATCAGCATAAACTTTTCGAGTACTAGGACGCCTGGCTTCCAAAATAACATCCAAAACTTGTTGAGGGAGCTGAAGGCCCTCCTTCTCTAAAACAGAATGCCAGGCTGTCAGGTGTAGGGATTGCACCCTGACATTGAGAAAATGATTGTTTTCCTGAGACAATAAGTGAGGAATCTGTGGTAATGGCCAAGGTGTTCCATGAATTAAGCTCCTCAACAGAGGGTACCAATGCTGACGAGGCCAATCCGGTGCTATAAGGATCATGCAAGGTTTGTCCCTCCTGACTTTCAACAGCACCTTTGGAAGAAGAGGCAAAGGAGGAAAAGCATACACGTGAAGGTTGCTCCAACTGAAGGATAGTGCATCTATTTTCCAGGCTTTTGGATGAAACAGCCTTGTGCAAAACAGTGGCAGTTGGAAATTCAGAGGAGAAGCGAACAGATCTATGTCTGGAGTTCCCCAAGCCCTGGTCAACTGAAGAAATACCTGAGGGTCCAATTTCCATTCGTGAGGATCCACAATCTGTCTGCACAGAACATCTGCTAAAGAATTTTGTGCTCCTGGCAGAAACTGTGCTCGAAGAGTGATGTGCAGATTCAAAGCAGTTTCCCATAACAGCATTGCTTGTCTGCAAAGAGGGTAAGAATGAGTTCCCCTGCTTGTTGATGTACCACATGACAGTTGTGTTGTCTGTTGAATCAACACCAGTCCTGGTTGAAGTAGGCTCTTGAATCCTTCCAAAGCAAATTGAACTGCCAGCATCTCTTTCATGTTGATATGCAAGTGAAGTAGCTCTTGGGGCCAAAGGTCTTGAATCCATTTTCCTCTGAAATGAGCTCCCCAGGCTGACTCCGAGGCGTCTGTCGTCAATATCTGACTTGCCTCTGGTTGGGTCACAGAGAGCCCCTTGTTTAGGTGACATTCCTGAGCCCACCACAGAAATTCTTTCTGAATGCAAGGTAGAATCCGAATGACAGTGTCCAAATCATGGCTGTGTTGAGTCCAAACGCTTTTGAGATACCATTGTAGCTTCCTCATATGCAGTTTGGCATTGGGAAGTACTAGAATGCAAGATGCCATGAACCCCAAGGCTTGAAGGACTGTCCTTGCAGTCAGCCTGGACATTACTGATAGCTGTTGGAAGTATAGGTGAAGATTTCTTTGTTTGTCCGGGGTAAGAAATGCCATCTGAGCAGCTGTATTCAGTCTTACACCCAGAAAACACATCTCTTGTGAGGGTACTAGACTGGACTTTATTTCGTTCACAGAATACCCTAGGCAACTTAAAACTGTCATTACATACTGCAGATGTTGAAGAAGTTCGTGCTTGCCTTGAGCCAGAATCAAACAGTCGTCCAGATAAGGATAAATTTGAATTCCTGTTAGTCTGAGAAAAGCTATTACTGGAGCCAGGACTTTTGTGAATACCCTGGGCGCAGTAGACAAGCCAAAGGGCAATGCAGAGAACTGATAATGCAAATTCCCATTCCGAAATCTCAGGAATTTTCTGCAACTGGGCCTGATAGGAATGTGAAGATATGCCTCTTTGAGATCCAGAGTCACCATCCAGTGATCTTTGCCCAGCAAAGGTAACAGCTGTTGCAGTGTTAACATCTTGAATTTTGGAATTTCCAGAAAGGTGTTTAGAATGGACAAATCCAGAATTGGTCTCCAAGTATTTCCTTTCTTTGGCACTAAGAAAAGACGGGAATAAAACCCTGTGCTTCTTTCTGCAGAAGGTACTTCCTGTATTGCTCCCAACTGAAGCAGAGAAGAAATTTGTGCCTGTGCTTCCAGTCTTTGCTGATGAGGCACATCCGGCATACCTTTGAAAGGAGGGAATGTGTGAAAATAAAATTTGTAGCCTCGATTTATTATGTCCAATACCCATTTGTCTTGGGTAACCAAATGCCAATTACTTTTGAAAAGTCCCAGTTTTCCTCCTAGAGGAGCTGCCAGCAAGGCAGAGTCCGGCAGCTGAAGACACAGGTCATTGGGTCTGTTTCCGAAAGGAATGACCCCTGCCCTCCCCAGCAGAAGGGGTAGAAGAACTCAAAGACCTAGAAGTAACAGAGCCCTGAGAGGAAGCCCTACCTCTACCTCGCCTCGACCTGCCCCTAGATTGATAATCTGAAGAGGGGAAAGACCATCCCTTAGCAGGCCAATTCCTACTGAACTTAGGGGGCTGAACCTGTAAAAAGTCCTTAACTGTCTGCATAGACTTAGCTTTTCCTCCATTTTTCAAAACTGATTCTACTGGAGGGCCAAAAAGAACATCAGATTGCAGAGGAGCATCCATAATTCGAGCCTTAACATGCTCTGACAAGGTCTGATCTTTAAGCCAGGCATGCCTGCGAACAACTGAACTAGTAGCAGCCACCCTGGAAGAAGCCTGTAAAGCATCAAAACCACACTGCAAAGAATGCTTACCAACCTGGTCTGAAGCATGCACTAAATCCTGAAGCTCCTTATATTCAATACCTTCAGCTAAAGCATCTACTTTACATTTCAATTGGCCCAGCAAATAATGTTGATACCTGAGCATATGAAACTGACAATTTAAAGCTCTCATAGCCAAAGTAGAAGAGGTATACAGTTTTTTACCCCACCTATCCAGGGCCCTAGCATCCTTGTCCAGAGGAACTGGATTCCTAACCACAGAAGCCCTAACACCTTTGGGGCCTTGAGTAATAGTTTCTGGATCAGCCCTAGGACTCTTATATAAGTACTTGTGAGCTTCCGGAACCCTGTAGTATCTATCTGGTTTAACCGGGGCAGGAGGCAGAGAATCTGGGTTAAGGGCAGCCTCAGAAAATACATCCTGAACAACATCCAGTACAGGGGGAATGGCCAAGGGCCTATGCTGAGGCAAAAACAAGAATTCTCTTAGCCTTTTTCGAGAATCAGAATAATCCTGGCCCTCCCATTTGAAATGTTCCCTCATGGAATGCAAAGTCTCAGAGAAAGAAAAATCTTCTGGAGGGCCGAGAGGAGTAGTGTCCTCAGCCTCGAATCAGAATAGGGAGGAAATCCTGAAGTTCTTCTACAGAGGAATCTGACTCATTGGAAGACTGAACCAAACCCTCCAACTCTGTCTCTACCCTGGGCCTCTTCGCGGGGGGGGGGGCATCGAACCCCTAATTAAAGTAATCAAATCTTCAGCCATCTTTAACATGTGCTTCCTAGGAGCTGGACCCTGGGGACTAGCACCAGCAGGGGCAGACTTAGACTTAGAATGGGCTTTGCTTTGAGAAGGAGGAGGCCTAACTACCCTATGAGGGGAGGGAACCACTGACATCAGAGAAGCACCCTCAGCCTGGCCTAACACAGGAGAAGCCTCTTCCTGTAGTAACAAAGGCTCCCCTTGAGACTCAGGTAAACTTTCAGAAGGAGCCGCTGAAGTAGTCAGTGGTTCTACAGAACCGGCGTCCGGAGTGGATGACTCATCCTGTTTGGACCGCAAAGCCTTCTCTTTGCGTTTTTTAGAAGAACCAGGCGTCGGCGAATCTGACGGCATGTTGTAATTACAACGTTTACCAAACACCAGCCTAGCACAGTCCAACCGACGTTTAATAGTACGCTTGTTAAAAGTAGCACAAAAGCGACATCCAACAACGTTGTGCTCAGGCCCCAAACAAGGAATACAGAGTGAATGGTAATCCCTATGAGGAATCTGTTTCCCACAAGAAATACAGTTATTAACTTTTTCTGACATCCGTCAATACTGAGGCAAGAAAAAGACAAAAGTGTCCCCAACGGGGTACTTAGCCCAACTTGGTCTCCGGTCTGAAACTCGAAAACCGACAATTCCAGAACGCCGAACGGCACTTGCAAATGCTGCTTCTGCTTAGGACCACGTGGCAAGAAAGACTGAAGTTATGGCGTCGGTCATGCGCATTTGTACTGGCACGTACTGACGTCAGTCTCGGGCGCCGATGACCGACGCCGGTTCTAGCCCTTCGGTATTCGGGCCGATTGTGGACAGCGGAATACCCATATGTAAGGACTGCAGCAATGGGAGACGAAGAACATCAGGAAATACATGGAGCAAGATCTGGTGGATGTTATATACACTCAACCCCCAATTTCGTCAAAACATCCATCCTTTTGCCAGTCTTGTGAACAGGTGCATTGTCTTGGAAAACGAGAACTCCTTTCCACAGCTTCCCTCTCCTTTCAATGCCTCCTATCAGCGCAGCGAGTTACAGTAGTATTGTGCATTAACTGTTTGGCTCCTTGGAAGGAAGTCATTACAACAACTTCCTGATCCCAAAACACTGTGGCTATGACCTTTCCTGCTTGCTTTGACTGACTCAAACTTCTTTGGCCTTGATGAACCTGAGTGCCGCCAATGCATGGACTGTTGTTTTGTCTCAGGATCACTGTGGTGTAACCATGTTTCATCAACAGTAACTAGTCATTCTAAAACGTTGGCACCAGCTTGCCAAATGCCACAGAATCAACTTAGAATTCTCCACTCAATGACATTTCTTATTGGCATTCAAACATTTAGGCACCCACTTGGCTGACAGCTTCTGCATACCCAGCTGCTCATGGATTACAAACCAAACATGTTCCCCGGATATCTGTACTCTCTCAGCAATTGTTTTAGCAAATAGGCACCGATCCGCCAACATCAGGTAATGGACATGGTCAACAATTTCAGGAAATGACACTGAGGCCTCCCAGATCTTGCTGCATCTTTGGTCTTGAATCTCCACGCTGAAAGTTTGCACCCCACTTCACAGTTAAGTAAGAAGGGCACATGTCACTCACTGTTTGCATCCTACATTTATGGACTTCCTTTGGAGTTTTCTTCTGCAGGAATAGGAAAGTACAGTTGTGTACATTTACCATAAATGTAGATGTTCGAGTGTATTCACTGTTGCAGTCATTACATTTGGGTAATCTGCTGGCAGGTTGCCCTCAGTCGGCCTGAATAACAAAGTCTTGGGTCCTGCGTCGGTTGCTGTCTCCTCTTCCATGACGTCAGGTGTATAAAACATGCAGCAGACGCCATTTTATTCAGTTTTTCTTGCCCCAGATGTCAGGTGCCCCCAGAAGGAAGGCAATACATAAATTTGTGTAATAATGCAGTGCAATATAATCAAAATACTGTAGTTGCAAGCAAATACATCATAAATGAATACCCCAATCAGGTTGTATGAGGATGTGTTAGCCTATAGGCCTGTCCCAAGAGGGGAAGGAGGGAGGGAAACCTGGACTGCAGCTGTATTAACACTTGAACATCTACATTTATGGTAGGTACAAAACTGTACTATGTTCATCGTGCATACAGCTGCAGTCATAACAGATGGGTAGAATCCCAAAGCTAAGAAAGGGGTGGTAGGCACTAGGTGGAACTAGGAGGAGCCAAAATGCCCTGCAAGACTGCAGTGGCAAAGCCTGCTCTAGATTTGGAGTATAATGGTAGGTTGTAGTGCTTGGAGAAGGTATGCACAGAACTCCAAGTGGCTGCTTCCAAAATATCCTTGGTAGGAACTCCTCTGAGAAAGGCTGCAGAGGTGGCTGTGGCCCTGGTGGAATGAGTTCTAATGCCTGTATGTACAGTTTTGCCATGAAAGGAATAGCAAAAACGTATGCAATGGGATATCCATTTTGAGATTGTCTGTTTGGAAATTGGCTTTCCTTGAGCTCCTACCGCATAAGCCACAAAGAGCTGTTCTGATTTTCTGAAAAGCTTTGTTCTGTCCAAATAATAACGCAGTTGTATGTGGATGTCAAGGAATGTAGTAATCTCTCCCCTTTGTTTTGAGGATTAGGATAAAAGGTAGGTAAATGTATGGCCCGATTTAAAGCTACCCTGAATACCACTTTAGGCATAAAGGACGGGTTGGTTCGGTAAGGAAACTCTGTCCTGATGGAAGATGATAAAAGACTGGACAGCCATGAGAGCCTGTAGTTCTGAAACTCTATGAGCTGAGGTGATAGCCAGAAGGAAAGCTGTTTTCCAGGACAAATATTGCAAATCTAATGAGGCAGCTGGCTCAAAGGGAGGCAAGGTCAGTTTTTCCAGAATGAAATTAAGATCCCAAGCAGGTATTGGTTGTTTCCTTGGAGGTCTTAAATTCTTAGCCCCTCTGAGGAACTGTCTTAAGAGAGGGTGAGAGAATAAAGGTGGATCAATGTTGTATTCTGCAGAAATGGCTGAGGCATGGATTTTGATGGAGGAGAAAGAAAGTCCACTGCTTAGCAGTTCAGCCAAATATTGTAGTATTTGAGGTAAATTCAGTTTTCCAGGATCCTGGCCCCTTTTCTCATTCCAGACACAAAAACGTTTCCATTTTGCGGAGTAAGCTTTTCTAGTTGGTGGCCTTCTGGCCTCCAAAATGACATCCTGCACCTCCTTGGAGAGTAGGGCCTGTTATGATGCTAAGGAATCTTCCATGCGGCTAGATCGAGTGTTTTTAGCTGGCTGTGAAGAGTTTTGAAGCTGTGCTGAGTCAGAAGAAGAGGCATTAGAGGCAGGGTCCATGGTGGGGAATGCGTCAGGCTCCTCAGGAGTGGGTACCAGTGTTGCCTTGGCCAGTCCGAAGCAATGAGAATCATCTTTGGTCTGTCTGCTCTGGTCTTCAATAGAACTTTGGGCAGCAGAGGAAGAGGTGGGAAGGCATAAACTGTCATTGATGTCCAACTGAAAGAGAGAGCGTCCACTCTCCAGGCCTTTGGATGGAAGAATTTTGTCAATTGATGATTTTTGTGGGAGGCAAACAGATCTATGTCTGGCCTTCCCCATTCTTGGATTATTTCTGTAAAAACATTTGGATGCAATTTCCATTCGTGTGGATCTGTCATATTCCAGCTTAGGTTGTCTGCCAGCGTGTTTTCCTTGGCTGGCAAGTACTGTGCTTGTAGTTCCATTTGTAAGTCCATGGCCATGTTCCAAAGTGACATGGCCAGTCTGCATAGGGGGTAAAAATGTGTTCCTCCCTGTTTGTTTATGTACCACATAACTGTGGTGTTGTCCGTTCTTATCAATAGTTGACCTGGTTGTAGAAGGTCCTTAAAAGCTATAATAGCATTTATTACTGCTAGCATTTCTTTTTGACTGATGTGCAGGTGCTTTTCTTTTTGGGACCATTTGCCCTGAATGCACCGATCTGTCATGTGCGCCCCCCAGGCGTAGTCCGAGGCGTCTGTTGTGATGACTTGATTTGCTTGAGGCTTGCTGAATGGAAGACCTGTGTTTGTTCGGCATGCTTGAGCCCACCACAGAAATTCCTTTTGCAGACATGGAATTAGTGGTATTATTGTTTCCAAACTGTGGCTGTGTTGAGACCATATGTTTTTCAGGTACCATTGTAGTTTCCTCATATGCAGCCTTGCACATGGGATTAGATGCAAGATGCCATGAATCCCACAGCCTGCAGGATTTTCCTTGCAGTCAGCCTGGTGTAATTTGCTAGTGTTCTGAAGTATTGAATTAGTTGCCCCTGCTTCTCTGGCGTGAGGTAGGCCATCTGGGTGTTTGTGTCCAAATTGGCACCCAGGAAAATTATCTTCCGAGAGGGTATCAGCCTTGATTTCTTTTTGTTGACTGTGTATCCCAAAGAGTTCAATAACATTATTACATAAGCCAGATGTTACAGAAGAATGTGCTTGCTGTCCGCTTGGATCAGGCAGTCATCCAAATAGGGGTATATTTGTATCCCTTGAAGTCTGCAGTAGGCAATTACTGATGCCAGGCATTTCGTGAATACTCTGGGCGCAGTAGATAAGCCAAAGGGCAATGCAGAGAATTGATAATGGGTTGAAACTGCAAGAAATCTGAGGTACCTTCTGCAATTTTGTCTGATTGGGACATGCAGATATGCCTCCTTGAGGTCCAATGTTACCAGCCAAGACTCCTTCCCCAGCATGGGAAGAAGTTGCTGTAGAGTGAGCATCTTGAATTTTTGCAGTAGAAATGTGTTTAGGATGGATAGGTCCAAAATAGGTCTCCAATCTTTTCCCTTTCTTGGCACCAGAAATAGCCTGGAATAAAAACCTTGACCTTGTTCGGGCGTAGGTACCTCTTGAATAGCTTTCATGTTTATGAGCTCTGTAATTTGCCTTTGTGCAACTGCCCTTTGATTGTATGGCAGGTTTGGCATGCCTTTCATTTTTGGAAGGGTGTGAAAATGGAATTTGTAGCCTCTGTTTATAATGTCCAGGATCCATTTGTCCTTTGTGACAATATGCCAATTTTTTGAAAATAATGCCAGCTTTCCTCCTAAGGGGGCTGCCATTTGAGACCTGGTTGGCATGCAAAGGGGAAAGTCATTGGGTTTGCTTTCTGAAAGATTGCGAGTTGTCTTCACCACCTCTGTGTTGGAGCTTGCCATTGTCTGCCTCTAAACGATCCTTGGGATTGTCCTCTGCCCCTCGGGCGCCTGTATCTCCCTCTTTGGGGTCTGTCGGTGGCAGGAAAGGACCAGTTTTTGGAAGGCCAATTTCTACTAAAACGTGGGGGTTGAACCTGTAGAAATTCTTTCATAGTTTGCATTGATTTAGCCTTTTCCTCCATTTTCCTTAATACCTCCTCAGCATTAGCTCCAAATAGTACATCCTTTTGAAGAGGGGCGTCTAGTAATTTAGCTTTGACATGATCAGGCAAGGCTTGTTCCTTGAGCCAGGCATGCCTACGTATGACTGATCCTGTAACAGCAGCTCTACATGAGGCCTCTAGAGCATCAAAACCACATTGTAAGGTATGCTTACCCACTTGTTCGGCACTATGCATCAAATCCTGCAACTCCTTCAAGTCTGGTTGTTCAGGTTGTGACATTTTACTTTTCAATTGTGATAACAAAAACTGTTGGAATTTTAGCATATGAAACTGACAGCTTAAGGCCCTCATGGATAAGGTAGCAGAGGTATATACCATTTTTCCCCACCTTTCTAAGGATCTGGAATCTCTCTCTCGGAAGGCAATGGATTTTTAGCAATGGAGGCCTTAACTCCCTTGGGGCCCTGTGAGATGGTTTCTGGGTCAGCAGCATGGCTTTTGTATAGAAATTGGTGTGAGTCAGGAACTCTGTAGTACCTGTCAGGCTTAACTGGAGCTGGAGGTAGAGAGTCCGGATTAAGGCAGGCCTCCGAGTAAACATCACCTAGGATGCCCAAGACAGGAGGTATAGCCAGAGGCCTGTGCTGAGGTAGCAATAGAAATTCCCTGAGCCTTTTCTTGGAATCTGAATAATCTTGGCCTTCTCAGTGGAAGTGTTCCCTTAAGGTATGCAAAGTTTCCCCAAATGAGTAATCCTCAGGGGGGGATACAGAAGGGATGGACTCCTCCGCATCAGAGTCTTCAAAAGGGGAGTAAGAAAGTTCCTGATCATCAGAGTGCTCTGAAATAATGGAGCCCTGATCAGAGGAGGGGGAATCTTCCTCCACTCTGGGCCTTTTGTCCGGTGGGGGCTGAGAACCTCTGAAAAGAGTAATTAAATCCTCAGCCATTTTAGGCATCTGTTGCTTAGGCATGGGGCCTGGAGATGGGCCCTGTGTAGCTGGTCTCAGAGTGCATGGTTGCTTTAGACTTTGTGAAAGCCTTGATGGAGAAAGAAGAGGAAGGTCTGAAGACACCTTGAGCGGAGGTGGACCTGTCCACATTCTGAGTTTCAACGCCAAGAGTGGCTTCGGTATCTGTAGTCGGGGTGTGGGCAGAGGAGCCTGCGACCTCGGGCACAGGAGACACCGTCAAAGAAGTGTCGTCAGTAGTCAGGGGCTGCGTAGGCGCCTCGCTGAGAACGGGACCACGTGTAGTCGGCTTTGGCGTGGTGTCGGTAGAGGCCGCGGACCTCGTGTGTCGGTCCTTGTCTTTGCGTTTTTTAGACAAAACTGGAGTCGGAGTATCCGACGACATAGTATATTTAAATGCTTTCCCAAAATAATGCTGGGCAAACTCCACCCGACGCTTAATAGTGAGTTTGTTGAATGTAGCACAAAAGCGACAGACCGAGACATCGTGGTCTGGGCCTAAACAAGGTATACAGAGAGAATGGAAATCCTTATGCGGTATTTGCTTCCCACAAGAAATACAATTATTAACTTTGTCTGACATCGGTCTGAGGCAAGAAAAGTTTCCCCAACAGGGTACTTAGCTTTTAAGAAGACTTCGGTTTCCAAATTTTCGTAATCTCAGGAGCTGGCCGACTGGCACTTGCGAACTGCTTCTGCTTCGGGCACCGCGCAGCAAGAAAGACTTAAGAAAATGGCGTTGGCTGGTTCCTTTAGACCCCTGTCGCACTGACGTCAGGGAAGAAGCGACGACAACCGACGCCGGACCTAGACTTTGGAATTCGGCCGACCGAGGACCCGCCTGACGGCAGGAGAACCCATCTGTTATGACTGCAGCTGTATGTACGATGAACATCTGCAGTGGCAAAGCCTGCCCTGGATTTAGAGAAGAGAGGCAAATGATAATGCTTTGTGAAGGTATGAATAGAACTCCAAGTAGTAGTTTAGAAAGGCTGCTGAGGTAGAGGCAGCTCTGGTGGAATGTGACCAGATTCCCTTAGGTACAGGTTTACCATGATGGAAGTAGCAAAAACGAATGCAGTGGCTTATCCACTTAGAAACAGTCTGCTTTAATATAGCCTTCCCCTCTGATCCTGAAGCAAATGCCACCAGTAGTTGCTCAGACTTTCTTAGAGATTAGGTCCTGTTTAAGTAGAATCTTAGTTGTCTGTGCATGTCCAATGAATGCAGAATCCACTCCCTCTTGTTCTGCGGATTTGGGTAAAATGTTGGCAGGTGAATAGTTTGGTTAAGAGCCACACTGGATACCACCTTAGGCATAAAGGAAGGACTGGTCCTGAGGGACACCCTGTCTGGGTAAAATGTAATAAAAGGCTCCACAGCCATGAGGGCCTGTAGTTCTGAAACCCTACTTGCTGAAGTGACTGCCAAAAGAAAGCGGTTTTCCAAGATAAAAAACTTTATATCCGCAGTAGCTGCTGGTTCAATAGGAGGCAGGGTGAGTTTTTCCAGCACAAAATTGAGGTCCCATGCAGGAGTTGGCAATCTTCTGGGAGGCCTTAAATTTTTGGCCCCTCTAAGATACTGTTTTAGCAGAGGATAAGAAAAGATGGGAGGCTCCGTGTTGTAATGAGCCACGATGGCAGAGGCATGGATTTTTATTGAATAGAAGGATAGGCCCTGGTCAAGCATCTCAGTCAAGTATTATAAAACCTGAGGGATATTTGGTTTTGCTGTGTCCGTTCCTTGTGCTTGGTTCCAAGAACAGAATCTCTTCCATTTATCAGCATAAGATTTTCTAGTACTAGGCCTTTTGGCTTCCAAAATGACACCCATAACAGATTTACTGAGAGGTATTGTCTGAATAATTACATGATCAGCCATGCTACCAGGTTCAGAGTTTGGAGATGAGTGTGCAAAATTTGATTGTTCTGCTGAGACAGCAGATGAGGTATTTGAGGCAAGTACCAAGGAGGGAGTTCAGACATATTCCTTAGAATTGGGTACTAGTGTTGGCGAGGCCAGTCCAGAGCAATTAGGATCATTTTTGGTTTTTCCTGTCTGACCTTTAGTAAGACCTTGGAGAGAAGAGGCAGAGGGTGGAAAGGTGTAGACTGATAGGCTTTTCCAACCGAAGGACAGGGTATCCAGTTTCCATGCTAGTCTGTGATAAGTCCTTGTGCAGAATTTGTTCAGTTGATAATTGTGGGGAGAGGGAAATAGATCGATGTCTGGGCTCCCCCAGTTCTGTGTTACCATGCTGAAGACTTGTGGATCCAGTTTCCACTCGTGCGGGTCCATAAGTTTTCTGCTTAGTTCGTCTGCCAGAGTATTTTGTTTTCCTGGCAGGAATTGAGCTTGAAGATGTACCTGGTAAGTCAAGGCTGTGTTCCACAATGCCATGGCTAGTCTGCAAAGGGGGTAGGGATGTGTACCCCCCTGCTTGTTTATGTACCACATAACAGTGGTGTTGTCCATCTTTATCTGTAGTTGTCCTGGATGAAGTAAGTCCTTGAAGGCTGTCAGGGCATTCTGAACAGCTAGCATCTCTTTCTGGTTGATATGCAGATGCATTTGTTTTGGGCTCCATATGCCCTGAATGCATCTCCCCGCCAGGTGGGCCCCCCCCCAAGCTTAGTCTGATGAGTCTGTAGTTAGGGTTTGGGTAGCAGGGGGTAGAGTGAATGACAGTCCCTTGTTTTGGTGACATTTCTCTGCCCACCAAAGAAACTTCTGTTGTAGGCAGGAAATGAGAGTAATGAGAAGTTATGTACCTACCATAACGTTCCACGTTAGTTGTCTTCTCTCGCCTTCTTTCTTGCTTTATGGGTTCGGAGCCGATCCTCGGCTCCGACTCGGCACTTGCTAAGCTCGAGAGTCACTTTTACCAGCTCGAGGCAGCCCCATATCCCATGATGCAAGGCGGTAAGTACCCAGATCTCGTTTGGTACCTATAGGGAGAATAACCTAGCACAAAAAACTTTCCACTGAGGAAAGAAGCAATTAGCCTAATGGAAGGGCGATAATGGGAACCAGGAAACTAACTGGTGCCTAAAGAAGCAATCTTCCAAACAAGGGAGATCAAGGTCTGTCCAGGCAAGGGGGTAGGAGGGAGGGTCGCAAGAAAAGGCGAGAGAAGACAACTAACATGGAGCGTTATGGTAGGTACATAACTTCTCAATGTTAAGTTGTCAATCTCGCCTTCATTCTTGCTTGATGGGACCGTCCTAGCACCTCTATCCTGGGTGGCTCAATGGAACAGACTCTTGAGAACCATAGAACCAAAACTGGCTCTATCCCTGGAGGCCAAATCCAATTTGTAATGAGAAACAAAGGTATGATGAGTGGCCCAAGTGGCTGCTGCACAAATAGTGTCTAAAGGGAGTCTAGCCTGAAAGGCTGTGGAAGTGGCTAAACTTCTGGTGGAATGCGCTTTTGGTTTTGAGCACAGCTGTTTGCCCCTGAGTTGATAGATTTCGGAGATGGTGGAAGAAAGCCATCTAGATAAGGTCACTTTGGAAACAGGAAGGCCTTTCTTATTTACAGCATAAGAAAGAAAGAGCTGATCGGATTTCCTGAATTGTTTTGTTCTGTCCAAATAATATCTGAGTTGGCGGTGAACATCAAGATAATGTAATTTTTGTTCCGATCTGTTGGAGTAATTAGGGAAAAATACAGGGAGATCAATAGATTGGTTCAAATTAGTTTTCGAAGCCACCTTGGGCAAAAAGGATGGATTAGTTCTCAAGGATACCCTGTCCTTGTGGAAGACCAAATAAGGGGGACGAACAGAGAGAGCATGAAGTTCTGACACTCTCCTAGCCGAGGTAATAGCAACAAGGAAGAGTGTTTTCCATGAAAGAAACTTCAGAGAACATGAAACAGCTGGCTCGAAGGGAGGAAGAATTAAGGATGTCAGCACTAGATTTAGGTCCCATTGAGGAGGAGGACTCCTGACAGGAAGTTTAAGGAGAAAAATCCCTTTTAGAAAAGCTCTACAAAGCCTGTGGGACATAATGTGATCTGCAAACCCGACATGAAAGTTCGAGATAGCAGCCAACTGAACTTTGACCGTGGAAGATGAAGAGCCCGAGTGAAAGATGTCCGCTAAAAAATCCAAAACTGCATGAACAGGGGCAGTAAAGGGATCTATATTCTTTGATTTTGCCCAAAAAGAGAAGCGTTTCCACTTGCTGGTATAAATCCTTCTAGTAGAGGATTTAAGGGAAGCCACTATGATATCCCTAACCGGGTTAGAGATCATAGGAAGCCTGGCTAAGGAAGGAAGTGGAGCAACCAAGCTGTGAGGTTGAGAGAAGGAATGGACCAATGCAGGTGACCCGATTGGTGGATCAGAAGGTCTGGCACTGGGTCCAGATGACACGGCTGCACCAAGAGGTGACGATGGAGGAACGGAAACCAAATTTGTCGAGGCCAATAGGGGGCAATGAGAATCATTTTGACTCTCAAAACGGTGGCTTTCTGGAGTACTTGTGGAATCAAAGAAAAGGGAGGAAAGGCATAAAGAAGTCCCTGGGGCCAATCTTGGGTAAGAGCATCTCTGGGGGGATGGCCTGGCAGTGGGAAGAGAGAGAAGAAGTCTGGGCATTTGCTGTTTTGGGGAGTAGCAAAAAGATCACAACATGGGCGGCCCCATTCTAGAAAAATCTCCTCCACTATGGATTGTTTGAGAGACCACTTGTGAGGCATGAGAATAGCTCTGCTCAATCTGTCCGCTAAAATGTTGGTTTTCCCAGGGATTTATTTATTTTTATTTTTATTTTATTTAACATTTGTTGACCGGGAATGTCCGACTAGGTTCCACAGAGCCTGTTTTCAGCGGAGGCCCGGGGAGAAATGCTCCAGATGCATGTCTTTGGATATGTGTTGCTACCAGAAACCGATGAGATGAGATCGCCCATTGCCAAAGTCTGAGAGCTTCTCGACACAAGGGGTAGGACTTGGTTCCGCCCTGCTTGTTGATGTACCATACTACAGACATGTTGTCCGTGTGAACTGCAATTGTTCCCAAGGGAAGAAAGTCATTGAGGGCTTGCAACGTTAAAAGCACTGCTCTCATCTCTAGGACATTTATGTGCAGGTGGTATTCGAACGGTTGCCACGTCCCATGAACCATCCTGCCCTGATAATGACCCCCCCACCCGATCAGGGAGGCGTCCGTAGTGACTGTGGCTATCAGGGCCGGGGATACAAAGGGTCTGCCCTGATGAATCTGGGGAGAAGAAATCCACCAGGATAGATGGTTTTTGCAAGCGTGTGTCACCAGGATTTGATGACGCATGGGAAGTTGTTGGTAAGACCACTGGGTGAACAACATCCATTGAAGGAGACGCATGTAGAAGCGGGCCAAGGGAAGAAGAGTAATGGCCGCTGCCATGAGGCCCAACACTTTCAGGACCAGTCTGGCTTGCACCTTTTTGCTGGCAAGGATGATCCGCACGTGACTTTGGATATCTGAGATTCTTTGGTCTGTGAGGGTTGCTGACATCCAAACAGTGTCTAAATTTGCGCCTATGAAAGTAATAGACTGGCAGGGCAACAAGGAGGATTTTTCGTAGTTGATCGAAATTCCTGAGTGCAGAGATTTAGGGTGTAATCCCTGACTTGGAGAAGTTGATGCCTGGTGGTGGCTGAAAGGAGCCAGTCGTCGAGATACGGAAACACCTGGAATCCTTGACATCTCAGGTGAGCCGTGACCACTGCCATACATTTGGTGAACACTCTGGGGGCTGTAGTGAGACCAAAGGGCAGGGCTCTGAATTGAAAATGACTGGACCCCAGCCGGCGGAGAAACCTTCTGGAGCGTCTGTGAATTTTTATGTGATAGTACGCATCCTGAAGGTCTATTGAGCACATCCAGTTGTCTTTGCCCAGAAAGGGCAAAATTGATTGAAGTGTGACCATTCGAAATCTCGTCTTTTTCACAGACTTGTTGAGTCTGCTGAGGTCCAATATTGGTCTCCAATCTCCCGTCTTTTGGGGACCAAAAGAACCTTGAGTAGATTCCGGGCTCTGAATGGTCTGTTGTAACTGGCTGAATGGCCCTTTTGTGTAGAAGCTTTGATACTTCTAACTTTGCGATTTCCCTTGGACCGGGTGGCACATCTGGAAGGGAATTTTTGTGAGTGAAGGGACTTTCCTCGAAAGGAATTCTGTAACCCTCGGATATGATCGACTGTACCCATCTGTCTTGTGAGAGGGAACGCCAGGCTTGTGGGTACAGCGATAATCTTCCCCCGACTGCCTCCAAGGATGTACAGTTGGGCAACACCTCAGGGATGCTGGAAGGGCTTGTCAGAGAGAGGCTCTCTGCTTCCCTGGTTTTGTGGACCCCCTCTGCCTCTAGAGCGGCGTCTATTATTATTACCCCCTCTGCCTCTAGGGGTAAACTGACCACGTGTATCCGGCGTGACTCCTTGGGATTTGCAGAACCACATCTTTCCACCCTTCTGTCCTTTGGGGTAAGGTCTAGAAGGGGTGGAAAAACAGACCCCTACGGCAGAAAGAGTCTTGCCGTCCTGCTCACACCTGGTCAATGTATCCTTCACTTGAGGGCCAAACAAAGTTGACCCATCAAAGGGAGAGTTTGTGAAGGACGCCTTGAAGGGATCTGCAAAATTACAGAGCCGCATCCAGGATTGACGTCTCAGAGCCACTCCTGTACCTGCGGCTCTACTCGCTCCATCTGCTGCATACGAAATCAGTCGCATGGAGGAGTTGGTTATGGAGTTAAGGATTCCTAGCTGAGAAGCAATTTTGTCTTGTGCCCCCGGAGCTGCAGGATCCTGTACTACTTCACCTAGTTCTTTAAGGATGTCCCTTTGGAGTCTGGTGAAGTGACACAAATAATTCAGCGAACGCATGGCAAAGGTCGCTGAGGAGAACATCTGCTTACCATACCTGTCCATGGTCCTGGAATCCTTGTTAGGAGGATGGACAGGTACGGAAGGATCTGCAAGTTCCTTTTTAGTGGCGGCCGCCACCACCATGGCATCAACAGGGACACCTTTTGTAAGGAATTGCTGTTCGGAAGGGGCTGTAATAAATTTAGAAGGCCTCCTGGGAACTGGCTCTACGGAATCAGGAGAAGCCCAAGCCTTTCGAGCAATTACCTGCATGAGGGGGTCAAAAGGCGGAGACACCCAGGAGGTGGAGGGTCGAGAACCAAACGCCTCTAGGTATACCGACTCATCATCAGAGAGATTTATGGAGGGCCAGTTTCCCCTCTGTTTCAGGAGTTCTAGGATGTCTGAAAAAGAGACATCCTTAGAGGGGGATCTTGGGGATCCCTCTGACTCATCTAAGTCGGTATCCGAAGTAATAGACTCAGGGGAGTCCAGGTGCTTCCTCTTACAAGTCCTCTTGCGCGGAGGATCTCCTGACGGATCAGGAGAATCCTCGGAAGAGGGGGTTCCTCCCAGTGGGGAAACCTGAGGCGGTGGATCTCTCGGTCCGGGAGCAAGAGAGCGGGAAGAGATATCAACAGGCACCGTAGAGGGAGGAGCTAAAGGAATAGACTGCTGACTGAGCCCAGGGGCCAGCACACTCCTCATCACCTCGAAGGCTCCCCTCCCAGGGAGATCCGAGAGAACCCATTCCGAAGAAACTGGGACTCCCGGGCCCACCGAAAGGGAAGGCTCCGAGGCAGATGTCGGAGCCGAGCTCACCAAGGCCGAAGCTCCAACGGGAAGAGCGGGGTCGGACAAGGGTCCGATGCCACTCACCCCCTCGGAGCAGACCAGGGAAGCCCAGCCACCGAATCCCTCCAAGGAAGGTCTCGAGGAGGAGATAAGAGTAGATACTGAAGGCGCAGAAGGGGGGGGGTATCTGGCCCTCAGCCATAGCAGTAACTATTCCCGTAGACTCCAGCTCCAAACTCTGGGGTAGAGTCGAAGGAGGAACTTGAAGAGGGTGTGGACTAATAGTCATCTGTTGAGACGGACTATGAAACATTTGGGCTAGTGCCTGTGATTTTAATAATCTGCTTACCACCCTCTCTAAATCATGGTCTGACAACCTGGAAGACCTAGATGATCGGCTCCGATGGCTCCGCTCCGAAAGAAGAGGCGAGGCCGGAGCCGACAGTATCGGTTCCAAAGAGGGAGACCTGGACCTTTTCCTCGAAGGAACCATCGGAGCCGATGAAACCATGGATCCAGACGTAGCCGATAACTTTTCGGCTCCGAGTGTAGGTACAGATGTATCGGCTCCGGCCGGAGCCGATACAGGCAAAGAAATCATGGTGTCAGAGCCGGTCGGCGCCGACACCGAAGCCCGAGCCACATGGATGTCGGAGCCAGTCGGAGCCAACACCAAAGTGACCTTCAAGGTATCGGCACCGATCGCCATCGGTGCCGAAGATTTCTCCAAGCTAAGATCGGCTCCAGCCAGAGCCGATCTCGACTCCGAAGGAGTCGGAGCCAAGGCCGAAGGCTTAGGTACAGAAGCCTGGGCCTTGGTAGTCTTAGAGGGCTTACCCGGAGCCGATTTTGCCGGGGAGTCCTCCGGTTTAAGAAGTCCTCTTAATATAAGTTTATTCCTCCTTTCCTGCAGGACTCTCTGGCTAAAAGACTGACAAATTGCACAGGAGTCCTGCAGGTGGAGAGGTCCCAGGCAGTATATACAAGAAGTGTGACCGTCTGTCAGAGACATCTTCTGACAGCACGAGTCACACTTCTTGAAGCCTGAGACCCTCTGTTCCTTGGACATAGTGCTATCCCAAACACAAAAAACACACACACAGTCCCGAATCAGAACAATTAAAGTTAAAGGTATAACTAAAAACACACACACACACCCTAACAGTAGGGGTGGGGGGGGTGGGAGGGAATGAAGGCCTGACTAAAAATATAACTAGGGAAAAGTAATTTTAGTCAGAAAAAACCCTTAAAAGTATCTTAACAATAAAGGAAAGCTATTGAAAGAGAGAAATATTTGGAATGGGGTGACTAAATGTATAATAATAAACACTTACCAGGAGCTGGTAAAAGGATTACCTCATCAGCGAAGCGGCAAACGAGATATGGGTACTTATCGCCTTGCATCATGGGATATGGGGCTGCCTCGAGCTGGTAAAAGTGACTCTCGAGCTTAGCAAGTGCCGAGTTGGAGCCGAGGATCTTCTCCGAACCCATCAAGCAAGAATGAAGGCGAGATTGACAACTTAACATTCATTGTTTCCAAACTGTGACAATGTTGACTTCATAAACTTTTTAGGTACCATTGAAGTTTCCTCATATGGAGTCTTGCATATGAAATTAGTAGAATGCAGGATGCCATGAACCCTAAGGCCTGCAGAATTTGTCTTGCAGATAACTGGGTATTTGTTGCCATCTGTTTGAAGTATATAGTCAGTTGCCTTTGTTTGTCTGGCGTTAGGGAAGCCATCTGGGCAGTTGTATTCAAGCTTGCACCCAGGAATGTAATTTTTTGTGAGGGTATCAGTTGTGATTTCTTTTTGTTTATTGTGTACCCCAGGCATGTTAGAAGCCTTTTCACAAACGCCAGAAGTCTTCGGTAGTAGTAATCTCTGGTTCTGACCGACCGGCACTTGCGAACAGCTTCTGCTTCGGGCGCCATGCGGCAAGAAAGACTGAGGAAAAGGGCGTCGGCTGATACCTTTATACCCGAAGAACTGCAGCTATGACGTCGGGTGAAGTGCGACATCAGCCGAGGCCAGACCCAGACTTTGGAATCCGGCCGACCGAAGGGCTGCCTGACGACAGGACAACCCATTTGTTAGGACTGCAGATGCATCCTTGAAGGACATTGTCCTTGTTCTCTGCTTGAATGAGACAGTCATCCAAATAAGGATAAATTTGTATGCTTTTTTGTCTGCCAAATGCAATTACTGGTGCCAGGCACTTTGTAAAGACCCTAGGCGCAGTAGATAAGCCAAAGGGCAGTGCAGAGAATTGGTAACACATAAAATCTGCCTTGAAGCGAAGGTATCTTCTGCACAATTCTCTTATTGGGATATGCAGGTATGCCTCTTAAGTCTACAGTCACTAACCAAGCATTCTTGCCCAGCATAGGCAGTAGCTGTTGTAAAGTCAGCATTTTGAATTTTGGAATGTCCAGGAACATGTTCAAAATCGATAAGTCCAGTATTGGACGCCAGGCATTGTCTTTTCTGGGTACCAGGAACAGTCTTGAATAAAAACCTTGTCCTTTTACCTGCTCTGGTACTGGTTGAATAGCCCCCATATCCATGAGGGACGTAACTTGTTTCTGTGCCTCTGCCCATTGATGTTGTGGCAGATCTGGCCAACCGTTTGGAATTGGCAAAGTATGGAAACAAAAATTGCACCCCTGGGATACTCTGTTTAATACCCACTTGTCCTGGGTAATTAACTGCCAATTTTGAGTATGAGGTGCTAATTTTCCCCCCAAGGGGGCTGCCAAAAGATAAGTGCTTGGTGATATTAGAGGGGAAGTCATTGAGACTGCTTACTGTAGGGTTGTGCTTTGTTTCCTCCAGATTTGGAGGTGGAGGCACCCCATTGCATTGACCTGCAAGAACCCTGTGATTGGTATCTAGAGCCTTTTGAGCTCCTGGATTTGCCTTGAGAGGCTCTGTTGGACACAGGAGAGGACCAATTTTTAGCAGGCCAGTGCCTACTGAATCTGGGTGGCTGCACTTGTAAGAAATCTTTTACAGTTTGCATAGATTTAGCTACGTCTTCCATTTTCTTTAAAACCTCTTCTGCCTTATTACCAGAGTATCATGCTGCAAAGGGGCATCCAACAATTTAGTTTTAACATGATCAGGCAGATTTTGCTCCTTGAGCCAGGCATGCCTTCTAATCACAGATCCAGTAACTGCGGCCCTGCAAGAGACCTCCAGGAAATCACAACCACATTGCAAAGTATGCTTTCCAACCTATTCTGCTGCATGCAATAATTCCTGTAATTCTTTATTTTCCACACTATCAGAAATCAACATAATTTTCTGTTTCAATAACCCCATAACATGCTGTTGATATTTAAGCATATGAAACTGGCAGTTTAAGGCCCCAATTGCCAAGGTTGCAGACGTATAAACTTTCTTTCCCCATCTATCCAGAGCCCTGGAATCTCTATCAGAGGGGGTAGGATTTTTGGCTGTTGAGGCCTTTACACTCTTGGGACCCTGTGAGAGTTTCAGGATCAGCAGCAGGATTTTTGAATAGAAATTTGTGGGAGTCAGGAACCCTGTAATATCTGTCTGGCTTACTAGGAGCCGGAGGTAGGGAATCAGGAGCCATGCTTGATTCCGAAAACACATCAACAATGTCTAATACAGGAGGTATAGCCAGAGGCCTACACTGAGGAAGAAGGAAATCCCTAAGCCTCTTTTTTGATTGAGAGAAATCCTGGCTTTCCCAATGAAAATGTTCTTTTAAAGTATGCAAGGTTTCTCCAAAAGAATAATCCTCAGGAGGAGATGCAGATGGGATGGATTCTTCTGCATCTGAATCCTCATAGGGTGGTATAGAAAATTCCTGATCAGAAGAGGAATCAGACGAAATAGAAACCTGATCTGAAGATTCATAATCAGTGTCTTGCCTAGGCCTCTTGGGGGGGGGGGGTTGGGAACCCCTGATCAAGGTAATTAAGTCCTCAGCCATTTTGATCATCTGTTTTTTTAGGCATAGGGGCCTGAGCACATGGCTCATGTGTCGGTTTTTTAGACTTAGAAGATGTTACTGATCTTGTTTTTGAAGCTGGCGGTTTTAAACAAGTGTGGTGGCCTGAAAACACCCTCAGAAGCCGGTGCCTGCTCAGCGGCTTCGGACCCATCCAAGGGACAGGCATCCGCGGGTTCAATACTCTGAGAATCTTGCGGCATACCAGACTCCGCATGGGTCTTGGTAGAGGCCTGCCTCAAAAGTAGAGGGTATCAGGGGCTGTGAAAGCACCTCACTGAGTACCGGCGACTGGCTTAGGAGAAGCTTCGTCGGTTTTGGACCTCGACGGTCTCTGTCTTTTTCTTTGCGTTTTTTGTGAACTCCAGTAGTCGGATTGCTAACCGACGACATTTCAGGGTAATTAAATCTGGTTCCAAAATATTTTGAAGCAAAAATATACCGACGCTTAATAGTGCATTGGTTAAATCTAACACAAAACTGACAGCAAGGCACGTTATGATCTGGGCCTAGGCAAGGAATACAGTACAAATGGAAATCCTTATGAGGTATTTGCTTCCCACAAGTAATGCAATTATTAACTTGTACTGACATCGGTAAGGAGCAAGAAAAAGTTTCCCCAACAGGGTACTTAGCTTTAGTTGAAGACTTCGGTTCTGAAACTCGAATGCGAAAATTGCTTCACGGCATTTGCAAACTGCTCCTGCTTTGGGCACCGCGCGGCAAGAAAGACTGAATAAACTGGCGTCAGTTTCATGTTTTATTCCCCTGACGACCTAACGTCATGGAAGAGGAGACAGCAACTGGCACAAGACCCAAGACTTTGTTATTCAGGCCGACTGAGGGCAACCTGCCAGCAGATTACCCAAATGTAATGACTGCAGCAGTGAAACACGAAGAACATCTTCATGATGGCTCGGAGATCCCACTTGAAACTTCCACACTTTTTGTTGACATGGTTCAATCAATGATCTGAAACGATGTCAAAACATAGTCTTATGATTCTGCAAATTGGCACTTTACAAGAAATAACCCTCTTCAGCTATACAAAATAATGCTCAGAATTTAGAAAATTGGTCGGGCACAGAACTTTTCAGCACCTACCTCCTCCAAATGCAACTTCAGTCTTTAGCATAAAGTTGAACTCAGACTTTTTCTAGCACATACTATACATACTATACAAGATTTATTACAGTAGGACAGCAATTAACTTCATGCTCATAGCCAAACCTACAACATGAATTCCTGAATTTCTCAATTAGCACTGCTGTCTTTCTTCTCTTTGCAAGAATTAAGAGCTTCCAAGGTTCGCCTCTTGGCGATAAGCAGAAATGTAATACAATGCATATTTTCAGGACTTTTGATGGATCCCTTTGAACTTAGAAATAAATCAAATGTATGTCTCCAAAGCTTCTAGTTTTCATCTAAGTTTTCTTGTACTGAGATGATTCTTTGCGGAAGCAACTGAAGAATATTTCTACTAAAAATTATATTTCTGTACTATCATTCTTCAACACAAACATATTTCTTCAGTTACTGTAAAAGGTTGTCTATTTTCATCAAATGACCATTCTGTTGGAAATCGTGCACGTCCTACAGTTGAGTGATCCTGTCATGTTGTATTGGCTGGGGAGGGATGCCCCACACTTCCTCCACAGCATCAGTTTTTAACTTAAATTATGACAAAATGGACCACAAATTAAAAGGTATTCAAAGTGTCATACAAATCCACTGCTTCACTTTTACAGATGTACTTCTCCAGTTCTTTAAGTGCATTTCTCCATTCAAGCATCATATTGCATTGGTAGGTTTGTCAGTATGCTGAGTAACAAATAAGAAAATTAAGAATATTTGACTAGCATCCCTGAGATCTCTACTCAGAATGGCCTGAAATGTATACTACATGTAACTTCCTACTGCTAAGCTCACAGCACTTGAAGCAATAGACACTAATACATGATAAATGCAATGTGACACATGCAGGTGTTGCTTGTTTGAGTAGTTCTAGGTTTGTTTTTTATTTTACTGCTGCTGCTTAACACAGTACCCTTTCTGTTCCTATTTTTCAATATGTTTTCTGTTCACATACGCATCAGCAATCCAGTTGTGCCCATTTAGACTCTACCCAATCGTTGCCACAGAAGAAAGCCACCCTAGTACAGAACAGGGACAGGAGCTGTCTGCAGGGCTTACCCTAAAGGGAGCCATGGGCTGCTTGTGCCTCTGCCAGTACTTTGGCAATGATGGTATGTTTGTGTGGCCTAAACCCACCTGCATCACCGCAGGGGCCCACATCATCACCCTCCTACAAGTGCATGCTACCTTACACTTGCTAATGAAGGCTACTGACAGGCAGTGGTGATAAAATAAAAGCCCATCTCCTAAGGTTATAGAGAGCAAAGCTGGCATTCTTCCTATGGACTGTGTATATACCTGTCCTGCTCTGCCTCACCTTCTTCCCTAGGACAGGCACACCCATCCACTCCAACCAGCTCTGTCAAGCACCTAAGCTACTAATTGAAATTAGGTCACCTGGGGTGTAGTCAGCGTTTTATTTTTCCATGCCAAAACAGCTCAATTTCCTTGACATTTTTTATATCCCAGGTACATTAAACAGTGTTAAAATTGAACACACTCTACTTCTATTACTCATGTTTTGCTACATCTTTCAAAACCATTCTTTTCAAAACACACACAAAATACACCAGCTATGCTACACACCTCTGTTTGGTCCATTATAAGATATAGTTCCACCTCAGTCTCTCTGCAGTCTACTGCAAATCAGTTATGGAATCCAATACCATTTTCTTTGACCAGATTCTAGCTATTACCTTCTGTATGTTCCATCACCTGCCTTTTTAAACCAAGCTGCCACCGTGGGATCTTCGTCAGCATTCTTTTTTTCTTTCTTTCTTCAGAGTTAAATAAAATATCTTCTAAAAGTCTATGTAAATTTATGTTTATGGTACTTGCCTTGACCATTACCTATTTTTTTCAATACCGCTCACAACCCTTCCTGCACCCTTAAAAACACCTATTGTTTTGCACTGCCACTGACTGCTACCATTTTCCCACCTGGCTTACAGGGCCTGCAGGAAAGCTATTACAGATACAGAGAATAGGGTTTTTCCACTCTGTCCCAAGCCATCACCCTGGTGGCTGACAAAACTGCTTGTGTCACTGCAACAAACTAACATTCTTATTCTGTTCATGAACGTTCCCAAACATGCACAGCTAAAACTAAAATTACTGGCTTGGTTGCACCAATCCTGGATCACTGGTCAAATGCTGCTTTACCACACCTACAAGGCACCAGTCACCCCACCCCCATCCCAAAATATGTGCAAGCTACAGTTGGCGACTCACTCCCATCTTCCTCTGCCCGAGTCCTCCAATACCCGAGCCACAATTCAAAATCAGACAGTCTTATCACAGTAAGGAGATTTATCCCTCTATGAACCAGAGCTAAGATGGTCTACATCACTTTCTTCGCTATACATATGATACTTAAAATTCTGAGTTCAAACTTCATCTAGGTGAAAGATTGCTCAAACAGAAAACTGCAGACTATTTTTCCTCTGGGGAAAAATAAATTATGTCTTACCATAACGTTCCATCTGTGTTGCTGATGATCTTTCATTCATCACTGATGGGTTCGGATCCGAGCTCTCTGAATAGAGTTGGCCTATTACCAAGCTCGCACCAGCCAAAAACTCTCGAGCTAAGCTTCTACTCAGAATGCCCTTCTCCCTGTTACCTCAGATCAAGTTTGCTGGAGATAGAGAAGTAAAGCAGAGGCCACTTCTGCACAAATACCCTAGAACGCCACTTGGACCCAAAGCATCCCCCAGGAGCTTTTATTGGGGAAAGAAGGGTGGGATGTGATGAATGAAAGATCAACAACACAGATGGAACACTACTGTAAGACATAACTTCTTTATCTGATATTGTTAATCTTCTTTCCATTCATCAGTGATGGGAAAGAATCCCCAAGCTACCTTGAAGGTCCATGGGTGGCCCTTACAGAAGAACATTCCAGAGTACCATTGAGTCGAAGGCAGCTCTCCCTCTGTAGACCAAATCCAATTTGTAATGTTTGATAAAGGTATGAGGTTTAGCCCAAGTGGTTGTTGCACAAATGTCATCCATGGAACCTCTGGAATGGAAAATCTATAGATGTTGCCATAGATCTTGTGGAATAGGGTTTAACCTTTTGTAAGGGAATAGATAAAACATATGCAGTCCCCCAGCCATTTCGATAACGTAACCTTGGAAACAATTTCCCATTCTAGGCCCAGAAAAGAAAAAGAAAAGCTGATCAGATTTACACATAGGTTTGGTCCTGTCTAGGCAGAATCTCATCTGCCTGTGCACATCTAAATAAAGTAGGCAATACTCTCTTTTATTGGAAAAATTTGGAAAGAACACTGGTAGGTCAATGGTCAGGTTAATGGAAGAATCAGAAATAACTTTGGGAAGGAAGGATGGGTTCCATCTGGAGTGAAACTGTCTTTATGGAAGACCACATAGGGCCTTTTGATACACAATGCCTGCAGCTCTGAAACCCGCCTGGCTGAAGTGATGGCTACCAAAAATAAGATTTCCAGGGCAAGAACTTAGGTTGCACTCCGCTGCAGCTTCAAAGGGGAGCTGAGTCAAGGACTGAAGGACTAAAGTGAGGTTCCATGGTTCTACAGGCTGTCTGAACAGAGGACTGATGTGAGAAGCTCTAATGAGAAATGCTTTACATAGACGCAAGGAGATGAGAGGGGCGCCATCTAGACCAGCGATTCCCAACCCAGGGTACGCGTACCCCCAGGGGTACATGCATGGTCTTGTAGGGCTATGCAAAAAAAAATGAATGGCATCTTCCTAGCCTGCTTGATGAAGATGAAAGGGCAGAAGCCATTTTTTTATGCAGTGGCAGTTTGGAGCTATGCTACAATGTTCTCTCTGCAGATGATCTGGAGTCAGAAGGTTTTAGAGGGGGAGCAGGTAAGGGTAAAGTCTGACGACTTTTGTATTAGTCACACTTACAGCTTTTCAACCAATAGGAAGAGCTGCTGTATGGTAAACTGCTCAGCGGCAGATTTAACTTTTGATGTGAGGAAACCGAGAATGGCTGTGTCAAGTAGGTGCAATTATGTTAGAAAAGAAAGTTCAATTAAGTAATTGGTTTAGGCAGGCTAAATGTTTACGGCACTTGGATTGCTGATACTGTGTTGTATTTAAAGGGGCTTGGGTTCTGCATTCCTGAGCATCTCCACCTTTGGATGAGATTCCTAGACAAAAGTGCTCTTGTCTTTTAATGTGTGTGTATGTATCTTACTGCTACAGTACTACTGTCTTAGTACTTCAACAGACAGCACGCACCTTTGGTGTTGGTGTGAGAATACAATCTATGGCCTGTAGCTGGATTATTTTTTCTAAAACTAACACTGCAGTGCAATATGGTAGAGGTGCTGCAGTCCTGAGTTTGCAATCCTGATGAGAAGTTAAAATGAAACTCCATCTGTCAGAGTTGGTGCTGAGATTGGATGTAAAACATCCCACAGCATGAATTAAAAAGAACAGAGGAAGTTCCTAGTTGCTCTGGACAAATTTCTCCAAGTCAGTATGAATATCAGCTTAGGTCTGCCATAAAAAAGGCCATTGACCTAGTCACGATGAAACACTGAAATATACCGTTATGTGCTAGCAGCAACCTTTTCATTAGTTACAGATCTCTTTAATGTGGAATTACTCAGATGACTTGACTGATATTGGTGGATTGTAATGACAGAAGTCTGAGTGACTTTTATGGTTACAATGTTCTGAATTTGGCAGTTTTGTCATTATTGGTTCCTATTATATTATTGGTTCATTGCCTCCACTGAAAATGGGCACTCTTAGGCCCAGTGGACTATCCCGGAAAACAAATGCAAATAAATAAATATGTTTTGTTTCATTGCCTACCCACTGCAAAATGTTCAAAACTATAAATTTAAAACACGCTGTAACAACTGGTGCTGTGTTATACAAGGGATATAATTTATTATATTATAATTTAATACAATCAGGAAGGTGAATCAAAGAACTTTTGCATGGTCCTAATATGTGTGCAAGGGGACTATGATTTGAAAACAGCCTAAAGGTAAACAATTTGCCACTGGCTAGATGCATTTTCTTTGAATGTGGATTTCAATGCTGTTTCAGTGAATGTGAGTTTCAAAGGCAGAGAAGATTTAATGCTAAGTCTGTTTTCATTGTGAGACTGTATTGCTTCCTTACCAAATGTCTATCAGTGTTTGTGCTATATAATATTTGAAATAAAAGTTTTAAATTAAATCCACATATCTGGAATAATTGTATAAGTAAAGCAGATAACAGTATGCACACAGTTTTGAACAGTTTTTTATGGCAAATGGGGAGAAATTGAGAAATAGCCAAGTAATGGGACACTAGAAATGCTGCTTGGGGCTGTGTGGGGGAGGGGGTAACAAAATTATACGCATTTTGCTTTCACATACAAAAATATGGGGGGGGGGTTGGGGTACAATTTAGGGAAATGGACTCCCAAGGGGTATGGCAAGTCAAAAAAGGTTGGGTAACACTGATCTAGACCATTGTGGAAATCAGAAATCGCCACCAGGTGTACTCGTATGGTAGAGACAGAGACTCCATCATCAAAGAAGTTAGACAGGTAGTGCAGCAGTGCAGTCACCAGTGCCGAATACGGGTCTAGCATGTTATCCTTTGACCAGGTGGAGAACCTTTTCCATTTATCCTGATAGTTTTCTGGTGGATGGTTTATGAGAGGCCAGAATGATGTCCCAAACTGGTGAGGTGAGATTAGCTTGCCTGGCAACTAACGGAAGTGAAGAAACCAAGCTGTTAGCTTGAGACTAGACAGATTCGGGTGGCTCAACCCTTGGGGGTGACTAGTCAAATCTGGAAGAGGGCCCAGAATCCATGGTGGGCATACTAGGTGAGGCCGACGGAAGGGAAACCGAACTTGTCAAGGCCAGAATGGGGCTATGAGGATAACCTTGCATCTCAACCGAAGAGCTTTCTTTAGGAATTGTGGGATTAGTGGGACGGGAGGATAATCATAAAGAAGTCCTGTGGGCCAATCGTGGATCAGAGCATCCCTCGGGGTCTCCCCCTCCGGGGGAAACAGGGCAAAATAGCTGCTGCACTGTGTTCGATGGGGAGGTGAAAAGATCGCAGCAAGGCTGGCCCCAGTAGCTGTAGATTTCTGTCGCCACCTCGGGGGTTGAAGGACTACTTGTGAGGCAGGAGGATGCATCTGCTCAGTTTGTCCGCAATTACGATGGAGCTCCCCAGGATATGCACTGCTATCAGAGAGTGGTTGGAAGCTATCACCCACTGCCAAATTCTCATGGCCTCTCGACACAGGGGGTAGGACTTGGTTCCTCCTTGCTTGTTGATATACCAGACCACTGACATACTGTCTAACTGAATTGCAATTGTCCCAGACGGAAGAACCAGATGAAATGCCTGCAACGCTAACAGCACCGCTCTCAGTTCTAGAACGTTGACATGCAGGTTGGCCTCTAATGTGGACCATGCACCTTGGACTGTCTTTCCCTGGAAATGCCCCCCCCCCACCCGATCAGGGAAGCATCTGTGGTCACAATGGCCCTAGGCTGAGGGTACTAGAATGGGAGACTCCAAAGTTCTGCATCTGGCCACATCCACCAAAGAAGCTCCTGCTTGCAGGAGCTGGTTATGTGAATCTAGTAACTGAGGGGGTGGTATTTTGGGAACCACTGAGAAAGGAGGAGCCATTGCAGGATTTGCATGTGTAGCTTCGCCAGGGGCACTATCGGGATTGAAGCTGCCATTGATACTAGGGCCTGAAGGACCTCCCTTGCTGAAATTTTTGTTTGACAGAGTATCACCTGGAGTTGGAGCCTCAGTCACTGGAGTCTGTAGATTGGGAGCAACATTAGACAGGACCGGGTATTGAAAACTGCTCCGATGAATTATATTTGTTGTGTAGGAGTAAGGTTTGACTTCTCCCAATGTATTGTTATTCCCAAAGTATTTGCCAGAGAGAGCGTATAATGTAGGGCTGTTACCAGAAGACGCTTGGTGGGATCTGTGAGGAGCCAGTCATCCAAATATGGAAACATTTGGAATCCTTGTAGTCTCAAATGAGGTGTGACCACTGCCATGCACTTCGTGAACACTTTGGGGGCTGTAGAGAGACTGTAGAGAGACCAAACAAGTAGGGCACGAAACTGACTGGCTCCTAGCTAGAAGTAAAGCAGACTCCTGAAGCGTTTGTCCATTTTGATGTGGTAATACGCATCCCGGAGATCTATCGAGCACATCCAATTGCCTTCCCTTAAAAAAAGGGAAAATGGACTGAACCATGACCATCCGGAATTTGGTTTGGGTGACAGACTTCAAGCTGCTGAGATCCAGAATGGGTCTCCAGTCCCCTGTCATTTTTGGCACCAAAAAGAATCTTGAGTAGAATCCAGATCCGCATTGGACTGGTGGAACTGGTTGCATGATTCATTTTTGAGACAGCTTTATTATCTCTGAAGCTGCTTCTTCCCTTTGACTGGGTGGAACGTCTGGAAGCTTTTTTGGCAGCTTTGGTTGACAAGAAAGGGGGATGGTGTAACCTCAGATGATTATACTCTGCAATGATCGGTGGTAATAGATTGCCAGGCAGCTTGGTGCAGAGAAAAAATACGCTAGACTGCTTCCAGAGGTAAGCAATTGGGCTGCTCTTCAGGAGCACTGGTAAGGCTTGTCCAGAGGAGTCGTCCCTGGGTCTTTGGTTATGAGGACTCCCTCTGCCTATGTAGGGGCATCTTCCGGAATTGTTACTCCCTTTGCCCTGGGGGTATCATTACCACATGCGGCACAGAAAGGACTCTGAGATTTTTTGTGCCACATTTTCCCACTCCTCTGATTCCTGGAGAAGGAACATTGAGGATTGGAAAACTGTAGGCCTATGGCAGACAGGGTCTTGCCATTTTGCTTGCACCTGGCTAGCATGTCCTTCATCTTGGAGCCAAAAAGGGACGATGCTTCGTTGGGAGCATTCAAAAAGGAAGACTTGAAGGGATGCATGAGGTCACAAATGCGCATCCAGGCATATCACCTCATGACAATGCCTGAAAAGCGTTGCTCTAGCCACCCCTTTGGTTGCATGTGATAGCAACCTCATGGACCAGTTGGGAAAGATTCCAGGGTTGCGAGCTGAGCAGCAACATTGTCCCTTACCTCGTCAGACACCTGCCCTGTGTGTCTCCCAGAGAGTTCAGAGTTCAAGTCCTTTCTGGAGCTTCGTAAAATGTGCCAAATAGTTCAGAGACTGTATGGCAAAGGTCACTGATGCAAAAACTCGCTTCCCAAGCCTGTCCACCAACTGTGGGTGGACAGCAGGACTCTCCTCAGCCAAGTCCTTTTTCATGGCCGCCGCCACCACCATAGCGTCGACTGGTAAACCCTCTAGACCAATGCAGGTTCTCCTCAGGGGGGGAAAGAATTTTGTCAGGTCTCAAAGGGATTGCCTCAATGGAATCAGGGTTCTTCCAAGCGAGCTGCACAATGAGATGGATGAGCTCGTTGGCAGGAGGGGTCACCCAAGAGGTAGACGGCCGGGCGTGGAAAGCCTGCAGGAACATGGACTCCTCAGATGAAGGGTTGGAGGGCTTCTAGTCACCTCTCCATTTCATCATTTCAAGGATGTCTCCGAAGGAGAGATCACCAGGACGTGGCCGTGGGGACCCCTCACCACCTTAGTAATCCATGTCTTCCTCGGGCATGTTCTCTTTCGAGGGTGCTCCTCAGTGGGGGTCTCAGGAGGACACAGAAGAGCAGGTACCCTGAACAGGGGTGTGTCCTATGGCTTTTCTCCCCAGTGCTCCGGGGAGGTGGTCTGTGGCAGCTGTAGCTCAGGGGTTAAACTGAGGTTCTGATATCAAAGGAGTGCTTCCAGAAGTGACAGCCCTCTCCATCTCACAGAAAGCAGGTCAACCATAAGAGAGATGGGAGCCCGGAACAGAGAAAGACAACCTCGGGACCGGGGTCACACCCCGCTCCGACGAACCCACAACCATGGATGGAGCCTCAAGCAGGATCGGTCCAGACGAGACAACCGGCACAGAGGATGGAACCAAAGACGCACACAGAACTGTGCCCAGAGCCAAGGAGCCTACCCCCAATCCCGAGCTTGAGGAAGGACCGGTTCCGCAGGAACTGATGACCAAAGGGGCAAACCCAGAGCCTGAGTGAGGTCCACTATAGGTGCCGAAGCGGTGGGTTCTGAGAAGGCCGTCAGAGCAGAAGGCTTCGGAACCAGAATGGTGGAAGGAAGAGTGTAAGGAGTCTGTGGAGAAACCAACCCAAGTCCTGCAGGCAGATGGGTCTTAAAAGGTGTGGGTATTCCCCTGGCTGCCAACAGCTGGTCCACAAGACATATCACATGGAGTTCTGACAGGCTCCTGATGGATCTAGTGGATACTCCGGACAGGGAGTCAGGTCAATATACATCTGGGCCCAGGAATGGATCTACAGAAGGGGAATATCTGGTCCGTGGTGCAAGGTCTGCCAGCATCGATGTCTCAAGTTTCAAGACTGAGATTAATGGGGTCAATTCCATTTTGGTCCAAAAATGCTTGTTGATGAAGGGGCACTCGGAGCCAGAGTGGGAGGTTCCAATACTATAACAGACGAAGGTATCGAAAGCGTGGCCTGAGCTGTAGAAGTCGTAGTAGGTGTGGTGAGGTCTATTGCTGGTACCGGAGGCAGGATTGGAGCCAAAACTGGCACCGGTATCGTAAGTTTCAAAGTGCTCAGAGCTGACAAGGATGGAGCCGAAAAGGCAGATTTATGCTCAGAGGACAACTCGGGGGCTTTTGATTTCACAGGCATACCCTGATCACCCAAGGGTGAGGAGGGAACAGAGTGGGACCTCTTTATGTCTTTTGAAAGAGGGGTTGAGACCTCCATCGTAGAAATAGCCTCTGAAAAGGGAGACTTAAGTAACCCTTTCAGTATTAGTTTATTCTTGCGCTCAGAGTGCATTGACAAACTTTGACAAATGCCACAGGGAGGTTGCACCGAAAAATGGGGCACCCCCAAACGATATACACAATCATCATGAGAATCACTATTAGGTAATCTGCCATTACACGAAGTACAATGCTTAAACCCTGAAGTACCTTTTTTATCCAACATCTTGACAGAGAGGCACAACAGGCTAACACTTTAAAGACAAAAATATAACAAGCTTGTTCTAGTAAGTCAAACACAGTTCAAAACCACACAGTCATATAGATATATAGTTATATATAAAATAGAAACCTCCTACTAAAAAAACACTAACAGGTTAGGAGAGAAAAAAAAAAAACAAATACCAGCTATGGTACTGAAGGAATACCACAAGGGTAAGAAGAGAGGGCCGTACCAACAATGGTACTTGAACGTTTACCAACGGGTAAACCAAGGAAGAAAGGATGAAGATCTAACTGTAAGTAACACTAGAAAGACTAACGCTCACTTTGTGTCTTTCAGCTTTTCCTCACTAAAGGAAAAAAAAATATCAATGAGTTTTCCACACAAAATATCAAAAATGTTTTCACTTAGCTGAGAGCTCAACTGAAACGCGGCTTTATGGCAAACAAGATCTGGGGTAAAAGGGAGAAGGGCATTCTGGGTAGAAGCTTAGCTCGAGAGTTTTTGGCTGGCGTGAGCTTGGTAATAGGCTGACTCGGTTCAGAGGGCTCGGAACCGAACCCATCAGTGATGAATGGAAAGAAGATTAACCACATCAGATCAGTGTTTTAAGTCACAGGGTAAGACTTTTTCACAAACATTAACCATAAACCATGTCAACAATCACTGAAATTTGCAGATATTTCAAACTGAGCGTGTGATAAAGTAATATCCTGACTACGGACCACACTACCAGAGTTTGAAATGCAGTACAGGTGAGGAGGATCGGGGTGCCCATCCTGGGTACAGAAGGTGGGTGTGCATGCTCAGAGTACACTCATGAAGTGGTATGGTTTTCCCTGGTGGAAGCTGGGGAAACCATAATGCAATTTTACTTTTGGGTGGGATGTCCTACTGATCTTAGCGCCTTGCAAAAGTGAGGTGAGACATCAACTGTCAGTGCATGTCTCAACCTCAGGGTGTTATTAAGCAGGTGCTGGGTGGGAGAAAAGAGAAAACCACTACCTCTACAGCAGTATGATGCTGTCGTAGGATGCCGCAATCAACTCTCTGGGCACAAACACTGTCAGAGAAAGTCTGAGAGAGATTTTCAAGGTTCTGTAAACTGGACAATCAAGGAAAGGCAGTGGAAGCATCTGATGGCAGTAAGGGAGTTAAGGGAAAAAAACGAAAAAAAAAAGTATTTCAAACTTGTTTCACTGCAACCTATGTCAGCAACTATAGAGCTGAGCAGATATACTCTCGCCCATCTTCCCATATCCAAAAGTGAACAGTGAAATTGTCTGATTTCTGTGACTCTCCCTACTGATTTTAAACATTACCCTGTCTGATTACAAACCTGCTCTTTAGTTTCACTTACCATGCTAAGAGAATATCAAATAAATGCCTTTGAAATACTGCCAAAATCAAGCAACTGAATTTAGAGCTACAACAGCTTGATACAGTTTAAACACTAAACAGATTTGGTTATTAACCCTCTCAACCTAACTACAACACAAGGTAACAAACACAAAACTAAAACATAACATTCACCTCAGTTACCCAAATCTGCAGTCACAACACTTTCCCACTCTAACCAGCAACAACAAACACTAAAAGCAGATAAAATAACAATGCAGTTTGTCTATGAGGGAGCTCAACTAACAATTTTCCCTTAACATAAGACCTAAACAAAGACAAATGTTGTGGAGAACATCTACTTAAACATAGCACCGAAGAGAACATCTACTTAAACATAACTAAGGCTTAGTTCCATGAAGAAGAACTACCAGCTTGCTAAACATGCACGTCTGAACAGACGAAAGATGAACAGAAGCTTATGGGATCTAAAGCAATACTCAACCAGAAAGGATAGCCACAAAAACAAAAAATTACGAGGACAGCAGGAGACAGCTACAAACACAAACAGAAAATAAAATGGGTTCATACCCCGTCAGCATCTTTGTCCTCCTGGTCAGACTGGTTTCAAAAACAGAGAAAGACAAGACACACATGGCATTGTCAGCTAAAGACAAGTTAGTAACCCACATAAATGCACACAAAGGAAATGGAAACAGTTTGTTAGAACACCATAACAATGAGAAAAAAAAATGGTGGAACTACTGAAAGGGTCAGGGAATGTATACAGAACAATCAAAATACTCTTAGTACAGAAAGGTTAATAACAGAATTCTAGCTTAAGATTTCGAATGCAAAAAACAATATTTTTTTTTCTTTTGTGTGAACATTATAAAGAGCTCCTTTTACAGACTTCTAAGATGGCCCTTCTATTCTCATGATCTGTGAACAGATACTCCTTCTTTCGGCTGCTCCCGTTAGGGGTCGCCACAGCGGATCATCTGTTTCCAATTCTTCCTGTCCTCTGCATCTTGCTCTGTCACACCAACCACCTGCACGTCTTCTCTCACCACATCCATGAACCTTATCTTAGGCCTTCCTCTTTTCCTGTTATCTGGCAGCTTTATCCTTAGCATCTTTTTCCCAATATACTTTGCATCCCTCCTCAGCACATGTCCAAACCAACATAATCTTGCCTCTCTGTCTCCAAACCTTCCAACCTTGGCTGACCCTCTAATATACTTATTCTTAATCCTGTCCACCCTCATCGCATCCAATGCAAATCTTAACATCTTTAACTGTGCCACGTCCAGCTCTGACTCCTGCCTTTTTGTCAATGCCACTGTCTCCAACCCATATAACATAGCTTGGTCTCACTACCCTCTTGTAGACCATCCCCTTTCACTCTTATTGGTACTAGTCTGTCACAAATAACTCCTGACACTCTTCTCCACTCACTCCATCCTGCCTGTACTCTCTTCTTCACCTCTCTTCCACACGCACCATTACTCTGAACTGTTGATCCCAAGTATTTAAACTCATCCACCTTCACCACCTCTACTCCCTGCATCCTCACCATTCCTCTATCGTCCCTCTCATTCACACACATATATTCTGTCTTAGTCCTGCTGACATACATTCCTCTTCTCTCTAGACATATCTCCTCCTCTCCAGGGTCTCCTCCACCTGCTCCCTACTCTCACTACAGATCACAATGTCATATGCTATCATAGTCCACGGGGACTCCTGTCTGATCTCGTCTGTCAACCTGTCCATCACCATTGCAAATAAGAAAGGGCTCAGAGCTGATCCTTGACGTAATCCCACCTCCATCTTAAATGCATCTGTCACTCCCACAGCAGACCTCACCGCTGTCACATTACCCTTGTACATATCCTGTACCACTCTTACATACTTCTCTGACACTCCAGACTTCCTCATACAATACCACACCTCCTCTCCAGGCACCCTGTCATATGCTTTCTCCAAGTCCACAAAGATGCAACGCAACTCCTTCTGACCTTCTCTGTGCTTCTCCATCAACATTCTCAGAGCAAACATCGCATCTGTAGTGCTCTTTCCTGGCATGAAACCATACTGCTGATCACTAATCATGACCTCCCTTCTTAACCTAGCTTCCACTACTCTTTCCCATAACTTCATGCTGTGACTGATCAATTTCATCCCTCTGTAGTTACTACAGCACTGCACATCACCCTTATTCTTAAAAATCTGTACCAAAACACTTTTGCTCCATTCCTCAGGCATCCTCTCACTTTCCAAGATTTCATTAAACAATCTAGTTAAAAACTCCACTCCATTTCACCTAAACACCTCCATGCTTCCACAGGTATGTCATCTGGACCAACAGTTCCATTCTTCATCCTCTTCATAGCTAACCTTACTTCCTCCTTGCTAATCCACTGCACTTCATGATTCACTATCCGCACATCATCCAACCTTCTCTCCCCCTCATTCTCTTCATTCATCAGCCCCTCAAAGTACTCTTTCCATCTGCTCAACACACACTCCTCGCTTGTGAGTATGTTTCCCTCATAGGTTCATACTAGGCTATCTGCCCTAGGGCATTTATAAGCCTAGCCAGAGTGTGTTTGGCTTTTGCCACCCATTTTAAATTAATTTTGCAATGCCCTTTTTCGAGGTTAGTATACTGTGCCTCTGTCTAACAGTGACACAGAAGTGATACCCGGGGTAAACCTACAATCTCCCATCCACTCATCAAGATTCCTCTTGAAGAGAGTCAATGAGGGACTCTGCCTAACCTGGACTGGGATTTTATTCCAGAGTGAAGGGAGCCTCTGGGTTATGAATCTGTCCCTCCAGCATGTCCTATTTATTTCAGTGCTGAGGTTCAAGTCTCTCGGCGTGGCTCGATGTGATTTGGATTTTCTGAGGTGCAGCATGTCCATTAATTCCGGGTTGGACATGGCTTTATACGTCAGACACAGATCGCCTCTGAGCAGGTGGTATGCCACTGAGTAGAGCTGGAGTTTCTTTAACCGGGCAGCTTATGGCATCTGTTTGAGCCCTTTGATCCTCTTGGTGAGGTACTTTTGGGGTCTTTCCAGTTGCTGCAGGTGTCTGGTAAGGTACATCCCAAAAGGGGCATTGTACTCAATTATGGGCCTGATGAGGGATGAGTAAAGAGGCACGATGACCTCTCCTGATCTAGATGTGAATCCCTTCATGATTAGATGATCCACTTTGGCCACGTGGTTGTTAAATGAGAGATTGCTATCAACTTGGGTCCCCAGGTCCCTAATTACTTCTTTTGTACTTAATGGATTACCACCTATGTGGTAATTTGTGGGCACTTTGTTTTTGCCAAAGGGGATGACTATACACTTTTTGGCGTTTAGCTTGAGGCCATGGCTCTGGCACCAGTTGTCTGTTTCTATGAGGTCCTTTTGGAGGATGCTTGTGTCGGCTGGAGAGTTGATTATGGCGCCCAGTTTGCAGTCATCTGCGAACTTGGTCAGCCACAGTCCTTCCATGTTGGCTTGTACCTCCGAGAAATATATACCGAACAAGAGAGTTCCCAGGACTGAGCCTTGTGGGATGCCACTTGTAACTGGTTTGGAGTCTGACATGGCTCCAGTAATTATCCTTACCTGCTGCACATCTTTACTAGCTCGGTCCTTTTCTCCCTCCTTAGTGTCCAACCTTTCATACAACTCTTCATACGCCTTATCCTTAACTTTTGCCACCTTTCTGATACTACTCATGAGTTTTGCACCATCAAAACCAACAGACATATTAAATGGAACAGATTCAGCACACTACAAATGCAAAGTTTCACACTGATCATTTAGAGGTACATAGAAATAAATTACAGTGAAAAAATCACAACGTCTCCTTTACAATTACAGCTTTAAGGGAAGAATGGATGGAAGTAAGCAATGCTTTTAAGAAACTTGCTGCCTCACTAATTAAAAAATAAAAAACTGACAATGAAACTGGCATACAGTCTGAAACTGAAACACACGCACAAGAAAGACAAGAACTCCGGAAACCAAATTATGGGCCTTAGTCAATGAACAACTACACCCTATGTGGCATCTGAACTTTCAAAAAAAAAAGCAGAGTGGATAGAAGGCTTTTTATTTTTGTTCCTCAACCTCTTCTTCTTCGCTGTCAACCTGTCTCTGCTCACCATGCAATGGCTCCATGATTACAGTCACCACCAATTGGTTCTGTGAAAAATGAGGCTTGCCCAGTGAGCCATCTACTAACTGCCCCTAAATATACTCAGGCAAAGGTTGTGACCTTAGTTAAAAATGCTTTCTAATCAGATCACTTGCTGCAACCCTGCTACACAAGTACCCACCAAATCATGCCTAAATGTTGTGAAATGCTTAGCCACTTTAGAGGTAGTCTAAATCGGGCTGCATTGCCCTTTTTTCAGGCCTGTTATCTGCAATCTCAGAAGCCACATCATATATCTGAGGATTTCACTCTGTTGTTAATGATGTGCATCTGCAAGTAGCAGCCCTGCACACCAAGGTCAAACAGGTGTATACTTTACTCTCAAAGGAATGCAAAATCCTGCCTCTCCTTATCACTGGACAGCATGCAGTGTACAGATTGCACCTTATCCCTGGGGGAACATGTTACGTTTATGCAGCAGCTTAAACCCTATAGCAGTTTTTAATGACATAAATGTTGAGTCTGCCATTGGGGTACTTACTGTACAGGTACTTGTATGATTCTTAAACCTTGTAAAATCTTTTTTTTTTTTGGAAAAGCAGATGGTTGGGAGTTCAGCTCTAAGGATGCAATCTTAATGGTGTTCTCACAGCCCTGAAACACTGGGAGTACAGCTCAAGACTTCAATTCCTCTATACTCAAATTTAAGTACCTTTTCTTAGACACAGAGACCTAATCCCCACTTGGACTATTGTATGATTTAATGTCTCTCTAAAGAAGTCATCTTCAGGAAAGGAGCCTACATGAATGATTTTGTTGACATCCATGACATATTACTCACAGATTTTCTAATCCATGGATTAAGCCAACTACTTCCCATCTAGCATTAAGTCATGGATGTGGTGATCTAGAAGTGAAGGGCTGAGAGGGTGAGGGTTATCCTCTGCCAAACCATTGGCTACCTCTAAGTGAAAGTTTTATAGTCAAATACAACTGGAGCTAACAGACTTAAGACTGACATTCATGCCCCAGAACCAGGTCTATGCCACTGAAGAAAGATTACCTCGCTTGAATGTGGAAGGCAGGTCCTTCAAGTAATTTTTCAAAAAAGCTGGGCTCTTTTAGTACTTCAAGCAAAACAGCAGGCATATCCATGCAGTTGCATAATTCTGGAGGTGTATGCAAGGCTAAAATTTTGGAGGGATGGATATCTGTCACAGGCACCTAGATACCTGTCTCTGGCCTAGATGTCAAACCCCTTGGCAAAGGTTTGCACAGCAGCAGGACATATAGCCTCATCTGTCTGCCTCTATGTGTGTGTGTGTGTGTGTGTGTGTGTGTGTGTGTGTGTGTGTGGTTCTGTAGAAAGAGAAAATGGGCACTGAATCAGGGCATGCTCCCTTCCCACAATCTCTTTCATGATCTTTTTTTTTTGTAACTCTTCTTATGCTTGCTAGTCTTCAGGTCATTTACATGGAATGTTGTTCCTGACATCAGACAGACATTTACACAAAGGCCTCAAGCATCTTCTCGTCTAAGTAGTTAATCTAATTCTCTCTGTCAGAAAAGTGTAGAAGAGGGAACAGATCAACAAAAATACTCAGAAACAGACATGATAAAAGCAATGTGCAGTATTATAATGGATCAGGATCTATCATGCACTATCCCAAATAATAAACTAAAAATCTCAGCACAGGCAGAAAAGTTGATACACAGATAAAAATAAAGGAAAAGTACAAAAAAAGCAATATATTAATGACCTCAAAAACTTTTATAGAGAAATGGGAAACAAAAGAACTGAAAGACCACCCAAAAAAGAAGAAATAAATACACTCTGGAAAGGTATTTGTGAATAATATCCTGTGGACATAAAGATGCTAAATGGATAGAAAACATAAAACGTTCAAAGGTATAGCATATGAAATGGGATGATATAACAGCCAGAGAGACTGAAACAAAGTTAAGGAAAGCCTCTAATTGGAAAATACCAGGTCCAGATGCAGTACCTAACTTCTGGTTAAAACTATTAACATCTCTGCACAAAGATTTAGCTATGAGAACGAACTATTTATATGCGCACCTTGAACAGGCATCAACCTGGCTAACAGGAAAAACAATGCTCCTACTTAACAGTGAACCTGCATGCTACCCTAAAAATTATAGGCCAATAACTTGCCTTCTGACTGTGTATATAAACTATATACTGGAATTAATGCCAACAGAGTTTATAGTCATTTAGAAGAAAACTCAATCAAGGCAATAGAAAAGGGCAAGAAAAGAAAGCCATATGGAACAAAGGATCATCTGTTGCTAAAATAAAGTCATAATGGAGAACTGTAAAAAGGGGAAGAATCGAAGTATGGTGTGGTTTGACCGCAAAAAAGCATTTGATAATATCCCACTTTCATGGATTAAACAAAAAAAAAAAAAAAAAAGGTATAAGATACATCCTACACTGATCAACTACATTATAGTGACCATGAAACGGCAATTAAACCATGATAAAGGACAAATTATTATTCCAGGGATAAAAATTAAAAGGGAGATTTATTCCAGGGTTACTCCCTGTCATCTCTGATATTCTGCCTTGCCCTTAACCCTTTAAATGGTCTACTTAACACATTCGGTCATGGTTATAATTTGGCTCCTAGAAAACAACAAAGTGTAAAGACTTATCTTCTCTTTGTTGATGATTTAAAACTGTATAGCTCATCAGATGAGGAAATGAAATCAACTGCAAGTTGTCAAATTTTTTTTCAGATATAAGAATGTCACTTGTTCTTCATAAGTGTGCAAAACTAACCTTTAAAGCAGGAAAACTGCAGCACCAAGAAAAAAAAAGTTATGTACTAACCATAACATTCCATGTGTGTCGTTCATCTCATCTTCATTCTTAACCGCTTGGGTTGAGAACAGAGGAACTCAGCCTTATGCAAAGCCTCGAGGTCTTCCACGAGCTCGTGGCTGTAACCCTACCCCATCATGCCCTAGGAAAGCTCCCCAGATCTTGTTTGCTGATAATAACAATAGGTAATAATAAAACTATCAAGAAACTTATAGAGCAATGAAGACGGTCAAAGAACATTTATTTCCAATTGTATCCACTCTGTTCTCCAGGAGCAGAAGGTTGGGGAGAAGGAGGGTGGGATGTAAGAATGAAAGCAAGATGGACAACACACATGGAACGTTATGGTGAGTACATAACTTCTTTATGTGATGTTGTCCTATCTCGCCTTCATTCTTAACTGGTTGGGACAGCGTCTCTAGCACCATCTTTCTTGGGTGGCTCAGGGGAGAACATTCTTCAGAACAATGGACCCAAAACAGGCCCTGATCCTGGAGGCCAAATCCAATTTGTAATGAGTGATAAAGGTATGAAGCCTTCCTTGCCCATGTTGCTGCAGCACAAATGGTATCAAAAGGTAGTCTACCCGAAAGTCAGAAGAGGCTGCTATGGCTCTTGCAGAATGACCTTTTACTTTCTCGGGGAGTTCTTTGTTTTGAGATATGCAAGTAAAAGTAATACAATCTGATAGCCATTACGAAAGTGTTACTTTAGGTACAGGAGCACCTGTCTTGTAGTCTGAAAATGACACAAATAATTGGTCAGATTTTCTGAAGTCCTCTGTCCTATGCAAGTAGAAACATAATTGTCTATGTACATCTAGTTGATGAAGCATATATTTTGGGTTCAGGCACCTAGGCGGTGCGACAACCCACAGTGAGACAACTGGAGGTGGACAGATGGCAGTATGGAAGTTTAGCTGCAGCGACAAATGCCTGCAGACAATTCCCTGTGAAAAGAAAAAAAAACCCCTGCACCCTAACCACAGGTGTTAGACAAAAACCCCGTATGTGATCTACACACTACACCCCCTAGAAAACACCGTGTGCAACTAACACTGTAACATGTGCCTAGAATAGGATGCCAAGTGGGCATCAAAGTGATACACTGAAACCTGTGTGCTGTGGGCAAAGCCTTTATTAATGCAAAATGTAAAGTAATGTGGGAAGTGCTTGGTGCATACTAAACCATGATATAATCATAACTTATAGAAATGTGCCACAGCACGGAGGAAATCCTGCACGTCACTATAGTCACACTTATGTTGCAAGATGTGTTTTAGACGACGCTCCCTTACAACAACTCAGGTACCAACTCCTTTTCCCAATGGTTCTTGGAATTTATAAATTCCAATGCCGTGGATCAACTAATCCATTGTCCCACCAGGGGCTCCAATATCCCAGACCTGGCCATTACCAACATGGGAGACAGATGCTCCACACCAGTGGTCACCCCCTTATTGGTCACGTCTGACTATAAGCAAATCATCCTTGACATCCACATCCAACAGGAGCAGAACTTAACAGATACCCGTCGAGAATCTCTGTTGCGGGGGATGCCTGTGACACCATGAAGGAAGGCAATTGTTGTAAGGGAGCGTCGTCTAAAACACATCTTACAACATAAGTGTGACTATAGTGACGTGCAGGATTCCCTCCGTGCTGTGGCACATTTCTATAAGTTATGATTATATCATGGTTTAGTATGCACCAAGCACTTCCCACATTACTTTACATTTTGCATTAATAAAGGCTTTGCCCACAGCACACAGGTTTCAGTGTACCCCTTTGATGCCCACTTGGCATCCTATTCTAGGCACATGTTACAGTGTTAGTTGCACACGGTGTTTTCTAGGGTGTAGTGTAGATCACATACGGGTTTTGTCTCGCACCTGGTTAGGGTGCAGGGGTTCTTTCTTTCACAGGAATTGTCTGCAGGCATTTGTCACTGCAGCTAAACTTCCATACTGCCATCTGTCCACCTCCAGTTGTCTCACAGTGGGTTGTCGCACCGCCTAGGTGCCTGAACCCATATATTTTGTCCTGTTGCCATAGTTGGGGAAAAAACTGGTAGGTCTATGGACTGATTCAAATTAGATTCTGAGCATACTTTGGGTAGAAAGGATGGGTTTGTTCGGAGAGACAATGCCTTTGTGGAAAAGCATGTAGGAGGGCTTTATAGATAATGCTTGTAGCTCTGAAACTCTTCTAGCAGAAGTGATAGCTATCAAAAGAATTATCTTCCAAGTCAAAAACTTTAGATCACAGGATGATGCAGATTAAAAACGGGGAAGAATCAAATGGGATAAGACAAAGTTCTGGTCACATGGTGCTGGAGGGGCTTTAATGCGTGGTCTTAATAATACAGTGCCCTTAAGAAATGGCTTTTAGTCTGTGGGACATCACATTTGGCCCAGATTCACCTATATGGAAATTAGATATTGTTGCTAACTGAACACGAACAGTAGCTGCAGCTGTGGCTTCATTAAACAGCTTTGCCAATAATTCAAGAATGGAGGCTACAGAGGCAGAGAAGGGGTCAGTGCAATTATTCAAGGCCCAAGAAGAAAATCTCTTCTATTTGCTCATATATAATTTCCTCATTGAAGCATTATGAGACGAGATCAAGATACGTTTCACTGATGGAGAAAGGTTAGGGAGTCTGGCTATGTTTGGAATCAGAGCAGCCAAGCTGTCAACTTGAGGGTTTGAAGGGAGGGGTGGAGCATCCCTGATACACGAGTCAGGAGGTCCAGAATCCACGGATCCTCCTGGAGATGAGACCAAAGGAAGGGGAACCAGATTTGACAAGGCCAGTATGGTGCAACAAGTATCAAATTCCTTCCCAAGCAGCTGGCTTTCTGAAGAACTCTGCGTATCAAGGGAAAAAGGAGGGAAGGCACAGAGGAGACCTGAGGGCCAATCGTGTACAAATGCATCACCTTGTTGACTCCCTCGGAGAGGGATTAGGGCAAGATAGCTGCTGCACTTGGCATTCGTGGACGTTTCAAAAAGGTCACAGCAAGGCTGGCCCAATTTTCGGAAAATCATCTCCACTTCTTGTTTTAGGGACCACTTGTGAGGCATCAGAATCACTCTGAGTTTGTCTGCTATCACGTTAAAGTTCTCCAGGATCTGCATTGGTATCAGGAAAGCATTGGGAGGTGGTCACCCACTGCCATACTCTCAGGGCCTCCCGACAAAGGGGGGTAAGACCTGGTTTCTCCTTATGTACCACACAACTGACATGTTGTCTGTATTGCAATACTTCCTAGCGGAAGAGAGTCTTGGAATCCTTGCAATGCCAGAATCACCACCCTCCTCTCTAACATATTGATGTGCAAGTGTGCATCATGATCCTGCCAAGTGCCTTAGATTGTCCTTCCCAGATAATGCCCCCCCCCCCCCAATCTGGGAAGCGTCCATGGTCACCGTGGCTAAAGGTTGTGGAAGAAGAAAGGGTCAACCTAATGTCGCGAGTGAAGTGAAGCCACCAACAAAGGTCCTTCTCGCAAGATTCCATTGTAATAATTTGGTGGGACATGGGTAGTTCCTGCATGGACCATTGAGTGAACAGTAACCACTGTAGAATTCTCATATGCAGACATGCTAATGGAATTAGGGTTATTGCTTCTGCCAAGGTTCCCAAGACTTTCAGGACTGTTTTTGCTTGTACTTTTTTCTTGGAAAGTAGGATTAGGACCAGACGTCGTAGAACTTGCACCCTTTCAGAAGGACGTTTTGTCATGATTTTTGTTTTATCTAAATTTCCTCCTATAAAAATGATACACTGAGATGGCAAAAGGCAGATTCTTCGTAGTTTATTGTGATCCCTAGGTGAGAGAAGAGTTGCAAGGTGGTGTCTCTCGCTTTTGTTAGTAGATGCTCAGTGGTGGCAGTTAGGAGCCAGTCGTCTGGGTACAGAAACACTCTGAATCCTAGGCATCTCAAGTGAGCTGTGACTACTGCCATATACTTGGTGAACACTCTGAGGGCTGTAGTGAGACCAAAGGGCAGAGCTCGAAACTGGTAGTGACTGGCTCCCAGACGAAAGTGCAAATGACTCCTGGATCGCCTGTCCATTTTTATGTGGTAGTACGCATCCTGGAGGTCTATCGAGCACATCCAATCTTCTTGTCCCAGAAAAGGGAGTACTGACTGCAGTGTTACCATCTGGAACTTTGATTTTCTTACTGACTTGTTTAATTTGCTGAGATCCAGGATGGATCTCCACTCCCCTGACTGGGTGGAATGTCCAGGATATTTTTCATGTTTGGGACAGGGAAAGAAAAGGGTATGGAGTAACCTCTGGATATGATGCTTTGTACCCACTTGCCTTTTATTTTTAGCCAGGCTTCTGGGTACAAAGTTAAGCAACCCCCGACTGCCTCCAGAGATGGGCAGATGGGCCTCCTTTCAGGAGTGCTGATGGGGCTTACCAAGGACTGATTCCCTGTCACCCTGATTTTGCGGACCCCCTATGCTGCATGGCCAGCGTCTTCCATTATTGCTTCCTCCTCGGCCACCAGGGGAGGAATCATGACGTGTGTCCAGAAAAGCTCTATGGGATTTTCGGAGTCACATTTTTTCCTCCCTTTTGACCTTCTGGATAAGGTCTAGAAGGTAGGGAAAAACAGACTCCTGTGGCAGAGAGAGTTTTCCCTTCCTGTTCACACCTGGTTAATGTGTCTTTCACTTCTGGCCTGAACAAGGACAAGCTATCGAAAGGGGCGTTAACAAAAGAAGATTTAAAGGGCTCCACAAAGTCACACAAGCGCATCCAAGAATGTCTCCTTAGGGAAATTCCTGAACCCGCTGCCCTACTCGCTCCATCTGCTGTATAAAAAAATGTGTCTCATGGAGGAGTTGACCACTGAGGTTAAGGTGGAGAGCTGAAAGGAAACCTTCTCTGATGCTCCTTCAGCTACTGAAACTTGGAGATCCT